>NC_086448.1:334637078-334964124 GCF_028390025.1 Pseudophryne corroboree | reverse complement strand
AAAAAACGGTCAGAAATGGTCTGACCAACTAGTTGGGAAAATCAAACCTGTTTGATTTTCCCAACCAATCGTTCAGGTGTAGGGGAAAACTTTCCCCCCAACTGAACGATAAGTAGGCGGACACTGGCTGCTAGTGTCCGCCTACTTTTGTCTCGGGCTGCAGAGGACCCTCTCTGACCAATCCCCCTCCGGCCACCTCACCGCCCCAGCCGCAGTGACCAGCCACCGCACAGCCACACTGCACCGTCCATCTCTGTCCCGCACCGCCAGCCTCCCGCACCGCAAATTAACCCCCCTCCGCCCGCCAGTCCCTTTCCTCCGCCGGCCGCCCCATCCATCCCGCCCAGTCTTTATTCCTCCGGCCACCTCACCCGCCCAGCTTCCTTCCCATCACAGCCGCCAGCCTCCCTCAGCCAGCACCGGCTCCCGCACCGCTAATTCCCCCCCCCCCCCCCCCTCCCCGCCCGCACCGCTAATACCCCCCCCCGGCCGCCAGCCTCCCTCAGCCAGCGCACCGGCTCCCGCACCGATAATTCACCCCCGCCCGCACCGGCTCCCGCACCGCTAATTCACCCCCCCCCGCCCGCCAGACAGACACACATATATACACACTGACACACACATATATATACACACACTGACACACATATGTACACTGATATACACACATATATATATATATATATATATATATATATACACACACTGACACATATGTACACTGATACACACACATATATACACTGTGATAGACACACATATATACACTGTGATAGACACGTACTGTATAGACACTGACACACTCATACACTGTGAGATACACACACATACTGACATATACATATATAGTTATATACACACTGTCACACACACTGAGACACACCTATATACACTGACACACACATATATAACTGATACACACATATGTAAACTGCGATACACACACATATACACTTTGATACACATGTATGTACACTGTGACACACTCATATACACTGGTATACACACATACGGTCACACTCACATACACTGACACACACACACACACACACACATATTCAATGGTGGGAACTGTCCGGTCAGCAGTGAGGTCACCCGCGGTCAGCGGCTGACCGCGGGTAACCCCACCGCTGACAGGAAAGTTCCCACCATTGAAACTAATGGAGGGAGCTGTGCGATGCGCTTCTGTCACTTCAGACGCGCACAGAGCCAATCAGGTGAGTGCCACGGAGTGGCGCTTCCTGATTGGCTGAAGAGACACTTCTGTGACAGCTGTCACGGGGGTGTCTCTGCATTCGTGGAAAGGGATCCCATGTATAAACATGGGACCCCTTTCAGTCCGTTTGGTCCGGGTGTTCGGTTTGTTGTTTTGCCAAGTACGTGGATTATAATCTGGACCCTGGATCAGGTGAGTATAATTATCTTTTATTTTCAGGTACCCGTGGATTCTACTTGGAGAAGAGGACCGACTGCTTCGTGTCAACATAGGTAAGTATGTGTGTGTCGACATGTGTGAAATAAAGTTTTACTGTCACGGTGTGTGTCTCCTGTTTTTATTTGGGTATTTTTTTTCCATTAGAACTACAGGTACCAGCAGGCCCGTTTTTCTCCCGCATGCTGGTACTTGTGGTTCTCCAAGTACCAGCTTGCGGGGGAGGCTTGCTGGGACTTGTAGTACTACTGGAAAAAACAATATTCTTTCCATTTTCTCAAGGCTATCAGCCCCCCATCCGCAGCCTTTGGATGGGAGGGACAGCCTCGGGCTTCACCCCTGGCCCTTGGGTGGCTGGGGGGGGGGGACCCCTTGATTGAAGGGGTCCCCACTCCCCCAGGGTACCCCGGCCAGGGGTGACTAGTTGGATATTTAATGCCACGGCCGCAGGGCACTGTATAAAAGTGACCCCCGGCTGTGGCATTATCTGTCCAGCTAGTGGAGCCCGATGCTGGTGTAAAAAATACGGGGGACCCCTACTCTTTGTCCCCCCATATTTTTTTGCACCAGCACCAGGTGCAGAGCCCGGTGCTGGTTTTAAAAATACGGGGGATCCCCTGTCCGTTTTTTCCCCGGATTTTTAGAACCAGGACCGGCTCGAAGAGCCCGAGGCTGGTTATGCTTTGGAGGGGGAACCCCACGCAATTTTTTTGGGGGTTTTTCCCATTCCATTTAAAAAAATAATAATAATAATAATAATAATAATAATCTTTTTAAAAATATATAAATAATACTTGTGCCTCCAAAAAAGACAAACCAAGTACCTAATCCCTTCTAATATAAATAGATATGCTATTACCAAAAAAAAAACCACCAAAAAAAAAACATGTTTTTAAATTTTTTTATTAGATTCTGCCAGAAAACTGTGGCGGATTGAAAATGACCGAAACCGAAACGTTAAGCTGTCAGAACAGGGTCACGTATGTTCTTGATTTTTGAAAAGTCCTAGAGTGCCGCCTATCGTTTGTGATATGTTTGCTTTTTGAAGCTCAGGAGGGCACCAGGCAAGCTGTACATTTTACTACATTGGGAGTGCCGAATATCTACATCTGGTATATATATATATATATATATATATATATATATATATATATATATTTGCCTTGGCAGCCCAACCATGCTGGTACCCATAGTTCAGTATAAAAATAAGTAAATCTAATAAATGTATGGTGGTGAAAGAAAAGCCCAGTTTCACTGAAAAAAAGACACTACTGCATGTTTTGAAATGAAAAAACAAAACAAAACTGAAGAACTGTAGGCAGGCACTGTCCGCCTACTTCGGTGACATCACAAGTTGGACAGAAGTTGGAAGGTTGGTTGGTCTGATGAAAAGTTGGTTAGATGTGTGGAGCACTGGTAAAAAGTTGGTGAGATGTGTGGGGCACTGTTTTAGTTGAACAGAAAAGTTGGATGGTTGGAAGTTTGGAGTGTTGGAGAAAAGTTGGTCTGATGTATGGCTAGCATAACTTTAGGCCCGCATCCACACCTGCTTGTAGGAAATGGAGCAAACGCCCCAGGTGAAATTCTTCCGTAGGAGCCTTCTTGGATTCACACCAAGACACATATTTTCTCCAAATACGGTGGTAATGCCTTGACGTTACTTCTTTTCTAGCCTGAAGAAGTATGGGAATGACTTCACTGGGAATACCCTTTCGGGCTAGGATTTTGCGTTCAACCGCCACGCCGTCAAACGCAGCCGCGGTAAGTCCTGATACAGGCACGGCCCCTGTTGTAACAGGTCCTCCCGAAGAGGAAGAGTCCAGGGATCTTCTGTGAGCAACTCCCGAAGATCCGGATACCAGGCCCTTTTTGGCCAATCCGGAACAATGAGGATCGCCTGAACCCTTGTTCTTCTTATAATTTTTATCACCTTCGGAATGAGCGGAAGTGGAGGGAAGACATAGACCGACTGAAACACCCACGGTGTCACTAGGACGTCCACCGCTATGGATTGAGGGTCCCTTGACCTGGAACAATATCTCTGAAGTTTCTTGTTGAGGCGGGATGCCATCATGTCCACTTGAGGAATTCCCCAACGACTTGTCACTTCTGCAAAAACCTCTTGATGAAGATCCCACTCCCCTGGATGGAGATCGTGTCTGCTGAGGAAGTCTGCTTCCCAGTTGTCCACTCCTGGAATGAAGACCGCTGACAGAGCGCTGGCATTTCCGCCAAAGAAAGAATCTTCGTGGCCTCGGCCATTGCCGCTCTGCTTTTTGTTCCGCCCTGGCGGTTTATGTACGTCACTGCTGTGACGTTGTCTGACTGAATCAAGACCGGCAGACCTCGAAGATGTTTTGCTTGCAGAATGCCGTTGTAGATGGCTCTTAATTCCAGAATGTTTATGTGTAGACAAGCTTCCTGGCTTGACCACTTTTCCTGAAAGTTTCTTCCCTGTGTGACTGCTCCGCAGCCTCGGAGGCTTGCATCTGTGGTCACCAGGATCCAATCCTGAATCCCGAACCTGCGTCCCTCCAGAAGGTGAGAACTGTGCAGCCACCACAGAAGAGAAATTCTGGTCCTGGGAGATAGAATTATTTTCCGGTGCATGTCCAGGTGAGACCCGGACCACTGGTCCAGCAGGTTCCCCTGAAACACCCTGGCATGAAACCTGCCATACGGAATGGCCTCGTAGGCCGCCATCTTCCCCAGCAATCGAGTGCAGCGAAGAACTGACACCTTTGCCGGTTTCAGAATCTGTTTTACCATGTTCTGTATTTCCAGAGCTTTTTCCACTGGAAGAACAACTCTCTGCAATTCTGTATCCAGAATCATACCCAGGAACGACAGCCGTGTTGTTGGATCCAACTGTGATTTTGGCAAATTTAGGAGCCAACGGTGTTATTGCAGAATCATCAGTGAAAGGGCAACATTCTTCAACAATTGCTCCTTGGACCTCGCCTTTATCAGGAGATCGTCCAAGTACAGGATAATTGTGATTCCCCGCTTGCGCAGGAGAACCATCATTTCCGCCATTACTTTGGTGAAAATCCTCGGAGCCGTGGACAGACCAAACAGCAACGTCTGAAACTGGTAATGACAATACTGCACAGAAAATCTCAGGTAAGCCTGATGTGGAGGATATATGGGTACATGTAAGTAGGCATCTTTTATGTCGACCGACACCATAAAATCCCCCTCCTCCAGACTGGAGATCACTGCTCGTAGGGACTCCATCTTGAACTTGAATTTTTTTAAAAAGAAATTGAGGGATTTTAGGTTTAGAATCGGTCTGACTGAGCCATTTGGCTTCGGGACCACGAACAGGATCGAATACAACCCTTCCCCCTGTTGAGACGGGGGTACCGTGACAATTACTTGATTTTGACACAACTTTAGTATTGCAGCGCTTACGATCTCCGTTTCCGGAAGAGAAGCTGGCAAGGCCGATTTGAAAATAAGATTTTAAACCTACCGGTAAATCTTTTTCTCCTAGTCCGTAGAGGATGCTGGGGACTCCGTAAGGACCATGGGGTATAGACGGGCTCCGCAGGAGACATGGGCACTACAAAGAACTTTAGAATGGGTGTGCACTGGCTCCTCCCTCTATGCCCCTCCTCCAGACCTCAGTTAGAGAAAATGTGCCCAGAGGAGACGGACAGTACGAGGAAAGGATTTTGGTAATCTAAGGGCAAGATTCATACCAGCTCACACCATCCACACCGTATAACCTGGAATATACGCAACCAGTTAACAGTATGAACAAACAGTATCAGTCAACGACTGATCTTAACTGTAACATAACCCTTATGTAAGCAAGAACTATATACAAGTCATGCAGAAATATGTCCGCACTGGGACGGGCGCCCAGCATCCTCTACGGACTAGGAGAAAAAGATTTACCGGCAGGTTTAAAATCTTATTTTCTCTTACGTCCTAGAGGATGCTGGGGACTCCGTAAGGACCATGGGGATTATACCAAAGCTCCAAACCGGGCGGGAGAGTGCGGATGACTCTGCAGCACCGATTGAGCAAACATTAGGTCCTCATCAGCCAGGGTATCAAACTTGTAGAATTTAGCAAAAAAGTGTTTGAACCTGACCAAGTAGCTGCTCGGCAAAGCTGTAAAGCCGAGACGCCTCGGGCAGCCGCCCGGGAAGAGCCCACCTTCCTAGTGGAATGGGCCTTTACCGAATTTGGTACAGGCAATACAGCCGTAGAATGAGCCTGCTGAATCGTGTTACAGATCCAGCGAGCAATAGTCTGCTTAGAAGCAGGAGCGCCAACCTTGTTGGCTGCATACAGGACAAACAGAGCTTCTGTTTTCCTAATTCGAGCCGTCCTGGCTACGTAAATTTTTAAGGCCCTGACTACATCAAGGGATTTGGAATCCTCCAAATCTCCCGTAGCCACAGGCATCACAATAGGTTGGTTCATATGAAACGATGACACCACCTTAGGCAAAAATTGAGGACGAGTCCTCAACTCTGCTCTATCCACATGGAAAATGAGACAAGACAAGGCCGCCAATTCGGACAACCGCCTTGCAGATGCCAAGGCCAACAATATGACTACCTTCCAAGTGAGAAATTTTAACTCAACAGTTTGAAGAGGCTCAAACCAGTGAGATTTTAGGAACTGTAACACCACGTTAAGGTCCCATGGTGCCACAGGGGGCATAAAAGGAGGCTGGATGTGCAGCACTCCCTTTACAACAGTCTGGACTTCTGGGAGAGAAGCCAATTCTTTCTGGAAGAATATAGAAAGGGCCGAAATCTGTACCTTAATGGAGCCTAACTTTAGGCCCATATCCACTCCAGTCTGTAGAAAGTGGAGAAACCGGCCCAAGTGGAAGTCATCCGTAGGAGCATTCTTGGCTTCACACCGAGAAACATACTTCCTCCAGATACGGTGATAATGTTTCGCCGTCACCTCCTTCCTAGCCTTTATCAGAGTAGGGATGACTTCTTCCGGAATACCCTTCCCAGCTAGGATTTGGTGTTCAATCGCCATGCCGTCAAACGTAACCGCGGTAAGTCTTGGAACACGCAGGGCCCCTGCTGTAACAGGTCCTCCCTGAGAGGAAGAGGCCATGGATCTTCTGTGAGCAGCTCCTGAAGATCTGAATACCAGGCCCTTCGAGGCCAATCTGGAACAATGAGTATTGTCTGCACTCTTTTTCGCCTTATGATTCTCAGTATCTTTGAGATGAGAGGAAGAGGAGGGAACACATAGACCGACTGAAACACCCATGGTGTCACGAGAGCGTCCACCGCTACTGCCTGAGGGTCCCTTGACCTGGCACAATACCTCCGAAGCTTCTTGTTGAGGCGTGACGCCATCATGTCTATTTGATTAAGTCCCCAAAGACTTGTTATCTCTGCAAAAACTTCTTGATGAAGTCCCCACTCTCCTGGATGGAGATCGTGTCTGCTGAGGAAGTCTGCTTCCCAGTTGTCCACTCCCGGAATGAATACCGCTGACAGAGCGCTTACGTGATTTTCTGCCCAGCGCAGAATCCTGGTGGCTTCCGCCATTGCCACTCTGCTCCTTGTCCCGCCTTGGCGGTTTACATGAGCCACGGCTGTGACGTTGTCTGATTGAATCAGAACCGGTAGGTTGCGAAGAATATTCTCCGCTTGTCGTAGGCCGTTGTATAAGGCCCTCAATTCCAGTATGTTGATGTGTAGACAAGCCTCCTGGCTTGACCACAGTCCCTGAAAATTCCTTCCTTGTGTGACTGCTCCCCATCCTTGGAGGCTCGCGCCCGTGGTCACCAGAACCCAACCCTGAATGCCGAACCAGCGACCCTCTAGAAGGTGAGCACTCTGGAGCCACCACAGGAGAGACACCCTGGCCCTGGGGGACAGAGTTATTTTCTGATGTATTTGAAGGTGGAACCCGGACCACTTGTCCAGAAGGTCCCACTGAAACGTCCTCGCATGAAACCTGCCGAAGGGGATGGCCTCGTAGGTCGCCACCATTTTCCCCAGTACTCGAGTGCATTGATGGACTGACACTCTTTTCGGTTTTAACAGGTCTCTTACCATGTTCTGGAGTCCCTCTGGAGAAAAAATAAGAATTTACTTACCGATAATTCTATTTCTCATAGTCCGTAGTGGATGCTGGGACTCCGTCAGGACCATGGGGAATAGCGGGCTCCGCAGGAGACAGGGCACATCTAAATAAAGCTTTTAGGATCACATGGTGCGTACTGGCTCCTCCCCCTATGACCCTCCTCCAAGCCTCAGTTAGGTACTGTGCCCGGACGAGCGTACACAATAAGGAAGGATCTTGAATCCCGGGTAAGACTCATACCAGCCACACCAATCACACCGTACAACTTGTGATCTGAACCCAGTTAACAGTATGATAACAAACACGAAGTAGCCTCTGAAAAGATGGCTCACAACAATAGTAATAACCCGATTTTTGTAACAATAACTATGTACAAACATTGCAGACAATCCGCACTTGGGATGGGCGCCCAGCATCCACTACGGACTATGAGAAATAGAATTATCGGTAAGTAAATTCTTATTTTCTCTAACGTCCTAGTGGATGCTGGGACTCCGTCAGGACCATGGGGATTATACCAAAGCTCCCAAACGGGCGGGAGAGTGCGGATGACTCTGCAGCACCGAATGAGAGAACTCCAGGTCCTCCTTAGCCAGAGTATCAAATTTGTAAAATTTTACAAACGTGTTCTCCCCTGACCACGTAGCTGCTCGGCAGAGTTGTAATGCCGAGACCCCTCGGGCAGCCGCCCAAGATGAGCCCACTTTCCTTGTGGAGTGGGCCTTTACAGATTTAGGCTGTGGCAGGCCTGCCACAGAATGTGCAAGTTGGATTGTGCTACAGATCCAACGTGCAATCGTCTGTTTAGACGCAGGAGCACCCATCTTGTTGGGTGCATACAATATAAACAATGAGTCAGATTTTCTGACTTCAGCTGTCCTTGAAATATATATTTTTAATGCTCTGACAACGTCCAGTAACTTGGAGTCCTCCAAGTCGCTAGTAGCCGCAGGCACCACAATAGGCTGGTTCAAGTGAAAAGCCGAAACCACCTTAGGGAGAAAATGAGGACGTGTCCGCAGTTCTGCCCTGTCCGTATGGAAAATCAGATATGGGCTTTTGTACGATAAAGCCGCCAACTCTGAAACTCTCCTGGCTGAAGCCAGGGCCAATAGCATGGTTACCTTCCATGTAAGGTATTTTAAATCTACCGATTTTAGAGGCTCAAACCAATGAGATTTGAGAAAATTCAAAACTACGTTCAAATCCCACGGTGCCACTGGAGGCACAATTGGGGGTTGTATATGTAGTACACCTTTGACAAAAGTTTGTACTTCAGGCACTGACGCCAATTCCTTCTGGAAGAAGATTGATAAGGCCGAAATTTGAACTTTAATGGACCCCAATTTTAGGCCCATAGACAATCCTGCTTGCAGGAAATGTAAGAATCGACCCAATTGAAATTCTTCCGTTGGGGCCTTCTTGGCCTCACACCACGCAACATATTTTCGCCAAATGCGGTGATAATGTTGTACAGTCACTTCCTTTCTAGCCTTAATCAAGGTAGGAATAACTTCCTCTGGAATGCCCTTTTCTTTTAGAATCCGGCGTTCAACCGCCATGCCGTCAAACGCAGACGCGGTAAGTCTTGGAACATACAAGGTCCCTGCTGAAGCAGATCCCTTCTTAGAGGTAGAGGCCACGGATCCTCCGTGAGCATCTCTTGAAGTTCCGGATACCAAGTTCTTCTTGGCCAGTCCGGAGCCACTAGTATTGTTCTTACTCCCCTTTTCCGTATAATTCTCAGTACCTTTGGTATGAGAGGCAGAGGAGGGAACACATACACTGACTGGTACACCCACGGTGTTACCAGAGCGTCCACAGCTATTGCCTGAGGGTCTCTTGACCTGGCGCAATATCTGTCCAATTTTTTGTTGAGGCGAGACGCCATCATGTCCACCTTTAGTTTTTCCCAACGGTTCACAATCATGTGGAAGACTTCTGGATGAAGTCCCCACTCTCCCGGGTGAAGGTCGTGTCTGCTGAGGAAGTCTGCTTCCCAGTTGTCCACTCCCGGGATGAACACTGCTGACAGTGCTATGACATGATTTTCCGCCCAGCGCAGAATCCTTGCAGCTTCTGTCATTGCTCTTCTGCTTCTCGTGCCGCCTTGTCGGTTTACGTGGGCGACTGCCGTGATGTTGTCCGACTGGATCAACACCGGCTGACCCTGAAGCAGCGGTTTTGCCAGGCTTAGAGCATTGTAGATCGCTCTTAGCTCCAGTATATTTATGTGAAGGGACGTCTCCAGGTTTGACCACACGCCCTGGAAGTTTCTTCCCTGTGTGACTGCTCCCCAGCCACGTAGGCTGGCATCCGTAGTCACCAGGACCCAGTCCTGTATGCCGAATCTGCGGCCCTCTAACAGATGGGCACTCTGCAACCACCACAGGAGAGACAACCTTGTTCTTGGTGACAGTGTTATCCGCTGATGCATGTGCAGATGCGATCCGGACCATTTGTTCAGCAGATCCCACTGAAATGTTCGTGCATGGAATCTGCCGAATGGAATTGCTTCGTAAGAAGCCACCATCTTTCCCAGGACTCTTGTGCATTGATGTACTGACACAGTTCCTGGTTTTAGGAGGTTCCTGACAAGTTCGGATAACTCCCTTGCTTTCTCCTCCGGGAGAAACACCTTTTTCTGAACCGTGTCCAGAATCATTCCCAGGAACAGCAGACGTGTTGTCGGGGTCAATTGAGATTTTGGAAGATTCAGAATCCACCCGTGTTGCTGAAGCACTACCTGGGTTAGTGCTACACCGACTTCCAGCTGTTCTCTGGACTTTGCCCTTATCAGGAGATCGTCCAAGTAAGGGATAATTAATACGCCTTTTCTTCGTAGAAGAACCATCATTTCGGTCATTACCTTGGTAAAGACCCGAGGGGCCGTGGACAAACCAAACGGCAGCGTTTGAAACTGATAATGACAGTCTTGTATCACGAACCTGAGATACCCTTGGTGTGAGGGGTAAATTGGGACATGCAGATAAGCATCTTTTATGTCCAGGGACACCATGAAGTCCCCTTCTTCCAGATTCGCTATCACTGCTCTGAGTGACTCCATCTTGAACTTGAATTTCTGTATGTACAGGTTCAAGGATTTCAGGTTTAGAATAGGTCTTACCGAACCGTCCGGCTTCGGTACCACAAATAGTGTGGAATAATACCCCTTTCCCTGTTGTAGGAGGGGTACCTTGACTATCACCTGCTGAGAATACAGCTTGTGAATGGCTTCCAATACCGTCGTCCTTTCTGAGGGAGACGTTGGTAAAGCAGACTCTAGGAACCGGCGAGGGGGAGACCTTTCGAACTCCAACATGTAACCCTGAGATACTATCTGCAGGATCCACGGGTCCACCTGTGAGCGAGCCCACTGATTGCTGAAAATCTTGAGTCGACCCCCCACCGCTCCTGAGTCCGCTTGTAAAGCCCCAGCGTCATGCTGATGGCTTTGTAGAACCCGGGGCGGGCTTCTGGTCCTGGGCAGGGGCTGCTTGCTGCCCTCTCTTACCCTTTCCTCTGCCTCGCGGCAGATAAGACTGTCCTTTTGCTCGCTTGTTTTTATAGGAGCGAAAGGACTGCGGCTGAAAAGACGGTGTCTTTTTCTGTTGGGAGGGGGTCTGAGGTAAAAAATAAGAATTTACTTACCGATAATTCTATTTCTCGGAGTCCGTAGTGGATGCTGGGGTTCCTGAAAGGACCATGGGGAATAGCGGCTCCGCAGGAGACAGGGCACAAAAAAGTAAAGCTTTACTAGGTCAGGTGGTGTGCACTGGCTCCTCCCCCTATGACCCTCCTCCAGACTCCAGTTAGGTACTGTGCCCGGACGAGCATACACAATAAGGGAGGCATTTTGAATCCCGGGTAAGACTCATACCAGCCACACCAATCACACCGTACAACTTGTGATCTAAACCCAGTTAACAGTATGACAACAGAAAGGGCCTCTTAAAGATGGCTCCTTAACAATAACCCGAATTAGTTAACAATAACTATGTACAAGTATTGCAGATAATCCGCACTTGGGATGGGCGCCCAGCATCCACTACGGACTCCGAGAAATAGAATTATCGGTAAGTAAATTCTTATTTTCTCTATCGTCCTAAGTGGATGCTGGGGTTCCTGAAAGGACCATGGGGATTATACCAAAGCTCCCAAACGGGCGGGAGAGTGCGGATGACTCTGCAGCACCGAATGAGAGAACTCCAGGTCCTCCTTTGCCAGGGTATCAAATTTGTAAAATTTTACAAACGTGTTCTCCCCCGACCACGTAGCTGCTCGGCAGAGTTGTAATGCCGAGACCCCTCGGGCAGCCGCCCAAGATGAGCCCACCTTCCTTGTGGAGTGGGCTTTTACAGTTTTAGGCTGTGGCAGGCCTGCCACAGAATGTGCAAGTTGAATTGTGTTACAAATCCAACGAGCAATCGACTGCTTAGAAGCAGGTGCGCCCAACTTGTTGGGTGCATACAATATAAACAGCGAGTCAGATTTTCTGACTCCAGCCGTCCTTGCAATGTATATTTTTAAGGCTCTGACAACGTCCAACAACTTGGAGTCCTCCAAGTCGCTAGTGGCCGCAGGCACCACAATAGGTTGGTTCAGATGAAATGCTGATACCACTTTAGGGAGAAAATGCGGACGAGTCCGCAGTTCTGCCCTATCCGAATGGAAGATTAGATAAGGACTTTTATAAGATAAAGCCGCCAATTCAGATACTCTCCTGGCAGAGGCCAGGGCTAGTAACATAGTCACTTTCAATGTGAGATATTTCAAATCCACCTTTTTCAATGGTTCAAACCAATGGGATTTGAGGAAATCTAAAACTACATTTAGATCCCACGGTGCCACCGGAGGCACCACAGGAGGCTGTATATGCAGTACTCCCTTGACAAAAGTCTGGACCTCAGGGACAGAGGCCAATTCTTTTTGGAAGAATATTGACAGGGCCGAAATTTGAACCTTAATGGATCCCAATTTGAGACCCATAGATAATCCTGATTGCAGGAAATGTAGGAAACGACCCAGTTGGAATTCCTCCGTCGGAACCCTCCGATCCTCGCACCACGCTACATATTTTCGCCAAATGCGGTGATAATGTTTCACGGTGACTTCCTTCCGTGCCTTAATCAAGGTAGGAATGACTTCTTCTGGAATGCCTTTCCCTTTTAGGATCTGGCGTTCAACCGCCATGCCGTCAAACGCAGCCGCGGTAAGTCTTGAAAAAGACAGGGACCCTGCTGTAGCAGGTCCCTTCTCAGAGGTAGAGGCCACGGTTCGTCCGTGAGCATCTCTTGAAGTTCCGGATACCAAGTCCTTCTCGGCCAATCCGGAACCACTAGTATTGTTCTTACTCTTCTTTGCCGTATGATCTTCAATACCTTTGGTATGAGCGGCAGAGGAGGAAACACATACACTGACTGGTACACCCAAGGAGTTACCAGTGCGTCCACAGCTATTGCCTGTGGATCTCTTGACCTGGCGCAATATTTGTCCAGTTTCTTGTTGAGGCGAGACGCCATCATGTCTACAATTGGTCTTTCCCAACGGTCTATTAACATGTTGAAGACTTCTGGATGTAGACCCCACTCTCCCGGATGAAGATCGTGTCTGCTGAGGAAGTCTGCTTCCCAGTTGTCCACGCCCGGGATGAACACTGCTGACAGTGCTATCACGTGATTCTCCGCCCAGCGAAGAATCTTGGCAGCTTCTGCCATTGCACTCCTGCTTCTTGTGCCGCCCTGCCTGTTTACATGGGCGACCGCCGTGATGTTGTCCGACTGAATCAACACCGGCTTTCCTTGCAGGAGAAGTTCCGCCTGGCTTAGAGCATTGTAGATTGCTCTTAGTTCCAGAATGTTTATGTGAAGAGACTTTTCCAGACTCGTCCATACTCCCTGGAAGTTTCTTCCTTGTGTGACTGCTCCCCAGCCTCTCAGGCTGGCGTCCGTGGTCACCAGGATCCAATCCTGAATGCCGAATCTGCGGCCTTCTAATAGGTGAGCCTTCTGCAACCACCACAGAAGTGACACCCTTGTCTTTGGTGACAGGGTTATTCGCAGGTGCATCTGCAGATGCGACCCTGACCATTTGTCCAACAGATCCCTTTGGAATATTCTTGCATGGAATCTGCCGAATGGAATTGCTTCGTAAGAAGCCACCATTTTTCCCAGGACTCTTGTGCATTGATGTACTGACACTTTTCCTGGTTTTAGGAGGTTCCTGACCAGATCGGATAACTCCTTGGCTTTTTCCTCTGGAAGGAAAACCTTTTTCTGAACCGTGTCCAGAATCATTCCTAGGAACAGCAGACGAGTTGTCGGGATTAAATGGGATTTTGGAATATTCAGAATCCACCCGTGTTGTCTTAGCACCTCTTGAGATAGTGCTAAAGCTGTCTCCAGCTGTTCTCTGGACCTTGCCCTTATTAGGAGATCGTCCAAGTATGGGATAACTAATACGCCTTTTCTTCGAAGAAGAATCATCATCTCGGCCATTACCTTGGTAAAGACCCGAGGCGCCGTGGACAATCCGAACGGCAGCGTCTGAAACTGATAGTGACAGTTTTGAACAATGAACCTGAGGTACCCCTGGTGTGCGGGGTAAATCGGAACGTGTAGATACGCATCCTTGATGTCCAAGGATACCATAAAGTCCCCTTCTTCCAGGTTCGCTATCACTGCTCTGAGTGACTCCATCTTGAACTTGAACTTTTTTATGTAGAGGTTCAAGGACTTCAGATTTAGAATAGGCCTTACCGAGCCATCCGGCTTCGGTACCACAAATAGAGTGGAATAATACCCCTTTCCTTGTTGTAATAGGGGTACTTTGACTATCACCTGCTGAGCGTACAGCTTGTGAATGGCTTCCAACACCCTCTCCCTTTCGGAAGAGACGGTTGGTAAGGCAGACTTCAGGAAACGATGAGGAGGATCCGTCTCTAATTCCAACCTGTACCCCTGAGATATTATCTGTAGGATCCAGGGGTCTACCTGCGAGTGAGCCCACTGCGCGCTGTAATTTTTGAGACGGCCCCCCACTGTCCCCGAGTCCGCTTGAGAGGCCCCAGCGTCATGCTGAGGTTTTTGCAGGAGCCGGGGAGGGCTTCTGTTCCTGGGAAGGAGCTGCCTGTTGGTGTCTCTTCCCTCTTCCTCTGCCTCGTGGCAGGTACGACAAGCCCTTTGCTCTCTTATTTTTGTAGGAGCGAAAAGGCTGTGGTTGAAAGGTCGGTGCCTTTCTCTGTTGGGGAGTGACTTGAGGTAAAAAAGTGGATTTCCCGGCAGTAGCCGTGGCCACCAAGTCTGATAGACCAACTCCAAATAACTCCTCCCCTTTATACGGCAAAACCTCCATGTGACGTTTTGAATCCGCATCGGCTGTCCACTGTCGTGTCCATAAGGCTCTTCTGGCTGAAATGGACATAGCACTCACCCGAGATGCCAGTGTGCAAATATCCCTCTGTGCATCACGCATATAGATAAATGCATCCTTTATTTGTTCTAACGACAGTAAAACATTGTCCCTATCTAGGGTATCAATATTTTCAATCAGGGATTCTGACCAAACTACTCCAGCACTGCACATCCAGGCAGTTGCTATAGCTGGTCGTAGTATAACACCTGCATGTGTGTATATATTCTTTTGAATAACTTCCATCTTTCTATCTGATGGATCCTTAAGTGCGGCCGTCTCAGGAGAGGGTAACGCCACTTGTTTGGATAAGCGTGTGAGCGCCTTGTCCACCTTAGGGGGTGTTTCCCAGCGCGCCCTAACCTCTGGCGGGAAAGGGTATAATGCCAATAACTTTTTTGAAATTATCAACTTTTTATCAGGAGCAACCCACGCTTCATCACACACGTCATTTAATTCTTCTGATTCAGGAAAAACTGTTTGTAGTTTTTTCACACCATACATAATACCCTGTTTTACGGTATCTGTAGTATCAGCTAAATGTAACGTCTCCTTCATTGCCAAAATCATATAACGTGTGGCCCTACTGGAAAATACGTTTGAATTTCTACCGTCGTCACTGGAATCAGTGCCCGTGTCTGGGTCTGTGTCGACCGACTGAGGCAAAGGGCGTTTTACAGCCCCTGACGGTGTTTGAGGCGCCTGGACAGGCATTAATTGATTGTCCGGCCGCCTCATGTCCTCAACTGACTGTTTAAGGGAAGATAAACCATCACGTAATTCCACAAATAAAGGCATCCATTCTGGTGTCGACCCCCTGGGGGGTGACATCTGCATATTTGGCAATTGCTCCGCCTCCACACCAATATCGTCCTCATACATGTCGACACCACGTACCGACACACACCGCAAACTCACAGGGAATGCTCTAATGAAGACAGGACCCACTAGCCCTTTTGGGGAGACAGAGGGAGAGTCTGCCAGCACACACCACAAAGCGCTATATATACAAGGGATATCCTTATATTAAGTGCTCCCTTATAGCTGCTTTAATATATATATATATAGCCATTAATGTGCCCCCCCTCTCTGTTTTACCCTGTTTCTGTAGTGCAGTGCAGGGGAGAGACCTGGGAGCCGTTCTGACCAGCGGAGCTGTGACAGAAAATGGCGCCGTGTGCTGAGGAGATAGGCCCCGCCCCTTTTTCGGCGGGTTCTTCTCCCGCTATTTTTCCAGTCAGGCAGGGGTTAAATATCTCCATATAGCCCCTATGGGCTATATGTGAGGTATTTTTAGCCTTGTATAAGGTTTATATTTGCCTCTCAGAGCGCCCCCCCCCAGCGCTCTGCACCCTCAGTGACTGCCCAGTGAAGTGTGCTGAGAGGAAAATGGCGCACAGCTGCAGTGCTGTGCGCTACCTTATGAAGACTGAGGAGTCTTCAGCCGCCGGTTTCCGGACCTCTTCACGCTTCAGCATCTGCAAGGGGGTCGGCGGCGCGGCTCCGGGACCGGACTCCACGGCTGGGCCTGTGTTCGATCCCTCTGGAGCTAATGGTGTCCAGTAGCCAAGCAGCAAATCCACTCTGCATGCAGGTGAGTTTACTACTTTCCCCCTAAGTCCCACGTTGCAGTGATCCTGTTGCCAGCAGGACTCACTGTAAAGAAAAAAACCTAAACTAAACTTTCTCTAAGCAGCTCTTTAGGAGAGCCACCTAGATTGCACCCTTCTCGTTCGGGCACAAAATCTAACTGGAGTCTGGAGGAGGGTCATAGGGGGAGGAGCCAGTGCACACCACCTGACCTAGTAAAGCTTTACTTTTTTGTGCCCTGTCTCCTGCGGAGCCGCTATTCCCCATGGTCCTTTCAGGAACCCCAGCATCCACTTAGGACGATAGAGAAAAGTGGATTTGCCGGCAGTTGCCGTGGCCACCAGGTCCGAAAGACCGACCCCAAATAATTCCTCTCCTTTATATGGCAATACTTCCATATGCCTTTTGGAATCCGCATCACCTGACCACTGTCGCGTCCATAAACTTCTTCTGGCAGATATGGACATCGCACTTACTCTTGATGCTAGAGTACAAATATCCCTTTGAGCATCTCGCATATAAAGAAACGCATCCTTTAATTGCTCTAGAGTCAATAAAATACTGTCCCTATCCAGGGTATCAATATTTTCAGTCAGGGAATCCAACCACACTACCCCAGCACTGCACATCCAGGCTGAGGCTATTGCCGGTCGCAGTATAACACCAGTATGAGTGTATATACTTTTTAGGGTAGTTTCCAGCCTCCTATCCGCTGGATCCTTGAGGGCGGCCGTATCAGGAGACGGCAACGCCACTTGCTTTGATAAACGTGTGAGCGCCTTATCCACCCTAGGGGGTGTTTCCCAGCGCGCCCTTACCTCTGGTGGGAAAGGGTATAATGCCAATAACTTCTTGGAAATTAGCAGTTTTCTATCTGGGTTAACCCACGCTTCATCACACACGTCATTCAATTCCTCTGATTCTGGAAAAGCTACAGGTAGTTTTTTCACCCCCCACATAATACCCCTTTTTGAGGTACCAGCAGTATCAGAGATCTGCAAAGCCTCCTTCATTGCCGTGATCATATAACGTGTGGCCCTATTGGAAAATACGTTTGTTTCTTCACCGTCGACACTAGATTCATCTGTGTCGGTACCCGTGTCGACTGACTGAGGTAAGGGACGTTTTACAGCCCCTGACGGTGTCTGAGACGCCTGAGCCGGTACTAACTGGTTTTCCGGCCGTCTCATTTCGTCAACTGACTTTTGTAATGTGCTAACATTATCACGTAATTCCATAACTAAAGCCATCCATTCCGGTGTCGACTCCCTAGGGGGTGACATCACCATTACCGGCAATTGCTCTGCCTCCACACCAACATCGTCCTCATACATGTCGACACACACGTACCGACACACAGCAGCCACACAGGGAATGCTCTAATCGAAGACAGGACCCTCTTAGCCATTTGGGGAGACAGAGGGAGAGTTTGCCAGCACACACCAAAAGCGCTATAAATGTATATAAACAACCCTAAAAGGTGTTTTTGTTATAAGCGCTTTTAATATATATAAATATCGCCAATTTATGCCCCCCTTCTCTTTGTTACCCTGTTTCTGTAGTGCAGTGCAGGGGAGAGTCCTGGGAGCCTTCCTCACCAGCGGAGCTGAGCAGGAAAATGGCGCTGAGTGCTGAGGAGAATAAGCTCCGCCCCCTTTTCGGCTGGCTTTTCTCCCGGGTTTTAAGAAAACTGGCCTGGGTTAAATACATACATATAGCCTTAATGGCTATATGTGATGTATTTTTCGCCACTAAAGGTATTTAATATTGCTGCCCAGGGCGCCCCCAGCAGCGCCCTGCACCCTCCGTGACTGAACAGTGAGAAGTGTAGCAACAATGGCGCACAGCTGCAGTGCTGTGCGCTACCTTCATGAAGACTGAGGAGTCTTCTGCCGCCTGCTTCCGGACCTCCGATCTTCAGCATCTGTAAGGGGGGTCGGCGGCGCGGCTCCGGGACGAACCCCAGGATGACCTGTGTTCCGACTCCCTCTGGAGCTAAGTGTCCAGTAGCCTAAGACTCCAATCCATCCTGCACGCAGGTGAGTTGGAAATCTCTCCCCTAAGTCCCTCGATGCAGTGAGCCTGTTGCCAGCAGGACTCACTGAGATTTAACCTAAAAAAACTTTGTCTAAGCAGCTCTTTAGGAGAGCCACCTAGATTGCACCCTTCTCGGACGGGCACAAAAACCTAACTGAGGCTTGGAGGAGGGTCATAGGGGGAGGAGCCAGTACGCACCATGTGATCCTAAAAGCTTTATTTAGATGTGCCCTGTCTCCTGCGGAGCCCGCTATTCCCCATGGTCCTGACGGAGTCCCAGCATCCACTAGGACGTTAGAGAAACCCTCTTTTGTTTTGTGTCCAGAATCATGCCTAAGAAAGACAGCCGAGTCGTTGGAACCAACTGCGACTTTGGTAGATTTAGAATCCATCCATGTTGCTGTAGCACTCCCAGGGAGAGTGACACGCTTTTCTGCAACCGTTCCTTTGATCTCGCTTTTATCAGGAGATCGTCCAAGTACGGGATAATTGTGACTCCTTGTCTGCGTAGGAGCACCATAATTTCCGCCACTACCTTGGTGAACACCCTCAGGGCCGTGGAAAGCCCAAACGGCAACGTCTGAAACTGGTAATGACAGTCCTGTACAGCGAATCTCAGGTATGCCTGATGAGGAGGATATATGGGGATGTGAAGGTATGCATCCTTTATGTCTAATGACACCATAAAATCCCCCCCCCTTCCAGGCTGGAGATGACTGCCCTGAGCGATTCCATCTTTAACTTGAACCTTTTTAAGAACAGGTTCAGGGATTTTAGATTTAGAATGGGTCTGACCGAGCTATCCGGTTTCGGGACCACAAATAGGGTTGAATAGTACCCTTTTCCCGGTTGTGTTAGGGGAACCTTGATAATCACTTGCTGTTGACACAGCTTTTCAATTGCAGCTAAAATTATCTCCCTCTCTGGGGGAGAAGCTGGTAAAGCCGATTTGAAGAATCGACGAGGAGGCACGTCTTCGAATTCCAGCTTGTAGCCCTGGGATACAATTTCCATCGCCCAAGGATCCACGTCCGACTGAACCCAGACGTGGCTAAAGAGTCGAAGACGTGCCCCCACCGGTGCGGCCTCCCTCAGTGGAGCCCCAGCGTCATGCGGTGGATTTAGAAGAAGCCGGGGAGGACTTCTGTTCCTGGGAACTGGCCGTAGCAGGCATTCTTTTCCCTCTACCCTTACCTTTGGCGAGGAAGGAAGAGCCCCGACCTCTTCTGGACTTATGCGTCCGAAAGGAAGGCATCTGATACTGTGGAGTTTTCTTTTGCTGTGGGGGAACATAAGGCAAAAAGGTAGATTTACCCGCGGTAGCTGTGGAAACTAGGTCCGCGAGACCTTCCCCAAATAAAACCTCACCCTTGTAAGGTAAAACTTCCATATGCCTCTTTGAGTCGGCATCACCCGTCCATTGGCGGGTCCACAGTGCTCGCCTAGTCGAGACCGCCATCGCGTTGGCCCTTGAACCTAGTAGTCCGACGTCTCTCTGAGCGTCTCTCATATATAAGACTGCGTCTTTGATGTGACCTAAGGTCAACAAAATGGTATCCCTATCTAGGGTATCAATATCAGCTGACAAGGTATCTGTCCAAGCTGCTACCGCGCTACAGACCCAAGCCGATGCTATAGCCGGTCTGAGTAAATCACCAGTATGTGTATAAATTGATAGTAAAGTCGTTTCCTGTCTGCGATCAGCAGGATCTTTGAGAGCTGCCGTGTCTGGGGACGGTAGCGCCACCTTTTTGGATAAGCGCGTCAAAGCTTTGTCCACCCTGGGCGAGGATTCCCACCATACCCTGTCCTGTGCTGGGAAAGGATACGCCATAAGAACTCTTTTGGGAATATGCAGTTTTTTGTCTGGAGTTTTCCAAACTTTTTCAAATAACGCGTTCAGCTCATGAGATGGGGGAAATGTTACCTCAGGTTTCTTTTCCTTAAACATGTGTACCCTCGTGTCAGGGACAGAGGGGTCATCTGTGATATGCAAAACATCTTTTATTGCAATAATCATATAATGAATACTTTTGGCCACCCTTGGATCATCGTAGTCGACACTGGAGTCAGAATCCGTGTCGGTATCAGTGTCTTCTATTTGGGATAGGGGACGTTTTTGAGACCCTGAAGGGCCCTGTGACACCGTCAAAGCCATTGATTGACTCCCCGTATTATCCCTGGACTCTGCTTTGTCCAATCTCTTATGTAACAAGGTCACATTTGCATTTAAAACATTCCACATGTCCAACCTATCAGGTGTCGGCATTGCCGACGGAGACACCACAATCATCTGCTCCACCTCCTCTCTAGAAGAGCCTTCCGCCTCAGACATGCAGACACAGGCGTACCGACACCCCCCACACACACAGGGATTGTGTATATACAATAACAGGGCATCACCCATTAAAGTAACAGCGCAGAGTGATGCAAAACAATTGAATTACCTGGACGTCAACGTGACAATCACCCCTGATGGCTTACAGACTGACATTTATCACAAACCCACCGACAAAAATACGTTGCTTAGGCACAACAGCCACCATCCCAGGGCATTGAAAAAAGGATTACCCAAGTCTCAGTACATCCGGGCAGCCAGGATTACCAGCAACCCATCTGCACTTAAAGAAGCACTTTCAGATGTAACAGAACGCTTTGTAGATAGAGGATATCAACGTAAGACACTACATGAACTGGAACAACAGGTGGCTACCATCAAAAGAGATGATCTTCTACAATCTAAAGAAATGAAGACCAACCAAATTATACCCTTTGTGTCCAGATATAACACCACGAGCCCGGTGATACCCAGGGCATTAACAGCTTTATGGCCCATTATAACTACAGACCAGAAACTTTGCTCTTTACAGAAGAAACGGCCTATGGCATGTTACACCAAGGGGAAGACCATCAGAGACTTTGTAGTACATGCTGACATCACAAATTTTAAAACATCGCCTCCCAAAACATTTTTAACCAAGACCCCTGGATGCTACAGATGCTTGGGATGTGAGACATGTAAAAGTATGAGCACTGGAGGTTCATTTACATCTACTGCCACGGGACGCATATATTCCATACGACACGTTTTGACTTGCACTACTACCCACATAGTGTACTTAATAACTTGCCCGTGCAAACTACAATATGTGGGGAAGACAGTACGCACAGCCAGGGAGCGCTTTGCAATGCACAGGTCCTCAGTCAAAATGGCACTTAGTCAGAAAAAATCTGACCAACCTGTGGCGAGACACTATGTGGAGAAAGGTCACTCTCTAAATGAACTGAACTTCCAAATCATTGACCATATTCCAAAAAACATCCGAGGCGGAGATAGAGCTGGAGACCTACTAAAACTAGAAGCACGATGGCAATTCTATCTTAACACCACCAGACCGACGGGCCTCAATGACAGGATACAATGGAGTGTCTTCTGACAAGCTTGAGACCTAATGGATAGAGACATATAGTCGTATGTTGAATAATGCTGAACAATATAGAGTGCGCTGGCTACAACACCGAACATACTAAAGATTGCGACATGAGACTATTGCTTAGTATTAACAGTATAGCAGTGTGTATTAGTTCATGAAGTGCTACAGTAGACTGTATATCTAACACATACGAGGCTGGTCCTTATTAGTAAGGACGAGCATCGCACTTAGTACAGACACAGACCAACCTTAATTTAGGTCCTCTATATTTTGCATATTAAGAATGATATATTTTCTCTGTGTCTGGGTCACTATAAAACCTCATATTGCAGTGTATGCATTAGCTCAGAGAAATGATTTTTTTATAGATTTACACGTGTACATCATAGAGACTAATGAACTAGGTACCCGCAGTGGTGCAGAAAATTAGTTTCACTTTAGTGTTTATGTCACTTTTAATGTTATTTCTGTCCACAGCACTGCACCATACACAGCAGGGGATAGTGATCTCGCTGAAGATGCGACCACACGGACGGCTTTGGTTGCCATAACCACGACGAGAAAGCAGAGAGACTTCCGTTTACTGGAGGCAACCATGGCAACGCCTGGAAGGTACGCCGGAAAACGTGATCACGTGATCCCAGTCTCCACACACACACGTCACTTTAGCTGGACAGAAACCAGAGCTTTTACCTGCACACAGCTTCCCGCCGACGGGTCTCCCACACGTATAAAGGTATGTCACTTTTGTTTGATTTCACTTTTCGTTTGCTCACCTTGACAAAGGGGCGGGTTGCGCCCCGAAACGTTGGATTGCAAATTGTTATTATGACCGAATAAAAGCACTTTACTGCACCTTTTAAATCAGACTCCGAGTGCCGCTGTATGGGAAGGAATGGCTGCTTATATATATATATATATATATATGGAGACAGCTCCCCCAATAAGGCCCTTTGGAGAGACAGAGAGAGAGTATGCCAGTACACACCCAGCGCCAATAACACTGGAAACAAAATTCCCAGATAAACAGCGCTTTTATATAATCATGTAGATAAATCTATACACTCACTGCGCCTTACAAGTGCCCCCCCACCCCCCCTCTTTTTTGCCCTCTGTCACCGTGTTCAGCAGGGGAGAGTCTGCGGAGCCAGCATCTGCAGTGTGCTGTGGAGAAAATGGCGCTGGTTAGTGCTGTGAGATCAAGCTCCGCCCCCTCAGCGGCGGGCTTCGGTCCCGCTCAAATTTATTTATACTGGCGGGGGATTATAAAATATACTGCCTCCGCAGCCTACATATTCATATGAGCCAGTCCTAGAGGTTTATTGCTGCCCAGGGCGCCCCCCCTGCGCCCTGCACCCATCAGTGCCTGCCGTGTGTGTAGTGTGTGGGAGCAATGGCGCGCAGCGTTACCGCTGCGCGTTACCTCATAGAAGATCTGAAGTCTTCTGCCGCCTTTGAAGTCTTCTTTCTTCTTATACTCACCTGGCTTCTATCTTCCGGCTCTGCGAGGACGGCGGCGCGGCTCCGGGAGGAACGGCGAGTGTGAGACCTGCGTTCCGACTCCCTCTGGAGCTAATGGTGTCCAGTATCCTATGAAGCAGAGCCTATCATTTAAGTAAGTCTGCTTCTCTCTCCTCAGTCCCACGATGCAGGGAGCCTGTTGCCAGCAGTGCTCCCTGAAAATAAAAAACCTAACAAAATTATTTTTCAGAGAAACTCAGGAGAGCTCCCCTGTAATGCACCTAGTCTCCTCTGGGCACAGGATCTAACTGAGGTCTGGAGGAGGGGCATAGAGGGAGGAGCCAGTGCACACCCATTCTAAAGTTCTTATAGTGCCCATGTCTCCTGCGGAGCCTGTCTATACCCCATGATCCTTACGGAGTACCCAGCATCCTCTAGGACGTAAGAGAAAAATCGGTGACGGGGCACGTCTTGAAACTCTAACTTGTACGCCTGGGTTACTATGTCTACTATCCAAGGATCCAGATCCGAGTGCACCCAGACCTGACTGAAGAGTTTGAGACGTGCCCCCACCGGTGCGGACTCCCGCAACGGAGCCCCAGCGTCATGCGTTGGATTTGGTAGAAGCCGGAGAGGACTTCTGCTCCTGGGAACTTGCCACAGCCTGTGACCTTTTTCCCCTTCTTCTCCCCCTTGCAGCAAGGAAGGAGGACCCACGTCCTTTTTTGAATCTGTTGGGCCGAAAGGACTGCATCTGACAGTGAGGCGATTTCTTCTGCTGTGCAGGAACATAAGGTAAAAAAGATGACTTACCCGCGGTAGCCGTAGAGACCAGGTCAGTGAAGCCGTCACCAAACAAGACCTTACCGTTAAACGGTAAAGACTCCATCGCCTTCTTAGAATCTGCATCAGCATTCCATTGATGAATCTACAATGCTCTCCTAGCAGAGACTGCCATGGCATTGGCCCTTGATCCCAAAAGGCCAATATCCCTCACCGCTTCTTTTAAATACGCTGCAGCGTCCTTCATATGACCGAAGGTCAAAAGCACACTATCCCTGTTAGGGGAATCTACCTCAGATGACAAGTTTTCCGCCCACTTTTCAATAGCGCTACTCACCCATGCCGCAGCAACAGCGGGTCTGAGTAGCGACCCTGTAGTGACATAAATGGATTTCAGGGTATTTTCCTGCTTACGATCCGCAGGATCCTTCATGGCTGCCGTGCCAGGGGATGGAAGCGCTACCTTTTTGGATAAACGCGACAAAGCTTTGTCTACCGTGGGGATTGACTCCCAGCTATCCCTGTCCCCAGAGGGAAACGGATATGCCACTGGAATTCTTTTGGGAACATGTACCTTTTTGTCGGGATTTTCCCAAGCTTTTTCAAAAAGTGCATTCAGTTCATGAGAGGGAGGAAACGTTACCGCAGGTTTCTTGCCTTTAAACATACAGATCCTCGTATCAGGAACAGCAGGGTCCTCAGTGATATGTAAAACGTCTTTTATCTCGACAATCATGTACTGAATACTCTTAGCCAGTTTTGGATGTAATCTGGCATCACTATAGTCGACACTGGAATCAGAGTCCGTGTCGGTATCCGAATCTGCTATTTGGGCAAATGTACGTTTCTGCGACCCCGAAGGGGTCTGGACCTGTGACAAAGCCTCCTCCATGGATTTCCTCCATGACTGGTTCTTAGACGCAGATTTCTCAAACCTCTTAGCCAACTTAGTCACATTTGAATTTAAACACTCAGCATATTAACTGTCACGTCTAGCAGAGTTTGAGGATCCGGCAGCTGAGATTTGCCCGAGGAGGTAGCAGTCTGTGAATGAACCAGATGAGGGGGCTGGATATAGTTCCTTCGCATGGGACACGGAGCAATGAAGAACGTAGGCGGGGTTTGAGAGTCAATGGAAAGTATTTATTATGTACAGGGCTGAGGTAGAGAACCGAGGCTGGAGCACGATGCTTAAGACGTGGCTGGAGGCAAAGAACTGTGCACTGTGATTTGAAAGACGAGACTGTAGATGATGAACTGTGGAACTGTGGATGATGGTTGAAGACGTGGCTGGAGACAAGGACTGTGGTTTGGAAAACGAGGCTGAAGATAATAATCTGCAGGTGGTGGTCGGTGGTACAAAGGCGTGGCTGGTGAAGGAGATCTGTGGAGTGTGGCTTGAAAGACGAGGCAGAAGACCCGGGGCCGACTGTGCCCAAAGAGTCTTACTGGACCGGGTTTTCCAGGGGCGCTTCCACAGGCAGTAGCAGGGTAGGAACGGCAGGGCTGCAGCAGCAACAGAGAACCGACCAAGCAGGATCAGGAGGAACCTAAATACAGCAGGAATCCTGGGAGCACAGGCTAAAGCACCTACAACAGGGTTGTAACTTGAAGCACTGGCATCCCTGTCCTAAACCAGCCCCCTTTTATAGGGAGAGCTTCCCCTGGATTGGCTGGAAGAGACAGGAAACAGGAACTATGCTCAAAACTTGGTCTCCAACATGGCGGCACCCAGTAATGCAGACCTTTTTGCAAAGCCACATTGCTCACTGCCCCTGGTCTCCTAGCAATGGCTCAGCAAGAGCGACCCACTGTAGCGACGTCCCGCCGCCACGAGCGGACCCCCTCACCGCCGCTACTGCTACCCACGGATCTGGCGCAGCAGCCCACCTCCGCCGCTGCCCGCACATCGCCAAGGAAGCTAGCCCCGCGGCCCCAGCGTACCGGTAAGACTCCGGACGCTGACAGTACCCCCCCTACCTTTGCGGGTGGACTCCGGACACCTATGTGGTTTAGTTGGAAACTTGGCATGAAATGTCCGAAGAAGTCTTGGAGCATGGACATCCTCTGCATCTACCCAAGATCTCTCCTCTGGCCCATACCCCTTCCAATCGACAAGGTACTGGATGCGACCATAACGTCTGCGAGAATAAAGGATCTTGTGAATCTCAAATTCGTCTCCATGTGCCGATTGGATCTTGGGTGATTTAGGCAGAGCGGCTCTGAACCGATTAAGTACCAATGGTTTTAAGAGAGAAATATGAAATGCATTAGGAATTCTTAATTGCGGAGGTAATTTCACTTTGCAAGCCACAGGATTCAACACTTTTTCGATTGGGTAAGGCCCAATAAATCTGGGAGCAAACTTTTTTGTAGGGACCTTTAATCTTAGGTTACGTGTGGAAACTCAAACACGATCTCCTACCTTAAGGCTTGGTACAGCTTTTCGTTTCAGATCTGCATAGGTCTTATATCTCTTGGAAGTCTTGAGCAAAGTCTTGTGAATTTGTTTCCAGGCTTCAGTAAGTTGTCGAAGTGTTGACTCTGCGGCAGGAACCTCGAGCGTAGGCAGAAGTTGGAAGTCAGGAACTCTTGGATGGTAACCATAATTAATGAAGAATGGAGAAGATTTTGTGGCAGAGTGATAAAGATTGTTATGGGCAAATTCTGCGAATGGAAGTCCAGCCAGTTGTCCTGTGAGGAGGACATGAATAAACGCAGAAAAGTCTACAGATCCTGGTTCACTCTCTCTGTTTGACCATCCGTTTGGGGATGATAGCCTGAGGAGAAGTTTAATTTCACGCCAAGAGCAGAACATAGGGATCTCCAAAACTTGGCCACAAATTGAAGACCTCTATCAGACACAATTTCTTGTGGTAGACCATGGAGTCGAACGATCTCTGCTATAAACAATTTTGCCAACTGGGATGCAGTTGCAAGGTTAGCCAGAGGACCAAAGTGTGCCATTTTAGAGAATCGGTCAACTATGACCCATATGGTGTTCCGCCCACAAGACATAGGTAAATCTGTAATAAAGTCCATAGAAATATGCGTCCATGGTCTTAGTGGTACCGGTAAAGGATGGAGTGACCCGGCTGGTGGACCTTTGGGACTTTTATGCTGAGCACATTTTGAACAGGCAGCCACGAATTCCTGAACGTCAGTCCTGAGATGAGGCCACCAGTAGGAGCGCTGAATGAATTTAAGTGTCTTATGACCGCCCGCATGGCCCATGAAGGAGGAGGAGTGAGCCCATGTGAGAAGTTTTTTGCGCAGATTTGGTACAATGAAGATCTTCCCTGGAGGAGGAAGTGGAGAGGTATTAGTTGCAGAAAAAGAGGTGGATTCCAGAACAAATTGCTCTTTTGAACGGTCAGAGGGTTCTTCTGAACTTAGGGAGCGAGATAAGGCATCTGCCTTTTTGTTGAGGGAACCTGGTCGGTAACTGAGTTTAAAATTAAAACGGGTAAAGAAGAGTGCCCATCTTGCTTGGCGTGGGTTCAGACATTGGGCTGACTGTAGATACAGGAGGTTCTTGTGATCTGTGGTTACCGAAATTGGATGCCGAGCTCCCTCCAACAAATACCTCTACTCCTCAAAGGCCAACTTAATTGCCTGTAATTCCTGTTCCCCAATAGCATAATTCTGTTCAGCGGGGGAGAATCTTCGCGAGAAGAACGCACAGGGATGAACCTTCTTGTCCTCGAAAAGCTGGGATAATACTGCTCCCACTCCCACAGTAAAGGCATCAACCTCCACCAAGAACGGACGGCTGAGATCGGGTTGTCGAAGAACTGGAGCAGTCGTGAAGGCCTCCTTTAAAGATGAAAAAGCTTCCAAAGCCTCAGGAGACCACTTGGCAGGATCGGCTCCCTTCCTAGTTAATGCGGTTATAGGAGCTATGACAGAAGAATAATTTTGAATGAATCTTCGGTAGAAGTTAGCAAACCCCAGGAAACGTTGAATTCCTTTAAGGGTAGCTGGAAGTGCCCAATTCTGAATCGCCTGGACTTTAGCGGGGTCCATCTGTAACTTCTGCCCTGAAAGAATGTAACCGAGGAATGGAATTGTGGGTACTTCAAAGGTGCACTTCTCTAACTTACAGAATAACTGATACCTTCGTAAACGAGTTAACACTTCTTTCACTTGTTCCCGATGGGTCTTCAGATCCTTAGAAAAAATGAGGATGTCATCCAGATATACTACCAAGCAGTCGTAGAGAAGATCTCTGAAGATTTCGTTAACGAACTCTTGAAAGACGGCTGGGGCGTTACATAGGCCAAAAGGCATTACCAGTAATGGCCGTCGCGGGTATTAAATGCCGTCTTCCATTCGTCCCCTGGGCAAATACGTATAACATTTAGGCCCCCCGTAAGTCCAACTTAGTAAATACAGTAGCTCCTTTAACACGGTCGAACAGTTCTGGAATTAGAGGGAACGGATATCTGTTCTTAACCGTTATGTCATTGAGACCTCTATAGTCAATACAGGGCCGCAACCCCCCATCTTTCTTTTTGACAAAGAAAAACCCCGCTCCAGCCGGAGATGTAGAAGACCTGATGAACCCTTTCTCCAAGTTCTCCCGGATATACTCCGACATGGCCTGTGTCTCGGGAAGTGAGAGAGGGTAAATTCGACCTCGGGGAGGAGTCTTACCCGGTACTAGCTCAATGGGACAATCCCAAGTACGATGCGGAGGCAAGGTGTCCAACTCTTGCTTACTGAAAACATCTTAAAAAGCTTGGTACTCCACAGGAAGGCTGGAAGAACAGAGAGGTCTAACTGAAGGTAAACAGTTCTGAAAACAGTCTTGTCCCCAAGAGAGAACATCCATAGTTTGCCAATCTATGTGGGGATTGTGTCTGATTAACCATGGAAACCCTAGGATTAGTTCATGAGAGGCTTTAGGAATTACAAGGAAAGAGATTTCTTCTGAATAGAGAACTCCGACCTTCATCTTGAGAGGAATAGTACGAAAGGATATAATACCCTCAGGGATATAACTTCCATCCACTGCGGTAACAGAAATGGTACGATCCAGAGGAACTGTTTGTATTCCAGATCGTTTGACCAGAGCTGACGTAATGAAGCTTTCGGCGGCTCCGGAGTCGAGTAGTGCAGGGATGAGAAGAAGGGAGCTCCAATTGGGTTAACAGGACAGACTCTTTCTTGGTATGTAATTCTGAGAATTCTCCTAGCTTGACCTCTCCAGCACAAACTAGGAGCGGGCGTTTCCCGGACGTAGATTGCAAGTTTTAACAAAGTGATCAGTTGCACCACAATACAGGCAGAGGTTCCTTTGTCGCCGTCTCTGACGTTCTTCATTGGAGAGGCGGGAACGATTAATCTGCATGGGTTCTTCCGCAGTTGGTGATGATGGTGTTGGTGGAAGAACAACTCTAGGCTTAGGGCGATCTGACCGCAACCTCTCCATACAGCGTTCTCTGTACCTCAGGTCTAACTTATTGCATAAAGAAATTAGTGTATCCAACTTATCAGGTACGTCCTGAGTTGCGAGGTCATCTTTGATCTTTTCGGAGAGACCGCTCTAGAAAGCTGCAATGAGAGCCTCCTCGTTCCAGTTCAGTTCCGAGGAAAGGGTGTGAAACTGGATCACGTACTGACTGACCATACGCGTGCCCTGACGCAGACGCAGGATCTCCAACGAGGCAGCTGAAGTCCTGCCCGGTTCGTCGAAGATTTTTCGAAAGGTGGCCACGAATTCTGGATAGTTAGATAAGATGGGATCCATCCTCTCCCACAAAGGTGAAGCTCATTCCAACGCTTGCCCCGTAAGTAAAGAAATTATATAGGCTACTTTGGTTCGTGCCGATGGGAAGTTGGCCGACTGTAGTTCGAACTGGATTTCACACTGGTTAAGAAACCCGCTGCATTGTTTTGGATTCCCATCAAATTTATTGGGAGGTGGCAAATGCAACCGTGGAAGTGGTACTGGTACAGGAGGAAGCAGGACCAGAGGTGCTAATGTGGGAGCTGCTGTAGATACTTGAGAGGCCTTCATGGCAACACAGAGAGAATCGAGACGTTCGGACATACTCTGCATGAACTGCACGATTTGAGATTGTGTGGCCTCCTGCTTACTTAAGCGAGACCAGATATCTGTAGTTGAATCCCCTCCTGAGGCCTGATCACCCGTCGAATCCATTGGGCCAGTGCTTACTGTCACGTCTAGCAGAGTTTGAGGATCCGGCAGCTGAGATTTGCCCGAGGAGGTAGCAGCCTGTGAATGAACCAGATGAGGGGGCTGGATATAGTTCCTTCGCATGGGACACGGAGCAATGAAGAACGTAGGCGGGGTTTGAGAGTCAATGGAAAGTATTTATTATGTACAGGGCTGAGGTAGAGAACCGAGGCTGGAGCACAATGGTTAAGACGTGGCTGGAGGCAAAGAACTGTGCACTGTGATTTGAAAGACGAGACTGTAGATAATGAACTGTGGATGATGGTTGAAGACGTGGCTGGAGACAAGGACTGTGGTTTGGAAAACGAGGCTGAAGATAATAATCTGCAGGCGGTGGTCGGTGGTACAAAGGCGTGGCTGGTGAAGGAGATCTGTGGAGTGTGGCTTGAAAGACGATGCAGAAGACCCGGGGCCGACTGTGCCCAAAGAGTCTTACTGGACCGGGTTTTCCAGGGGCGCTTCCACAGGCAGTAGCAGGGTAGGAACGGCAGGGCTGCAGCAGCAACAGAGAACCGACCAAGCAGGATCAGGAGGAACCTAAATACAGCAGGAATCCTGGGAGCACAGGCTAAAGCACCTACAACAGGGTTGTAACTTGAAGCACTGGCATCCCTGTCCTAAACCAGCCCCCTTTTATAGGGAGAGCTTCCCCTGGATTGGCTGGAAGAGACAGGAAACAGGAACTATGCTCAAAACTTGGTCTCCAACATGGCGGCGCCCAGTAATGCAGACCTTTTTGCAAAGCCACATTGCTCACTGCCCCTGGTCTCCTAGCAATGGCTCCGCAAGAGCGACCCACTGTAGCGACATCCCGCCGCCACGAGCGGACCCCCTCACCGCCGCTACTGCTGCCCACGGATCTGGCGCAGCAGCCCACCTCCGCCGCTGCCCGCACATCGCCAAGGAAGCCAGCCCCGCGGCCCCAGCGTACCGGTAAGACTCCGGACGCTGACATTGACCCAATCATCCGTCGGTGGTGCCGACACTGTCACTCTCACAGAACTGTCAGTCCCAACGCCAGCCTCCTCCTGGGAAGAGCATTCAGCTTCAGACATGCTGACACACACAAGTACTGACAGCCACAAACACACTGGGCTATAGGGGACAGACCCACAGCAGAGCCTGTTAGAGAAACACAGAGAAAGTTCAGCCAGCTCACACCCAGCGCCTATTTTGACACACACCGAAATGCTTAGAAGTTACAAGATAATCCCCCTCACCTTAACGGTGTGAGCTCTCGGAGGAATAATCAAAGCAAAGGGATAGTGTATAATAATTGATAAAACATCTAAAGCATTTCGGTGTGTGTCAAAATAATTGTTATTTTATTATGTTTCACATTATGTCAATCTTATGACTATGGATTAAAAAATAGGATTTTGGTACTTACCAGGTAAATCCTTTTCTTTGAATCCATAGGGGGCACTGGAGTACTCTTGGGATATGGACGGTTCCACAGGAACTAGGCACTGAATAAATTAAAATTTGAGACTACTCCTCCCCTCCATATCCCAGAGTACCTCAGTGTTTTTTTTACTGAGCCGAACAGGAGCTATAGAGGTTGACAATGGAGAAATACATCTAACAAAAACGGACAACAATAAAGTTGACACCAACCAGATAGAACTTTCTAATTTGAAACAGTCGTGAGAGTGTGTTACCATAAGATCCCCTGAACTTACCACAAGCAGGAAAAACTGCTCTGGGTGGGCGTCCAGTGCCCCCTATGGATTCAAAGAAAAGGATTTACCTGGTAAGTACCAAAATCCTATTTTCTTTTTCATCCACTAGGGGTCACTGGAGTACTCTTGGGACGTACCAAAGTTTCCCCCGTGGGCGGGAGAGCTGTTTGGCACCTGTAACACTAGACGGCCAAAGCTAGATGCTGATGCCGCAAAAGTATCAAACTTGTAAAAGCACACAAACGTGTGCACTGAAGACCATGTAGCCGCACGGCAAAGCTGTGTCGTAGAAGCTCCACGACCAGCTGCCCATGACGTTCCTACAGAACGTGTGGAATGAGCTGTTACTGATGTAGGCGGCTGTAACCTAGCATGAAGGTAAGCCTGACTTATGGTCAGTTTTATCCATCTGGATAAGGTCTGCTTAGAAGCTGGCCAACCTAACTTGGCCGCATCATTGAGGATAAACAACGTATCCGTCTTACGAACTGTAGACGTTCGGGATACATAAACGCGTAGTGCGCGTACCACATCCAAGGTTCCAGAATCTCCTGTTAACACAGGAACTACTACTGGTTGATTGATGTGAAAAGAGGACACTACTTTTGGTAGGAAAGCGGGATTCGTCCGAAGTTCCGCTCTATCATCATGAAACATTAAATACGGTGGCTTGCATGACAAGGCACCCAAATCTGAAACACGCCTTGCCGAAGCCAAGGCTAGGAGAAAAATTGTTTTCCAAGTGAGAAACTTAATATCCACGTGTTGTAAGGGTTCAAAATAAAAAGACTGTAAGAAATCTAAAACCAGATTCAAGTCCCATGGCGCAGTAGGTGGAGTGAATGGAGGCTGTACTCTGAGGACACCCTGCATAAAGGTGTGTACCGACGGCTGTTACAGAGTAACTCCATTATATACATTTTAGGGACAATATTATCATACAAGGAAGGAATGAATTGATAATATTGGCTTCTGTAACCTGAAGCCTAATTAACATCCCTACACTGTAGCCTTGGCTGAATAGACAATCCCAGCACACGGCCAGCTCAGCCCACTGATACAGCTAGCCCACATGCTGTGAAAGACACACCCACAGGTTGTATACCTACACACTTGAAATCAGAGCTCACTCACTCAGAATCAATCTAGCTCTCAAAAGCATGGCTTGCTCATCACCAGGACCGATCTCCTTACTAAGGCTAAGTATCATACACAATATCTCATAGATAAATAGCATAGAATAGTTAAATATGTGTTTGTGGTAAAGTAGTTGTGAAATGATTGGCATAGAATAGTTAAATATGTAAATACATTTGACTTTAAGATTAATAGTACTTGTGCAATCATGTGATTGTTGTGTGTTTGTGATAATACTCTATGAAATCTGTAATGAATTGGAACATTAGACAATCTGTAGAATAGCATCTCTGGTATACATACCTGGTATGGTGATTTATAACAGATTGTAGTGGTTTTGTATGGTGCATCTTGCTGAAGTATAGAAGTCAACACATACTTTCTTTTGTTACTGTAGTCATGTGCTTGTAGCAATGGCATGCTGATATTTGTGGTTACTTGGTGATCTGGTCTTGTGATGGCTCATAGGGACAGCATGAGATATGGGTGCTGGTCCTGGAAGGCTGGAATTAGTTGGTTTTAGGCCTGAAAAGTTAACATAATGTAGTACAGACTGGGATTGGCATATAATTACAGGCTACATTATATAACATAGCCAGCATACCATATGCTCTGGTTATTGAGATACTGTGTTGGCTTGGAATTGTGAAATGTGATTAGTTGGCTTGGAATTGTGAAAGGTGATTAGTTGGCTTGGAATTGTGAAAGGTGATTAGTTGGCTTGGAATTGTGAAAGGTGATTAGATGGCTTGGAATTGTGAAAGGTGATTAGATGGCTTGGAATTGTGAAAGGTGATTAGATTGCTTGGAATTGTAATATAAGTTGGAATATAGTGGAGTCTTATGGCTTCTGCTATGTGATTATGGTGTAGCAAAGATTGGCATGTGTTTGGACTTGCAAATCTAAAATGGATGCTGGCATTCCCTTTTGAACCATATGTTACAGACTTTGGAATCATGGGAGTTTTCCCAAAATGGAGTCTAGCTTCTGTCCCATGCGGTCTGTGGACAATGCAGCCACATGCTGCCCCTCCCCCACACACACACACAAACACACACATACATATACTAAAACCAATCCCCTAAGGTATTTATTTAAGATATATATATTGTCCAATATATATCAATAAATCTAGGATTTAGCCGAGTGCTTTGAGTAAATATCTCCCCAGTAATAAATACACACATACAGTACAGTACATACATCTCTCACACTTCTTTCATCCTAATTTGTTTCTTATATAGTTTGAATCTGTGAAACTATTATATGGTGACTTGCATTGTATTTGACCAATACTGTTTAATGATAAAAGTGAATTCTATGAGTAGCAATTGTTTGTTGAAATACATTCTTATGATTTACATTCCATATGACTGGCGTGCATTCTTATATGAACAGAATATTCCTAATGATTTAAAGATATATATGTCTAGATGCAACCTCTGCGGGTTTGCTTATAAAAGGAAAATTATACATTTGCTTCAAAGATATGAAATATAGTAATATAATACAAGCAATAGAATCAGACAGAGAAAAGGAGGGGAATAGAAAAGGAAAAAGTATACCCCTTAACATGACCCCTTATCAACGGCAATAGAGCCAATCTTCTTTGAAAATAAATTGACAACGCAGATATCTGCACCTTTAGTGTGGATAAACGCAGAACTGCATCTAACCCCATCTGTAGAAATAACAAAAGATGGGATAACTTGAAAGATGATGTAGGAAACTTCCGAGCTTCACACCAACCTATATAGGCACGCCAAATTCTGTAATAATGAGCTGCCGTAACCGGCTTCCTAGCTCGTAACATGGTTGGTATAACCGATTCTGGAATGCCCTCTCTTCTTAAGAGGGCTGTCTCAACAGCCACCCCGTCAAACGCAGCCGCGCTAAATCGGGGTAAAGGAACGGACCCTGTTGTAACAGGTCCAGACGTAGTGGGAGCGGCCAAGGATCGTCTGCGAGTAGACCGCGGAGATCCGAAAACCAAGCTCTCCGAGGCCAATGAGGCGCCACTAGTATGACTGTGACGGACTCTCTTTTGATCCGCTTTAGCAATAGAGGGAGCAGCAGAAATGGTGGAAACAGATACACGAGACTGTATGGCCACGTGATTGTGAGAGCATCCACCGCCACTGCCTTTGGATCTCTCGTTCTGGACACGTACTGGGGCGTTTGATGATTGTGGCGAGATGCCATCAGGTCCACTTGCGGGTAACCCCACTTCTGGACCAGCATGTGAAACACTTCTGGATTTAATGCCCATTCTCCTGGATGAAAATCCCGACGGCTGAGATAATCCGCCTCCCAGTTGTCCACTCCCGGAATGAATACTGCCGACAATATCACTTGGTGATACTCGGCCCAATTGAGGATTCGAGCTACTTCCCGCATTGCCATGCGGCTTTTCGTTCCTCCTTGTTTGTTGATGTATGCGACCGCCGTCGCATTGTCTGACTGCACCTGAACAGCCTGAGCCTGCAGCATGTGCACTGCTTGTCGTAGCGCATTGTAAATTGCCCGGAGTTCCAGGACATTTATAGACAGCAATCTTTCGTGATCCGCCCAGAGACCCTGGAGCTGATAATTTTGAACTACAGCTCCCCAACCTCTGAGACTCGCGTCCGCCGTGAGAATTATCCAATTCCAGGCGCCGAACCGTTTCCCTGCGGTTAGATTCTGTACTTTGAGCCACCAGAGTAGAGACACTCTGGCCCTTGGAGACAACCTCACCCTGCGGTGAATCTGCAGATGCGAGCCCGACCACTGTGTGAGCACATCCAGTTGAAAAGGACGTGAGTGAAGTCTTCCGAACTGAAGCGCTTCGAAAGCCGCCACCATTGTGCCTAAGAGGCGAATGCACAAATGAACCGAGACTGTGCGTGGCTTGAGCACTAATTGTACCAGATGACGAATGACCTGTACTTTCTGTTCGGGTAGGTAAATTCTTTGATTTACCGTATCGAGAATCATACCTAGGAATTGAAGTCGTGAGACGGAATTAGATGTGATTCCTTGAAGTTGACAATCCAACCGTGAACAAGTACATTGTATGTCAGCAACGCCTGTTGAAGGAGGATTTGTTGAGACGGAGCTTTGATGAGTAAATCGTCCAAGTACGGAACTATTATCACTCCCAGGGATCTGAGATGAGCTATCATCACAGACATCACTTTGGTGAATACCCGAGGCGCTGACGAGAGGCCAAACGGTAGAGCCTGAAACTGGTAATGGTTCTGCCGTATTGCAAACCGCAAGAACCTTTGATGAAGTGGCCAAATCGGAATGTGTAAGTACGCATCCTTGAGATCCAGCGCAATCATGAATTCCTGTGGCTCTAGGCCTGCAATTACTGACCGCAGAGATTCCATCTTGAATCTGTAGTAAGTGACGTACTGATTGAGACCCTTTAAGTTCAATATTGGCCTGACCGAGCCATCCGACTTTGGTACCACAAACAGACTGGAATAATAACCCTGACCCTGTTGGTGTACAGGGACCGGAATCAACACTGCTGCATCCAGCAGAGACTGAATGGCAATCTGCAGAACCGCCTTCTTGTCGTCCGACACAAGCAGTCCTGTCCTGAAAAACCGCATTGGCGGGAGACAGTCGAACTCTATTTCGTAACCTTTTAAAACTAAATTGCGGATCCACCCATCTGTGGACGTCTGAAGCCACGCCAACTGGAATGACTGAAGGCGTGCTCCCACAATAGGAGATCTGAGATGGGCTGGGAGCCCGTCATGCCACTGGCTTGCCGGTGACTTTAGTATCCTGACGAGTGGTATTGGTTTGTTGGAAACCACGTCCCCGACCTCGTCTACCAGGTGTGGCCGTTCCCCTGCCACGCCCGCGAAAGGACTGAGGTCTAAAGGATTTGAACGCCGGGCCAGAATATCTCCTTCTAGGTACTGTTGGAGGTAATGGTAAGAAAACCGACTTTCCTCCCGTGGCCTCAGAAATCCATTTGTCCAATTCAGGACCAAATAACTTCTCGCCCCCGTAAGGTAATGCTTCTATACCTTTTTTGACCTCTGCCTCCGCTTGCCAAGAACGTAGCCAGAGCGCTCGTCGTGCTGTAACTAGCGATGATGAAAGGCGAGAAGTGAGCTGACAGACGTCAGTAGAAGCTGTACATAGATAGTCAGCAGCTTCCCAGATTTGATCAGCGAGAAGTATAAGGTGATCATCAGTTAAGGCAGACTTGAGTTCTGTTATTTATACCATTAGCGCCTTAGTTACCCAAATGCCACCCAACCCAGGTCTAAGCAGCACTCCTGCTGCTGTATACATGGACTTTAGCATAGCTTCTATTTTACCGTGCCGAAGGGTCCTTAAGTGTAGTAGCAGTTGGTACTGGTATGGTTAATTTCTTTGTAAGTTTAGACACAGATGAATCCACCAATGGCGGATTCTCCCATGTAGCTGTTACTGAGTCTGGAAACGGATAACTAGACCTAAATCTGCGAGGTATAGAAAACAGTTTATCCGGATTCTTTCTTGTTTCTAGTAACATTTTATTAAGAGATTCCGAAACAGGAAAACACATTGGAGTTCTCTGTCGTTTAGTAAAGACGACCTCATCATTTGTCAGAGGCTCCTCAGTTTCTGTAAACTTCAGAGACTGACGCACCGCTCTGATGAGATTATCAATGCCCGGGCTGTCAAAATCGTCACCCTCTGACTGCTGGTCTAGTTCGCCCTCCTCAACCTCATCTTGTACAGTGAGGTCTGGCCTAGAATCGTCAGAAAGTAACATAGCAGAAACCGGTAATTTATAAGAAAAATGAAACTTATCCGTCTTATCCAGAAAGGATTTGGACTTTTGGTAAGGCTGAGACCCCTCCGGTAGTTCTAGCGGTCTCACCCTAGATTCAGATCTTGCCGCCTCTCGCTCTTGCCGAGAGGCGGCAAATTCTGATTGCAATCCAGCTAGGACATCTGCTAACATAGCCCATGGCGGGTCCGGGGTTGAAATTGGATTTGAAACCGAAGCAGAAATTGTATATGTTTCTGAATTTACAAAACATACTTTACATGTGGTAGACCCATCCGGTAATACACCCTTACAGACATTGCAGTGAAACTGCTTTTTGGACTTTGCTGGTGTCTTACTCATTATGCAGACAGACAATACAAAATACAGAGATAGACAACTTGCGCGACTCAGTAAATAGCACTAAGGTGTCTCTTTAAATATATATCTGGCCAAGTGCAGTGCACGCCAGCAATATGCCTGATCCCAAATTTCCCCTAACACCCCTGCGCCATCAATGGTGGAGAGATGTAATACAGGAAATTCTGGAAAATTCAACAGGAAAAAACAGGAAGCATGGTTAATATGTCCCCATGCTCACAGTATAACACAAAGTGCAGACATATAATTATGTGAGCAGATTAAACCTCTTATATTGCATCAAAACCTGCATATAATTGTTCCTGTTTAACAAAGGCTTAATAGCCTATTCATGCAGCGCTGCCTGAACATGCTTTTTTTAAAAAAAAAATTTTTTTGTGTGCGTCTCCTCCCCCCCCACCCCCCCCGTGCTTCGTGTACCGCCTAACTATACACGGAGGCCGGCTATGGTGAGAGGGAGCCGGCAGCGGAGCCTGGGGCGCGCTGCATAGAGCCGTTGAGTGGCCTCTGCTATAAATCAACTCAGCGCAGCTCAGAGCGGCGGCAGCATATCAGCGGCGCTGGAAGCAGCGGCGGCTGAAGGCAGCGGCGGGCGGCCACAAACACACACACAGTATCCCACACAGCGGGGCGGCAGCGTGAGCTGACCGCCTCGTTCAACATACCTGGACCCTGTGGTGAGGGCTGTGACGGGGCTTCTTCTGTAAGCTCCGTCAGCCTTTTCTGCAGGCGTCCTGCACGTGGTGGTGAGGGAGCTCTTTCCGAGAGGCCCGAAACCCACAGCTGCTTCAGCAGCTTCCACTATCCCGGACCCTCGCCTTTCTGGAAGGGGGGAAGGGATGTGGAACCTTGAAAGTTCAATAATTGTGGACCAACTCCACAAGCCTTGTTGCTCAGTGAGCACCGAAAAAACACTGAGGTACTCTGGGATATGGAGGGGAGGAGTAGTCTCAAATTTTAATTTATTCAGTGCCTAGTTCCTGTGGAACCGTCCATATCCCAAGAGTACTCCAGTGACCCCTAGCGGATGAAAAAGAAATTATTTTACATAAAGAATTCCTGTTACTAAACTGTGAATTTTTGTCAGGTGATTTCTTTGGTGAGAGGGTTTCTCTATAGGCCCCAATCAGGAATTCCCTAAGGGGATAAGAACTCAAGAGAAGTCCCGCCCTTGAATCTGGAATTGATCAATTCTCAACCAGTTGGAATATTAGCGCACTCTGTATTTACTTGTTATTTATTTCTATTTCTAAGATCCTACCGACAGGGGATCTTTCAGTAGTGCTGCTGAACTTCAGCGCAGGAAGTGTATTTTCGTTGTTTGTTTTTTATATATATATATATATATATATATATATACACACACACACGCACATATACATACACAATGTAGCAAGATCTGGGCACTTATTGCATATCGAATAAAGCTCACCCCGTTGCCTTACATATGGTATGCCCTGATGACAATGGGCCTAATTCAAAAATTCAAAGTTGATTGCAGCAGCTAATTTGTTAGCAGTTAGGGAAAACCATGTGCACTGCAGGGGGTGGCAGATATAACCTGTGTAGAGAGAGTTAGATTTGGGTGGGGTGTGTTCAAACTGAAATCTAAATTGCAGTGTAAAAATAAAGCAGCCAGTATTTACCCTGCACAGAAACAAAATAACCCACCCAAATCTAACTCTCTCTGCAAATGTTATATCTGCCACACCTGTAGTGCACAAGGTTTTGCCCATATATATATTTTCACATACAGAACAGATGTAACGTGGTGTGGTTGGTACATGGATGTGCGATGTGTTATGTGAGCCATATATGTACACAAATAGATATATTATTTTGGTACCTTAATTAATCCCGGGGGCGGTTTCTCATAACTGAAAGGAAAAAGTGACATGTTTTTAAAACTGATATTGTAACCGGTTAAATATAATTCTCTGACACTGCTTGCTTGTACTTCAAACTCATCTGTATAAGCACGACTTTGGAAAATGTCTACATAGTAGATGAAACGCTGAAGCCTACTATCACCGGCAATAGAGAAGCATTTCAGCGTTGACTTGTCAAGAGGAACTAATTGCTAAACCCTGTCTAACCTGGACGTCTGAAGATGCTGCACTTTCTCACACAGGTGCATACAGATTATAGCGATGCAGGTGGGTACCTCAAGAGCTGGTGTTTTGAACATACTGGATATCCTTAACATTTGCATAGAATGGGTGTTTCTGACACCTCGTGGGACTCTTTGAATACTGGTTGGGGCTGGACTACTACACAAAGGGGGCGACCCGGCACCGGTCTAAAAATAGTTTTTGATTACAGAAAAACCAAATTTGGACAATTTTCAAGTAAAATCTTTAATATAATGTCCAGTTTGGGGGTGCGCCCAGAGCCAGTGACATATGCATAAACAAAAGGGAGAAAGAAGAAGGCTCTTGTGTGGGCGCACTCATTAATGGTAGTTAAATAACTAGAATGAATAACACTAGGTTGATTAGTCAGCAGATAAAACAAAATTTATTTGGAAATATTAAGAATATAATTGCCCCTGGTTGAGGAGATGTGAATGATCCCAGATAAAAATGTTCTGGTCCTGCCTCAGGAAATGAGATGGAGAGGGGTAGAGACACTGCAAGTCATAAACCCTTTCTCACCCGGCCAGTACAGATGATCTGTATTAATGAGATCAATTAAGTCAATTGATTTTAGATTCTGTCATAATCCTAATGAAGAAATAACAGCTATTATGGCAATAAGTAATAATAGAAACAAATCAAAGGATATACCAGGGTAAAGAAAGAAAAGGATAGGAACAAATGGTGATGCTGCTGTTGGAGTCACATACCACACATCATATGCAATGATTGATGTTCTACAACACTGAGTATTCCCTGTGAGTCTCCACCTCAGGTACTAACTCAGCCCACACTGTTTCGCTTCCAAGATCGGACGAGATCGGGCATTAGCAGTGTGGTTTGATAGTAGAAGGATTTGGTCAGACGTCCAATGAGAGTGCACCTATATAGGGGGGGATAATTAGCTGGGTCTTATAGATACAGTGTGGATCTGCTTTTTGTGTTAGGCAGGAGACATCAAGTCCCACACCGGTGGTATTGTGTCCCTGGATCACAAATGAGAGTCCACGAAAAAGGAAGATATATAGATTTATGAAAAAAACGAAGATATATAGATTTATGAAAAAAAACCCTAGAAAGGATAATGGAGATCAATTAGGCTGTAGTTATTAGGAACGGGTGATAAAAATTACCCGTCCGTATAGATACAAATGGATAAAGAAACACGGATCAAGAAATTTTTTTTTTTTTTTTTTATATATATGTGTACATTGGTACTGGTGTAAGGAACAGAAAATATGTCAAAGATAATTGTAGATACAAATAAATAGTACTGGTATATGCAATGAAATAATCACTAGTGACATGGGTGTCATTAGAAACACTTTGTGTGAATTGGAGCTGTTATAATCATTTAGGATATAGGGAAATAGACATGAAATTCTCATATAACCCATGCAGCAATATGACAACAGGATCTGCAGGAGGAAAGTCAAAGAAGAATGTAGTATTTCTTTCCTATAAAATGCAGTTTTTAATCCTGATGCAATAAACTAAGATGCATAAGCCTGGAAAAAGGCATAAATGAAGCTGCACGGATATAGATACAATTTCTATGACAGCTGGGCAAAAATTAGCCCAGAATGGCAGGATGGAATGATCTGACCTGAGGCTAGGAGTGAATCACTTGCAGTTGGACAAAACAGGACCCATTGGAATGGAAAACATGTTTCACCCCTGTGGGGCTTGCTCACTTCATTTATGCCTTTTTCCAGGCTTATGCATCTTAGTTTATTGCATCAGGATTAAAAACTGCATTTTATAGGAAAGAAATACTGCATTCTTCTTTGACTTTCCTCCTGCAGATCCTGTTGTCATATTGCTGCATGGGTTATATGAGAATTTCATGTCTATTTCCCTATATCCTAAATGATTATAACAGCTCCAATTCACACAAAGTGTTTCTAATGACACCCATGTCACTAGTGATTATTTCATTGCATATACCAGTACTATTTATTTGTATCTACAATTATCTTTGACATATTTTCTGTTCCTTACACCAGTACCAATGTACACATATATATATAAAAAAAAAAAAATAATAATTTCTTGATCCGTGTTTCTTTATCCATTTGTATCTATACGGACGGGTAATTTTTATCACCCGTTCCTAATAACTACAGCCTAATTGATCTCCATTATCCTTTCTAGGGTTTTTTTTCATAAATCTATATATCTTCGTTTTTTTCATAAATCTATATATCTTCCTTTTTCGTGGACTCTCATTTGTGATCCAGGGACACAATACCACCGGTGTGGGACTTGATGTCTCCTGCCTAACACAAAAAGCAGATCCACACTGTATCTATAAGACCCAGCCAATTATCCCCCCCTATATAGGTGCACTCTCATTGGACGTCTGACCAAATCCTTCTACTATCAAACCACACTGCTAATGCCCGATCTCGTCCGATCTTGGAAGCGAAACAGTGTGGGCTGAGTTAGTACCTGAGGTGGAGACTCACAGGGAATACTCAGTGTTGTAGAACATCAATCATTGCATATGATGTGTGGTATGTGACTCCAACAGCAGCATCACCATTTGTTCCTATCCTTTTCTTTCTTTACCCTGGCATATCCTTTGATTTGTTTCTATTATTACTTATTGCCATAATAGCTGTTATTTCTTCATTAGGATTATGACAGAATCTAAAATCAATTGACTTAATTGATCTCATTAATACAGATCATCTGTACTGGCCGGGTGAGAAAGGGTTTATGACTTGCAGTGTCTCTACCCCTCTCCATCTCATTTCCTGAGGCAGGACCAGAACATTTTTATCTGGGATCATTCACATCTCCTCAACCAGGGGCAATTATATTCTTAATATTTCCAAATAAATTTTGTTTTATCTGCTGACTAATCAACCTAGTGTTATTCATTCTAGTTATTTAACTACCATTAATGAGTGCGCCCACACAAGAGCCTTCTTCTTTCTCCCTTTTGTTTATGGGGCTGGACTACCAAAGACTCGGAGTTCCAAATTGGATAAGGACTGCATGGGATTGACAAAAGCTGATATCTGCCAATTCTGCATTATGCAGTGCAATATAAACTGAAGGTTGGAAGCTTTATGGGCCCCTGTCAATATTGATGCCACAGAATGTTTGTGATGAATTTCTTCTGCTCCTAATATTAATTTGTTTTTAATGTGTGTGATAGTGATGAAATAATAAATGTATTACATTATCCTAAAGCTTCATCCGTTTCTTACTGATCAAATGCAGTGTCCTCTTTAGCAAAACTAATGTTTCTAATAACATATGTATAAAGCTCATACAGACACAGTTCAGAAGAGAGCAGCAATGTTACATGCAAGGTGTACATGGAACATTAGAGTTTTGGCTTTGTGTACTTACAAGATCTCAACATGTTTGATCTTCTGTATTTCCTGTGTAGTAGGATTACTACCACTGCTGCTGCTTCTTCTTCTCTTCCTATCGCTGTGATCTTTCCCATGATGATGGCTACTGCTGCCACCACTTGGACTCAAAGTATTCTCCTCATCCCTCTTGTGATGTCTGTGCCTCTCCTGAGATTTCTCTGGTCTCTCTCTATGAGACATCTCTATCTTCTAAGATACCACTCACATCACTGAGACAGAGGAAACAAGATTAGAGAAACTTAGCAGCAATCATGTTTGTGCTTACCACTCCCCTTCCATCCTCTAATTTATATCCACCATGACAACACCATGTGTACAGGCCCTCATTGCTCAAAGTCCTGATGCTGCCAATGTATGTTAACAATAAACATTCTCACATGACATGGAGGGTGTTTCAGCATTAGATTATAGATGCTGGGGATCCGGTATTTAGGTGGACAGCACTTAGGTCGGCACTCATTAGGTTGACTTGAGTCTTTCACACGTTACGATCCACGTGGACTACGATTGGGAATAGTAACCTGTGCAGAGTGCAGCGTTAGCGGAGCAAGGGACCTTGCCCAAAGCTTGGCGAGCAAATAGGGTGCACTAACTGGGGTTCCCGGTCACTTCACGGAAAAAATAAATAATTTTTTTTTTTAAACGCACGCCGGCCGAATAACCGTGTCAACCTATTTCAGGTGTCGACCTAGTCACTGTCGACCTAATGACTGTCGGCCCTATGATCCACACCCAGATGCTGTTATACTTGGGAAGTATATTTCTATGTATTTCATTATATTTTAATACAAAGAAAACCAAAAAAGTTAGCAATTGGGCAAAACCATGGGGGTAATTCTGAGTTGATTGCAGAAGGAATTTTGTTAGCAGTTGGGCAAAACCATGTGCACTGCAGGGGAGGCAGATATAACCTGTGTAGAGAGAGTTAGATTTGGGTGGGTTATTTTGTTTCTGTGCAGGGTAAATACTGGCTGCTTTATTTTTACACTGCAAATTAGATTGCAGATTGAACACACCACACCCAAATCTAACTCTCTCTGCACATGTTAAATCTGCCTCCCCTGCAGTGCACATGGTTTTGCCCAACTGCTAACAAAATTCCTGCTGCGATCAACTTGGAATTACCCCCCATGTGCACTGCAAGTGAGGCATATGTAACATGTGCAGAGAGAGTTAGATTTGGGTGGATAATATTGTTTCTATGCAGAGTAAATACTGGCTGCTTCATTTTTACACTGCAATTGAAATTTCAGTTTGGACACACCCGACCCAAATCTAACTCTCTCTGCACGTCAGAGGCGGAACTACCATTGGTGCAGAAGGTGCATTGCACTGGGGCCCCTAAGGACTAAGGGGCCCACTGCTGCCCAGACCAGCAATGAGATATCCCTCTATGTATATCTCCCTGTCACCCTCTGCCTCCCCCATGCCTTCTGTTGTCAACTTCTGCCTGCCCCATGCCTTCTTGCTGCCCCCCTTTGCCTCTCCATGTCACCCACTGCTGTGTGGCATATTAAAAACTTGGGTTGGGTTGGAGGAGGGGACCAAAATTTTATTTTTGCACCTGGGCCCACAACTGCCGCCACTGCTGCACGTGTTACATCTCCCCACCTGCAGTGCACATGGTTTTGCCCATTAGTGTGATTATTTGGTTTGCCAACCACTCTGAATAACCCCCTTACTTTGCAATTTGGTTATAGTGATGTGTTTACCCTTTAGCTCGAGGTTCAAAATGACATGAAGAAAATCTATAAAGTACCAAAATGGTGTCCATGTAGATATAGTTTTCTTGGTGAGGTAATCAGTTGTTTTTTTTAATAGAACATTTTGGTATAATAAATGACAACAGTCAAAGTTGCTGACAATCAACAGCTTTGAAAAACCACCCTTTAGTAAATATAGATGTGTCCTCATAGCCCTATCCTCAAATTGCGCCATTTAGCACACCACAGGCTTAGCTGTGTCATAACAGTAATAATAAATATCTAGTGGGAGCTGTATGAAGAGGTAGTGTCAAATGTGTTATAACCAGCACTATTTGATACTTACAAGGAGCCCTGGTATGTATGAAAGCGGATAATGTAGAGAAAAAATCATTTTTTGCAAGCATCTCATGCATAGAAGCTCATTCAGATGTATTAAAAAATTGTAAGTGCAATATTTGCTTATTGTTTTTTCACATATCGACGGGTGTTTGCTGCCGTTATGTGTACATGCAGTATCTGCAGCAGCTGCTGGGCTCCGGGCTACACACTGGAGCTCTTGTGATGATTGCTAGATCTTGTGCGTACCTAGTGGAGCCGTCCAGGAGGTAATAGACAGAGCATCGACACTAGGCTGATTCACTGCGGGCTCTGGCAGCGATTAGAGGGGGGAGTGAACCAGCCAAGCAGTTAGCACATCTCGTCAGTACTGCTTCCTGCTGCGCCTCAATAACGAGGTAAAGCAGGAAGAGCTATGGCAGCATGATCCATGCCAGTATAATACATCTCCCCTTAGTACACTATAAGCAAACTAAGATGCAAAAATTAGGAAAAAAGTAGCACAAGTAAAGAAAAACTACACAATGTAAAAAACAACAATGGGGCAGATTCAATTGTTATTGCCGCGGCCGCCACAAGAGGGCGCCCAACAGCAATTCAATAGTTCTGCCATACGGGCGCCCTGTGGCCGCGAAGGACACATTTTTGTCCGCAGCCTCCAGAGCTGCAAGTAAAAATGTTTGGACACCCACAGCAGGGAGTTTAGACGAGTTTGGCCATTTTAGGTGGCTAAATCCAGTCTGTTTGGGCACAACATGTGCGATTTGCATGGGTGCCCAAACATAATTGAATAGCGACAACTGTTTGGCCATCTAAAAAGTCCTGTTTAGACGGGGATCTTTAGCCACCCAAAAAAATTTAATCTGCCTGCAATGGATGATTAAAATCCCTGGCACTTAAAAAAAAATAAAAAAAAAATATATATATATATATATATACATATATATACATACATATACTATACATACATACACACATACATAGATACATTTGTTTACTAGCAGCTAGTGTTGCGGAAGTGAGTGCAAACCCTGCCAAAACGATGGAAACAACAAAATGCACTTAAGTATTCAAATGAATAATGAGTAGGACTGCTCTTTGTCAGATGAAACAATAGTCTCTCTAGTATTAAGGGCCCTACACATATAACGATCCGCCGCCGGGTTGCGGGAGTGAAGTTTCTTCACTCCCCCCCATCACCCAGCTCCATAGAAGTGCAGGCAAATACGGTCGGGGAAGAAGTGCATGCACAGCCGACGGGGCACCAGCGATGAATTCGTTCATATCTTTGAGGATTGTCGGCCAGTGTGTACGGCCTATTAGGTAAAATGGGCAATTTTCTGGTATAGATACATACCCTCCAACATGACCCGCCCCACTAGGTACAAAATGCTCTGTTTCTGGACTTCCCTCTTAATTTATTATTGCCATCACCTGTGAAGAAACAGCTTTCTTATCATTTAACTAGTTCAACACAGGTGATGGAAACCATAACTTAAGAGGGAAGTCCAGGAACAGAGCATTTTGTACCTAGTGGGGCGGGTCATATTGGAGGGTCTGTAGATATACATATTTAGTAGGCTTACCATACTATCCTTTTATACCATGGATTACACAGGTTCTGTGGTTGATTAAAACCAGGAGAATGCAGGCTTTATGTCAGCCGGCCACAGAACCTGTGTAATTCATTTGTGTCCCAGTTTACAGGCATTGTATGGTAACCCTAATAATTAGTCAAATGATTCCAGTGGCAACTTTATAACTTGATTTAACAAATTATTTGATATTTTATTTATGGTTAATATAATGGCAGCTAAGAAATCATTTTAATGGTGCAGCAAGAATATAAGAGTAGGAAAATGTATGTATTTAACTAAAGTGCCAGAGTCAACATTGAGAATAGTGACCACCAGCCTCTCAAAATGAATAAATGGAAACATAAAAGCATATTCATTTAAAAACCTTGTGTAATAACCTAAATACTGATTACGTATATGAGGGCTGCAGGAAATAGCTCCATCCTTGCGCCGTCACACCACACTGGGCATGCAGTGCAGTGAGCAGCATCATATAAGGATAAGAATGTCATCTTACAGGCGGCTGTGCTGCTCAGCTGCCGCACACCATCACCAGTCACTACACACACGCTGTCCTCCTCTCCGTGCGGATGTTGTGATCTCCAACAATACACGACCGTCCCTAACACAGCTACATGAACAAGAAATTAAACCGTACCCTCTAGCCGTGACAGACGTGTCGTTTATGCTATATTAGGAGATGTATGGCAGCGGCCATTTTCTCGAAGACAATAAATCCATATAACCTCTGGTGTTTGGCGTCATTAATATGGCTGCAGTTAGTTAGACACGTAAGAAAACTCCCTCTCGTATCAAAGACACAGCTCGAGACCCAAAGGGTGAGGGAATACAGAAGGACGGAAGTAATACATCCGGGCACTGAGTACAAACAGCGCCCTCATCTGGTTGGACTGTAAATGTGCACTCTTCACTGTAATCAATTGCAGAGCCCTGATCGGTTATATACATACTTGCCTACCTGACCCTCTCCATGAGGGAGAAAATGCTCTGTTCCTGGACTTTCCTGGTAATGTATGATTTCCATCACCTGTGGTGAGCTGGGTAATTGATAAGAAAGGTTTTTCACCACAGGTGATGGCAATCATACATTACCAGGAAAGTCCAGGAACAGAGCATTTTCTACCTCATGGAGTGGGTCAGGTAGGCAAGTATGGTTATATAATATATTACGTGCTCGGCAGCTGTGACATGCTCAGTATACATATTACCTATTTCTCTGACGTCCTAAGTGGATGCTGGGACTCCGTAAGGACCATGGGGAATAGCGGCTCCGCAGGAGACTGGGCACAACTAAAGAAAGCTTTAGGACTACCTGGTGTGCACTGGCTCCTCCCACTATGACCCTCCTCCAGACCTCAGTTAGAATCTTGTGCCCGACTGAGCTGGATGCACACTATGGGCATACCTCCCAACTGTCCCGATTTTCGCGGGACAGTCCCGTTTTTTGGGGTCTGCCCCGCTGTCCCACCCGCGGGCCGTAGTGTCCCGCGGTAGGGGGGGCAGTTGGGAGGCTCAGTCTCTCGCTGCCCTGCTTCGCAGAGCAGCGGTGAATAGACGCTGTGCGCATGCGCACAGCGTCTATTCATTGTAGACAGAGGGAGAGGGGGCATGCCAGCGGCTCACGGAGCGCTGGGCATGCCCCCTCAGTGACGAAACCGGGGGCGTGGCTCGCGATCGTGGGTCTTCCCGCGAAGCCACGCCCCCTTTTCACAGGCCACACCCCTTTTTCGGGAGCGCGCGCGGCTTCGCTGCGCGTGTGTCCCTCTTTCAAGGCGGCCAAAGTTGGGAGGTATGTATGGGCTCTCCTGAGCTCCTAGAAAGAAAGTATATTTTAGGTTTTTTATTTTACAGTGAGATCTGCTGGCAACAGACTCACTGCAGCGAGGGACTAAGGGGAGAAGAAGCGAACCTACCTAACTGGTGGTAGTTTGGGCTTCTTAGGCTACTGGACACCATTAGCTCCAGAGGGATCGACCGCAGGACCCGACCTTGGTGTTTGGTCCCGGAGCCGCGCCGCCGGCCCCCTTACAGAGCCAGAAGCAAGAAGTGTTCCGGAAAATCGGCGGCAGAAGACTTCTGTCTTCAACAAGGTAGCGCACAGCACTGCAGCTGTGCGCCATTGCTCCTCATGCACACCTCACACTCCGGTCACTGATGGGTGCAGGGCGCTGGGGGGGGGCGCCCTGAGGGCAATATAAGACACCTTGGCTGGCAAATCATCACAATATATAGTCCCAGGGCTATATATGTGATAAATTACCCCTGCCAGAATCCATGAAAAAAGCGGGAGAAAAGTCAGCTGAAAAAGGGGCGGGGCTATCTCCCTCAGCACACTGGCGCCATTTTTTCTTCACAGTGCAGCTGGAAGATAGCTCCCCAGGCTCTCCCCTGTAGTTTTCAGGCTCAAAGGGTTAAAAAGAGAGGGGGGGGCACTAAATTTAGGCGCAATATGTGTATACAAGCAGCTATTGGGGGAAAAATCACTCAGTTATAGTGTTAATCCCTGCATTATATAGCGCCCTGGTGTGTGCTGGCATACTCTCTCTCTGTCTCCCCAAAGGACTTTGTGGGGCCCTGTCCTCAGTCAGAGCATTCCCTGTGTGTGTGCGGTGTGTCGGTACGGCTGTGTCGACATGTTGGATGAGGAAGGTTACGTGGAGGCGGAGCAGAGGCCGATAAATGGGATGTCGCCCCCTGTGGGGCCGACACCAGAGTGGATGGATAGGTGGAAGGTATTAACTGACAATGTCAACTCCTTACATAAAAGGCTGGATGACGTAACAGCTGTGGGACAGCCGGCTTCTCAGCCCGCGCCTGCCCAGGCGTCTCAAAGGCCATCAGGGGCTCAAAAAACGCCCGTTACCTCAGATGGCAGACACAGATGTCGACACGGAGTCTGACTCCAGTGTCGACGAGGTTGAGATATATACACAATCCACTAGGAACATCCGTTACATGATCTCGGCAATGAAAAATGTGTTACACATTTCTGACATGAACCCAAGTACCACATAAAAGGGGTTTTATTTTTGGGGAGAAAAAGCAGCCAGTGTTTTGTTCCCCCATCAGATGAGTGAATGAAGTGTGTAAAGAAGCGTGGGTTCCCCCGATAAGAAACTGGTAATTTCTAAAAAGTTACTGATGGCGTACCCTTTCCCGCCAGAGGATAGGTCACGTTGGGAGATATCCCTTAGGGTGGATAAGGCGCTCACACGTTTGTCAAAAAAGGTGGCACTGCCGTCTTAGGATACGGCCACCTTGAAGGAGCCTGCTGATAAAAAGCAGGAGGCTATCCTGAAGTCTGTATATACACACTCAGGTTCTATACTGAGACCTGCAATTGCCTCAGCATAAATAGTGCTGCTGCAGCGTGGTCTGATACCCTGTCAGATAATATTAATACCCTAGACAGGGATAATATTTTGCTAACATAGAGCATATTAAAGACGTCGTCTTATATATGAAGGATGCACAGAGGGATATTTGCCGGCTGGCATCCAGAATTAATGCAATGTCCATTCTGCCAGGAGGGTATTAGAGACCCGGCAGTGGACAGGTGATGCTGCCTTTAAAAGGCACATGGAGATTCTGCCTTATAAGGGTGAGGAATTGTTTGGGGATGGTCTCTGGGACCTCGTATCCACAGCAACAGCTGGGAAGAAAATTTTTTACCTCAGGTTTCCTCACAGCCTAAGAAAGCACCGTATTTTCAGGTACAGTCCTTTCGGCTTCAGAAAAGCAAGCGGGTCAAAGGCGCTTCCTTTCTGCACAGAGACAAGAGAAGAAGGAAAAAGCTGCACCAGACAGCCAGTTCCCAGGATCAAAAATCTTCCCCCGCTTCCTCTGAGTCCACCGCATGACGCTGGGGCTCCACAGGTGGAGACAGGTGCGGTGGGGGCACGTCTCGGGAACTTCAGGGACCAGTGGGCTTGCTCACAGGTGGATCCCTAGGTTCTGCAAGTAGTATCACAGGGATACAGGCTGGAGTTCGAGGCGACTCCCCCTCGCCGTTACCTCACATCAGCCTTGCCTGCTGCCCTCGGAGAAAGGTAGTACTGGCGGCAATTCACAAGCTGTACTTCCAGCAGGTGAAATCAAGGTACCCCTCCTTCAACAAGGCCGGGGTTACTATTCCAAAATGTTGTGGTACCGAAACCAGACGGTTCGGTGAGACCCATTCTAAAATTGAAATCCTTGAACACTTATATACGAAGGTTCAAGTTCAAAATGGAATCGCTCAGGGCGATTATTGCAAGCCTGGAGAATTTCATGGTATCACTGGACATCAAGGATGCTTACCTGCATGTCCCTATTTACCCTCTTCACCAGGAGTACCTCAAAATTGTGGTACAGGATTGTCATTACCAATTCCAGACGTTGCCGTTGGTCTGTCCCCGGCACCGAGGGTATTTACCAAGGTAATGGCCGAAATAATTATCCCGTACTTGGACGATCTCCTTATAAAGGCGAGGTCCAGGGAGCAGTTGTTCGTCGGAGTAGCACTATCTCGGGAAGTGCTACAACAGCACGGCTGGATTCTGAATATTCCAAAGTCGCAGCTGGTTCCTACGACGCGTCTACTGTTCCTGGGTATGGTTCTGGACACAGAACAGGATAAAAAGGGTTTCTCCCGGAGGAGAATTCCAAGGAGTTGTCGTCTCTAGACAGAGACCTCCTAATACAAATACAGGTGTCGGTGCATCAATGCACGCGAGCCCTGGGAAAGATGGTAGCTTCTTACGAAGAAATTCCATTCGCCAGGTCCCATGCAAGGATCTTCCAGTGGGATCTATTGGACAAGTGGTCCGGGTCGCATCTTCAGATGCATCGGCGGATAACCCTGTCTCCAAGGGCCAGGGTGTCGCTGTTGTGGTGGCTGCAGAGTGCTCATCTTCTAGGGGGCCGCAGATTCGGCATACAGGACTGGGTCCTGGTGACCACGGATGCCAGCCTTCGAGGCTGGGGGGCAGTCACACAGGGAAGAAACTTCCAAGGCCTATGGAAGTCAGGAGACTTCCCTACACATAAATATTCTGGAACTAAGGGCCATTTACAATGCCCTAAGTCAGGCTAGACCCCTGCTTAAACACCGGCCGGTGCTGATCCAGTCAGACAACATCACGGCGGTCGCTCATGTAAACCGACAGGGCGGCACAAGAAGCAGGATGGCGATGGCAGAAGCCACAAGGATTCTCCGATGGGCGGAAAATCATGTGTTAGCACTGTCAGCAGTGTTCATTCCCGGAGTGGACAACTGAGAAGCAGACTTTCTCAGCAGACACGACCTCCACCCGGGAGAGTGGGGACTTCATCCAGAAGTCTTCCAAATGATTGTACACCGTTGGGAAAGGCCACAGGTGGACATGATGGCGTCCCGCCTCAACAAAAAGCTACAAAGATATTGCGCCAGGTCAAGGGACCCTCAGGCGATAGCTGTGGACGCTCTGGTAACACCGTGGGTGTACCAGTCGGTTTATGTGTTCCCTTCTCTGCCTCTCTTACCCAGGGTAATGAGAATAATAAGAAGGAGAGGAGTAAGAACTGTGACAGAATATACTGTCCAAGGTCCATTCTGACTATATTGTAGTAGCTATTGTTCTTAAACAGGGCCAGGTGTGATGTGTTATGCTGGACCAGTCACTAGACACCTATAGCAGGAAGCTGGGAGCAGTTGGAGTCCTCTGAGGTCACATACTGTATGACTATAAAAGGATAAAACAGGGAGTGACTGGCTATCTTCCCCCATCACCAAGGGATTAATTGTGTTAAGATCCCATTGTTCTCCCCTAGGACTGAGTCAGACACTGGGGCATGCGAACAGCAGGGGGGATCTCCTCATGACTCATCTCTTTTACAGACCTTCATGGAACTCTTCCAATCAGGAGGGACTTTTAGTGGTGGAAATTAGAATGTTGTTTAAAAAGGGAAGGCAATAGATCACCAGGTGTGTGTGAGTTTGGCTTCTAAAAGCTACTAGTCCTGGAGTCTCAGCTCCTGCTAGTGTGCTGAGGATTTGGCCTGGGAGCATTGTGGCTACTGGATTACCCACTTTTCTCTGGATTTGCAAACTTGTTGGCTCTGCTGTATGAACACTGCTTGAAACTCCTGTGATCCTCCACAATTATACTACATCCGGACAAGAGCATGTGGGAAAGTGCTGGGAAGTCTGACGGTAAACTGCTGTTTATTGGGACCTGTTGTTCTGGGGTTAATTTCAACTGTGTTTATCTTATAGTTGATTTAGAGAGCTTGTACTAAGTAAATCTCTAATAAATATATTGTTATATCTTTATCTGTCTCCTGTTTGCGTGACCTGACCCAGAAGTCCTGGAGTACACTCTGAGTTTATGCTCTAATACTCCTGGTCTTCACAATTGGTGGCAGACAGTGGGGTCACGCAGTCCCGTCCAGTGGGAAGAGCATAAGGTGCTGTATAGAGATACACCAAGCTCTACAGGAACAGGTTTTAGTAAAAAGTAGCCAATTAACATCAGTCCCATCAGATAACCTAAGAGACATCTCAGGAAGAATGGCTAGTGAAGCTGCAATAGGAGATTTGAGGGAAGCAGAGACATATTACAGGAGGACTAGGAAACAGCAGTTGTTTGAGTTCTGCAAGCTAAAGAAGATCCCCTGCAATGGAACTGAACAAAAGGATGTGTTAATCAATCTACTATTGGAGTTTGACAGAGCTCACCCAGGGGAGATTGCTCTAAGTGATGAGGAGGAACAGCAAATCCCAGCAGTGGGGACAAGAATGGGGAGAATGCAGAGACCAGAGGCAACTCCTGAAACATTGGAGCAGTGGATGAAAGCCCTAGGGCAGTGATTTTCAACCTTTTTTTACTTGCGGCACACCGAACAATATTTTAAAATTGCCAAGGCACACCATCAGTTCCCCACAGAATAAAAAACACACATTGGCCCTCATAGTAAAAAAAAATCCACACATACTGTACATTGGCCTACACAGAACACATTGTTCCCCACATAAATCCTATTGTTCCCTACATAAATCCTATTGCTCCCACATGAATTATTCACATTGTTTCCCCCATAAATCCATATTCTCCCCACATAAATCCTATTGTTCCCCACAGGAGAAAAAAACAAATATTAGCCCCTACCGGTCAGCTGTCCTCCTCCCTGTCCCTTAGTGGCGGGGGTTGTTCATAGTGGAGTGCTGCGAATACTGAGCAGCGGGCGGGCAGGCGTGGATGTGGGTGGGCAAGGAAAGCGGTGTATGCAGGCAGAAACTGGAAGATGTGTGTGCAGGCGGGTGGGCTGGCTGGGTGGTGAGATGCGGCGGCCGTGACCTATGATCTCACACCCCCGCGTCTTCAAGGCATAGGTCACGGCCAGAGCACGACTGACCCTCTAAGAAGAGCCTGGGCCAACAGTTCACTCTGAAGGTGCAGGAAGCTGCTCTGGCTCCGCGGCACACCTTGCAACTGGCCGCGGCACACTAGTGTGCCACGGCACACTGGTTGAAAAAGCCTGCCCTAGGGGACAGAGCTACCTCTAGGGAGAGGGCAGGAGTAATACAAACTGTGCTGGGAGTAAATATCTACCCGGAGGGACCAGCTAGACAGGCTGTGCAAGAAGAAGAAAGCAGAAAGCCACGTCTAAGATATGGAGATGTGCCCAGATTTAAGGAAGAAGAGACAGACATTGATACTCATCTGCAGGTGTTTGAGAAACTGATGACCGTGCACCAGATTGATGAGGAGGAGTGGGCTTGTTATGTGGGACCCAGTTTAACAGGCAAAGCTCAGCAAGCCTATCAATCGCTAGCAAATGAGGATGTGGGAAACTACCAACTGGTGAAGAAAGCCCTGCTGGCAAAATTCCAAGTCACCCCCGAATCCTATCGGGCAAAATTCCGGACACTAAATCATGGGGGGGATGACTCCCATGCTGAATTTGCCAGACAACTGAAGAGAGCGTGCCAGCAGTGGTGGGATGGACGACATGTGTATTCCCCTGAACAAATCCTGAATGAAGTGGTACTGGAACAATTATTAAATAAAATGGCACCAGAGGTTCGAGAGTGGGTGGCTGACCGTAAACCTCCAAACCCAGAGTCAGCAGCCCGAATGGCAGATGAGTATCTTGCTAACCGGGTCAGATGGAAGGCACCCAGTGTACAGCAACCAGGAACACAGAGAATGGGAATGAGAGAGACCCAGAAAACCAGACCATAATCTGCCCCCGCTTACCAGAGGGATGCCGCACCTCGACACTCATTAGTGCAACAGTCCTATCCCCGCAGATGTTACAGATGTGATCAGCCAGGGCATATGCAGAAGGATTGCACCCGGTCTCGAGGACCTTATGTGGGAGCTCGTCCTGCCCCAGTTAATGTGGTCTACCAACCAGTGGGGGGATTTGAAAGGGAATATCCTTTCAAATCCCTGATGCACCAGAGGTGATGGATGGTGTGTATGTGGTGGACCTGGTAGTGGAGGAGGGACGCCAAACTCCCAGAAACATGAAAGGTCATTTGCAGTCTGTCTGGGTGGATGACCAGGAGGTCCAGGGTTTGAGAGATTCAGGAGCCTCCCTTACCCTCATAGAACCTGACCTGGTGTCGGTAGACAAGATCCTTGAGGACCAAAGGGTTAGAATCGCCACAGCAGGGAATCAAGTTCGAGATATCCCAGTAGCCCGAGTGCATCTGGACTGGGGGGCAGACCATGGCCCTGTGGATGTAGGAGTTCTTAGCGGCCTGCCAGCAAAAGTCATTCTGGGGAATGACCTAGGACAGGGACTGGTCACACATTTTGTTCAAGTGGTGACCAGGAACCAAGCCCGGAGAATGACCCTCTCAACAGAGACAAACTCTGCATCTTCGTCCACCCTGGGGCCCACTCTCACTCAGATCCAACACACTACTGCTTCTGAACCCAATCCACAGGTGGTGAGTATGCCTATCACTGAGAAGGATATGTTTAGAAATAGGAGTACTGTAATTGACTTGGGGGAGGTAGATAGAAGTGAATTCAGAAAGCTACAGAAAACTGATCCCACCTTAGCCAAACTTCGAAGTGCAGCAGATAGTGGGTTTTCTGACTCTGAAGGGTATAAGGTAGGATGGGTGAACGGGCTGTTGTATAGAATTTCTCCTCATAGTGAGGATCTGGACCATGGCAGTGCCTTAAAGCAATTGGTGGTTCCCCAAAGATATCGACAGCAGCTGTTGACCTTAGCCCATGACATACCAGCAGCTGGACACTTTGGTGTCAGGAAAACTCTTGCTCGAGTTTTGAGAAGTTTTTTTTGGCCCAAGGTATCCCATGATGTGAAGCATTATCGAGCCTCCTGTGATACCTGTCAGAGGTTAGGAGGTGTACCACAAAGAGCCCCTCTACATCCTTTACCTATAATTGGGGAACCCTTTCAGCGGGTAGCCGTAGATATAGTCGGGCCTCTTAAGATTCCTAGTCATTCAGGAAAAAGATATATTCTGACCCTCATAGACTTTGCAACTCGATATCCCGAGGCTGTAGCACTCTCCTCTATAGATGCAGAGCATGTAGCTCAGGCCCTGAGTGACATATTTAGTAGACTGGGCTATCCCCAAGAGATTGTAACGGATCAGGGGGCCCAATTTCAGGGGGAATTGTTACAGACATTATGGGAAAAATGGGGAATACGTCCATTAAGGACCACCCCCTATCACCCACAGACTAATGGATTATGTGAGAGATTTAATAGAACCCTCAAACACCTGTTGCAGGCTTATGTGCAGTCAGAGGGGAGGGACTGGGAAAATGCACTACAGCAGCTCCTGTTTGCCTATAGGGAAGTGCCACAAGACTCTACTGGGTATTCCCCCTTTCAATTGTTGTATGGCCGCAGGGTCAGAGGACCACTAGATCTAGTCCGTGAAAGCTGGGAAGGAAGCTTTATTGATCATGGTCAACCCATCCTGCAGTATGTGGCACAGATGCGGGAAAGGATGGCGAGGTTAATGGCCTTAACACAAACAAATCTCCAAGGGGCACAGGCCCGCCAATCTGAATGGTATAATCAGAAGGCCAGAGTCAGGGAATTACACGAGGGACAGAAAGTAATGGTGCTTATTCCTGTACGTAAGAATAAATTACAGGCTACCTGGGATGGCCCTTATACTGTGGTAAAACAGTCAGGCCCAGTGAATTACATTGTGGCCCTGATAAGGCTGGCCGACAAGTCAGAAATTTCCACATTAATCATCTCAAAGCTTATGTGGAAAGAAATGTAGCAGCAATGGTAGTGTGTTTTCCCCCCCATGGAGGCCCCTGAGTTAGACCCCTTACCTGATTTGTTAGAGGAATGCAAGAAGGGCATAGGATTGGAGGCAGTCCAATATGGGGAAAAACTTAGTGTTGCCCAGCGTCAGGACATGGGGGAGGTGTTAATGGCCCAGGTTTTGCAATTTACATGTATTCCAGGGACCCCAACCCTCACTCAGCATGTGGTAGATACAGGGGAGGTCAAGCCCATCCGGCAAAAACCATACCGAGTCACGCCTGAGGTAGCAGGCAGCCTAAAAAGGGAGATTGATGAGATGCTGGCATTAGGGGTTATTGTGAAGTCCAATAGTCCATGGGCAGCCGGGGTAGTGTTAGTTCCCAAGAAGGATGGGACCACCAGATTCTGTGTGGATTACCGACGTTTGAATGAGGTGACTGTCACAGATGCATATCCCATGCCCCGGGTGGAAGAGTTGTTGGAGAGATTAGGGGGAGCAACCTATGTAACCACTCTAGATCTTAGTAAAGGATACTGGCAGGTCCCCTTAAGTCCTGAGGCCCAAGAAAAATCTGCGTTTACCACTCCATTTGGGCTTTATCATTTTTTGGCGATGCCCTTTGGCATGAAGAATGCCCCGGCCATTTTCCAAAGAGCTATAGATGTAATGCTGAAAGGGTGTCAGGATTTTGCACAAGCATACCTAGATGACATAGCTATATTTAGTTCTTGCTGGGAAGACCATCTATCACATGTGGCCGAGGTCCTCAGGCGTATTCAGCAGGGTGGGTTAACCATCCGTCCTGATAAATGCCAAATAGGAATGGCTGAAGTGCAATATCTGGGTCACCGAGTGGGAGGGGGTAAGATTAGACCAGAGCCAGCTAAAGTGGAAGCCATTCTAAACTGGCCAAGACCTTCCAATCAGAAACAAGTAAGAGCATTTTTAGGACTAGCTGGCTACTATAGGAGGTTTGTTCCCCAATACAGCACATTGGCCAAACCTTTGACTGACCTGACCAAAAAGAAATATGCTAGACAGGTTGCATGGTCCCCTGAGTGTGAGAGTGCATTTGTGGCCCTGAAAGAAGCCCTCTCCAGTGCCCCAGTACTAGCTGCCCCCGACTTCTCCAAGAAGTTCATTGTTCAAACTGACGCCTCTGGTTGTGGTTTGGGAGCAGTGTTATGCCAAGTGGGGGAGGATGGCCGTGACCACCCTGTGGTATATTTGTCCCGTAAACTGGTGGATCGGGAAGTGGCTTATGCCACCATTGAGAAAGAATGCCTGGCCATTGTGTGGGCCTTGAAAAAGTTACAACCGTACCTTTATGGACGAGAATTTACAGTGGTGACTGACCACAATCCACTTCATTGGTTACAAAAGACAGCTGGAGACAATGGGCGATTACTACGATGGAGTCTTGCCTTGCAAAGTTTTAACTTCTCCATCTCTCACAAAAAGGGCCGTGAGCATACCAACGCTGATGGATTATCTAGGAGAGAAGAAGGAAACAGCATCGCACCTGGTAAAGGTCACATGGCTGGTCCTGGAAAAGGATCCAACCCTGCTCCCTTGATTTAAGAAGAGGGAGGTATGTGACAGAATATACTGTCCAAGGTCCATTCTGACTATGTTGTAGTAGCTATTGTTCTTAAACAGGGCCAGGTGTGATGTGTTATGCTGGACCAGTCACTAGACACCTATAGCAGGAAGCTGGGAGCAGTTGGAGCCCTCTGAGGTCACATACTGTATGACTATAAAAGGATAAAACAGGGAGTGACTGACTATCTTCCCCCATCACCAAGGGATTAATTGTGTCAAGATCCCATTGTTCTCCCCTAGGACTGAGTCAGACACTGGGGCATGCGAACAGCAGGGGGGATCTCCTCATGACTCATCTCTTTTACAGACCTTCATGGAACTCTTCCAATCAGGAGGGACTTTTGGTGGTGGAAATTAGAATGTTGTTTAAAAAGGGAAGGCAAGAGATCACCAGGTGTGTGTGAGTTTGGCTTCTAAAAGCTACTAGTCCTGGAGTCTCAGCTCCTGCTAGTGTGCTGAGGATTTGGCCTGGGAGCATTGTGGCTACTGGATTACCCACTTTTCTCTGGATTTGCAGACTTGTTGGCTCTGCTGTATGAACACTGCTTGAAACTTCTGTGATCCTCCACAATTATACTACATCCGGACAAGAGCATGTGGGAAAGTGCTGGGAAGTCTGACGGTAAACTGCTGTTTATTGGGACCTGTTGTTCTGGGGTTAATTTCAACTGTGTTTATCTTATAGTTGATTTAGAGAGCTTGTACTAAGTAAATCTCTAATAAATATATTGTTATATCTTTATCTGTCTCCTGTCTGCGTGACCTGACCCAGAAGTCCTGGAGTACACTCTGAGTTTATGCTCTAATACTCCTGGTCTTCACAAGAACTATACTCATTGTTCCGGATTGGCCAAGAAGAGCTTGGTACCCAGAACTCCAAGAAATGATCTCAGAGGACCCATGGCCTCTGCCGCTCAGACAGGACCTGCTGCAGCAGGGGGCCTGTCTGTTCCAAGATGTACCGCGGCTGCGTTTGACGGCATGGCGGTTGAACGCCGGATCCTGAAGGAAAGGGGCATTCCGGAGGAAGTTATCCCTACGCTAATTAAAGCTAGGAAAGAAGTGAACGCAAACCATTATCACCGCATATGGCGGAAATATGTTGCGTGCTGTGAGGCCAGGAAGGCCCCAAAGGAGGAATTTCAGCTAGGTCGATTTCTGCACTTCCTACAGTCAGAGGTGACTATGGGCCTAAAATTGGGTTCCATTAAGGTCCAGATTTCGGCTCTATCGATTTTCTTCCAAAATAGAACTGGCTTCACTGCCTGAAGTTCAGACTTTTGTTAAGGGAGTGCTGCATAGTCAGCCCCCGTTTGTGCCTCCAGTGGCACCGTGGGATCTCAACGTGGTGTTGGATTTCCTGAAGTCGCATTGGGTTGAGCCACTTAAATCCGTGGAGCTACAATACCTCACGTGAAAAGTGGTCATGCTGTGGGCCTTGGCGTCGGCCAGGCGTGTATCAGAATTGGCGGCTTTGTCATGCAAAAGCCCTTATCTGATTTTTTATATGGATAAGGCGGAATTGAGGACTCGTTCCCAATTCCTTCCTAAGGTGGTATCAGTTTTTCATGTGAACCGACCTATTGTGGTGCCTGCGGCTACTTGGGACTTGGAGGATTCCAAGTTACTGGACGTAGTCAGGGCCCTGAAAAGTATATGTTTCCAGGACGGCTGGAGTCGGGAAAACTGACTCGCTATTTATCCTGTATGCACCCAACAAGCTGGGTGATCCTGCTTCTAAGCAGACTATTGCTCGCTGGATCTGTAGCACGATTCAACTTGCACATTCTGCGGCTGGACTGCCGCACCCTAAATCTGTAAAAGCCCATTCCACGAGGAAAGTGGGCTCTTCTTGGGCGGCTGCCCGAGGGGTCTCGGCTTTACAAATTTGCCGAGCTGTTACTTGGTCGGGTTCAAACATTTTTGCAAGAGTTTACAAGTTTGATACCCTGGCTGAGGAGGACCTAGAGTTTGCTCATTCGGTGCTGCAGAGTCATCCGCACTCTCCCGCCCGTTTGGGAGCTTTGGTATAATCCCCATGGTCCTTACGGAGTCCCAGCATCCACTTAGGACGTCAGAGAAAATAAGATTTTACTCACCGGTAAATCTATTTCTCGTAGTCCGTAGTGGATGCTGGGCGCCCATCCCAAGTGCGGATTGTCTGCAATACTTGTTTATAGTTATTGCCTAACTAAAGGGTTATTGTTGAGCCATCTGTTGAGAGGCTCAGTTATATTTCATACTGTTAACTGGGTATAGTATCACGAGTTATACGGTGTGATTGGTGTGGCTGGTATGAGTCTTACCCGGGATTCAAAATCCTTCCTTATTGTGTCAGCTCTTCCGGGCACAGTATCCTAACTGAGGTCTGGAGGAGGGTCATAGTGGGAGGAGCCAGTGCACACCAGGTAGTCCTAAAGCTTTCTTTAGTTGTGCCCAGTCTCCTGCGGAGCCGCTATTCCCCATGGTCCTTACGGAGTCCCAGCATCCACTACGGACTACGAGAAATAGATTTACCGGTGAGTAAAATCTTATTTTTAAGTGTCTGTTCTTAGGTTATATAATTTGTGCAGACCAGTGTATTACAGGCGGAAAATTAGTGGGAAAAGCAGCAGCAGCATAGTACTACACTGAGGTTGAATGGGAAAGCTATAGTAAAGTAATAATAATTTTATTCCATAAGAGAGGTTATGGTTAATTTTACATTAAGAGGCTACTGCTACATCTATATCTGCATTTACACCCAATGTATAAAATACATATGCAGTAGTCACCTGGGGTTGGGTATGTTTTACCGGATGTCAGCATGCCGATGCCGGGATCCCGGCTACAGAATGCCAGCAAGAAGGGGGGCAGCGCAACGAAGCGGGCTGCGATCGCCACAGGTTCAATTCCTAGTCTATGGGTGTCGTGGACACCCACAAGTGGGAATAGTCCCTTTTAGTTGGCATGCCGACTGTCGGGATTGTCAGGCTTCGGGATGTAGGGGGAGGTATTGCGAAACCGCCGGTCACATAACTACATCCCGTCACCTGCACATTAAATTTGCTTTACTAACTTTTTACAATAGCAAGAGATTCTAATTTTTATTTTATCAAGGCATAGTTATCAAGTTTTTTGTTGTTTCCATAAAATTATGTAGAAAATGCAGTTTCTGCATCATTTTATGTTTCCCCACTATGTACTACATACTTGCCTACTTTTGAAAAAGCATTTCAGGGAGATAGTGACACCTGTAAGCGTGAACTTGCATACCTCCAAATATGACCCTCTCCAGGAGGGACAAAATGCTCTGTTCCTGGGCTTCCCTCTAATGTAGGATTGCCATCACCTGTGTCAAACTAGTTACTTGATAAGAAAGGTATCTCACCACAGGTGCTGGCAATCATAAATGAAGAGAGAAGTCCAGGAGCAGAGCATTCTGTCCCTCCTGGAGAGGACCATGTTGGGAGGTATGAACTTGAGGGAAATAACAATATAGTGGGCGCTAATATATATAAAAAAAACCCAGTATAATAGGTGTTTTCTAATACAGATTAGTAAATGAACCAATTTTTGGCTTCCTTCACAACGTGGACCTTAATATCCACTAATCCACAGGTTCTCAAACTCAGTCCTCGGGACCCCACACAGTGCATGTTTTGCAGGTCTCACAGAATCACACGTGACATAATTAGCTCCACCTGTGGACCTTTTAAAATGTGTCAGTGAGTAATTAATACACCTGTGTACCAGCTGGTTACCTGCAAAACATGCACTGTGTGGGGTCCTGAGGACCGAGTTTGAGAACCACTGCACTAATCTATCAAATATAATGCAATAAAAAGAGTAGTGAAGGCGGCAAGGCGCACAATACAATGGTATATCGGCTGCTGGTTTGATAGTCAATAAATATATAGTTTTATTAATATCAATAAAAAATTAATTAAAAAATAACATAGAAATACACAAACAACAAGTGTCGCAATAGACACCTTTGTGTCACTACAACAGTAATACTAGCAGGTTGCTATTTGCTGGTTATTAGTAAGCAAAGAGATTAGTATGCATACACATGCAGTCTATTATACCCCCTTTCAGACCGCCAGCTATGAACATGTGTTATTGACACATGAGCGCGCATAACCTGTGTTCATGTGTGGTCTAAAAGGTGCCAGGCAAAAAATACTGGTAGAGCGACCCAGTATTTCAACCCTGGTAACTCGTGTTCAACTCGGCTCGCTGTGCAGTGGGAATTGGAGCTGGGTTGAACAGAGAGAGCTGTGTGGGCTGGTGCATTGTCCTAATAGAGGTTGAAACTTTTTTCCACAACTCTGGAGCCATTTGTTTGCACATACACAGATGTCTCTCCACCATCCTCTGTCCGGTGCCATAAGCTGACACTGTATGCATTCGCAGTGCCAGATTCTCAGGAGGAGTCTTTTGAAAAAGTGAAAGATTCCTTTGATATGCATGGGATGCAACTTGCACGGTAAAACAGTGCAAACAATAATTTCATAAAGGAATCCTCCGTTATCTTTCAGCAAGTCAAACCAAAATGTGCACAAAATATTAGTTCATTACCAGTAATGAATCTCTTCAGGTATCAGGTGATTAAAATAATATTTGATATACCATACATTATGTGTTCAATTCTGAACAAGGCCTACAGTATCTGTTGGGAGTTTGTATGTCCTCTCTCTGTTTATTAGTGATGTGCACCGGAAATTTTTCGTGTTTTGGTTTTGGGTTCGGTTCCGCGGCCGTGTTTTGAATTCGGACGCGTTTTGGCAAAACCTCACCGAAAATTTTTTGTCGGATTCGGGTGTTTTTTTCAAAAAACCCTAAAAAACAGCTTAAATCATAGAATTTGGGGGTCATTTTGATCCCATAGTATTATTAACCTCAATAACCATAATTTCCACTCATTTCCAGTCTATTCTGAACACCTCACACCTCACAATATTATTTTTAGTCCTAAAATTTGCACAGAGGTCGCTGGATGGCTAAGCTAAGCGACACAAGTGGCCGACACAAACACCTGGCCCATCTAGGAGTGGCACTGCAGTGTCAGGCAGGATGGCCCTTCAAAAAAATTGTCCCCAAACAGCACATGATGCAAAGAAAAAAAGAGGCGCACCAAGGTGGCTGTGTGACTAAGCTAAGCGACACAAGTGGCCGACACAACACCTGGCCCATCTAGGAGTGGCACTGCAGTGTCAGACAGGATGGCCCTTCAAAAAAATACTCCCCAAACAGCACATGATGCAAAGAAAAAAAGAGGCGCACCAAGGTGGCTGTGTGACTAAGCTAAGCGACACAAGTGGCCGACACAAACACCTGGCCCATCTAGGAGTGGCACTGCAGTGTCAATCAAGACAGGATGGCCCTTCCAAAAAATTGTCCCCAAACAGCACATGATGCAAAGAAAAAAAGAGGCGCACCAAGGTCGCTGTGTGACTAAGCTAAGCGACACAAGTGGCCAACACAAACACCTGGCCCATCTAGGAGTGGCACTGCAGTGTCAATCAAGACAGGATGGCCCTTCCAAAAAATTGTCCCCAAACAGCACATGATGCAAAGAAAAAAAGAGGCGCACCAAGGTGGCTGTGTGACTAAGCTAAGCGACACAAGTGGCCGACACAAACACCTGGCCCATCTAGGAGTGGCACTGCAGTGTCAGGCAGGATGGCCCTTCAAAAAAATTGTCCCCAAACAGCACATGATGCAAAGAAAAAAAGAGGCGCACCAAGGTGGCTGTGTGACTAAGCTAAGCGACACAAGTGGCCGACACAAACACCTGGCCCATCTAGGAGTGGCACTGCAGTGTCAGGCAGGATGGCCCTTCAAAAAAATTGTCCCCAAACAGCACATGATGCAAAGAAAAAAAGAGGCGCACCAAGGTGGCTGTGTGACTAAGCTAAGCGACACAAGTGGCCGACACAAACACCTGGCCCATCTAGGAGTGGCACTGCAGTGTCAGGCAGGATGGCCCTTCAAAAAAATACTCCCCAAACAGCACATGATGCAAAGAAAAAAAGAGGCGCACCAAGGTGGCTGTGTGACTAAGCTAAGCGACACAAGTGGCCGACACAAACACCTGGCCCATCTAGGAGTGGCACTGCAGTGTCAGGCAGGATGGCCCTTCAAAAAAATTGTCCCCAAACAGCACATGATGCAAAGAAAAATGAAAGAAAAAGAGGTGCAAGATGGAATTGTCCTTGGGCCCTCCCACCCACGCTTATGTTGTATAAACAGGACATGCACACTTTAACGAACCCATCATTTCAGTGACAGGGTCTGCCACACGACTGACTGAAATGACTGGTTGGTTTGGGCCCCCACCAAAAAAGAAGCAATCAATCTCTCCTTGCACAAACTGGCTCTACAGAGGCAAGATGTCCACCTCATCATCATCATCCGATTCCTCACCCCTTTCACTGTGTACATCCCCCTCCTCACAGATTATTAATTCGACCCCACTGAAATCCACCATCTCAGGTCCCCGTGTACTTTCTGGAGGCAATTGCTGCTGGTGATTGATTATAATTCATTTTAATGAACATCATCTTCTCCACATTTTCTGGAAGTAACCTCGTACGCCGATTGCTGACAAGGTGAGCGGCTGCACTAAACACTCTTTCGGAGTACACACTGGAGGGAGGGCAACTTAGGTGGTAGAATAATGCCAGTTTCTGCAAGGGCCTCCAAATTGCCTCTTTTTCCTGCCAGTATACGTATGGACTGTCTGACGTGCCTACTTGGATGCGGTCACTCATATAATCCTCCACCATTCTTTCAATGGTGAGAGAATCATATGCAGTGACAGTAGACGACATGTCAGTAATCGTTGGCAGGTCCTTCAGTCCGGACCAGATGTCAGCACTCGCTCCAGACTGCCCTGCATCACCGCCAGCGGGTGGGCTCGGAATTCTTAGCCTTTTCCTCGCACCCCCAGTTGCGGGAGAATGTGAAGGAGGAGATGGTGACGGGTCACGTTCCGCTTGACTTGACAATTTTCTCACCAGCAGGTCTTTGAACCTCTGCAGACTTGTGTCTGCCGGAAAGAGAGATACAACGTAGGTTTTAAATCTAGGATCGAGCACGGTGGCCAAAATGTAGTGCTCTGATTTCAACAGATTGACCACCCGTGAATCCTGGTTAAGCGAATTAAGGGCTCCATCCACAAGTCCCACATGCCTAGCGGAATCGCTCTGTTTTAGCTCCTCCTTCAATGTCTCCAGCTTCTTCTGCAAAAGCCTGATGAGGGGAATGACCTGACTCAGGCTGGCAGTGTCTGAACTGACTTCACGTGTGGCAAGTTCAAAGGGTTGCAGAACCTTGCACAACGTTGAAATCATTCTCCACTGCGCTTGAGTCAGGTGCATTCCACCTCCTTTGCCTATATCGTGGCCAGATGTATAGGCTTGAATGGCCTTTTGCTGCTCCTCCATCCTCTGAAGCATATAGAGGGTTGAATTCCACCTCGTTACCACTTCTTGCTTCAGATGATGGCAGGGCAGGTTCAGGAATGTTTGGTGGTGCTCCAGTCTTCTGTACGCGGTGCCTGAATGCCGAAAGTGGCCCGCAATTCTTCGGGCCACCGACAGCATCTCTTGCACACCCCTGTCGTTTTTTAAATAATTCTGCACCACCAAATTCAAGGTATGTGCAAAACATGGGACGTGATGGAATTTGCCCAGATGTAATGCACGCACAATATTGCTGGCGTTGTCCGATGTCACAAATCCCCAGGAGAGCCCAATTGGGGTAAGCCATTCTGCGATGATCTTCCTCAGTTGCCGTAAGAGGTTTTCAGCTGTGTGCCTATTCTGGAAAGCGGTGATACAAAGCGTAGCCTGCCTAGGAACGAGTTGGCGTTTGCGAGATGCTGCTACTGGTGCCGCCGCTGCTGTTCTTGCTGCGGGAGGCAATACATCTACCCAGTGGGCTGTCACAGTCATATAGTCCTGAGTCTGCCCTGCTCCACTTGTCCACATGTCCGTGGTTAAGTGGACATTGGGTACAACTGCATTTTTTAGGACACTGGTGAGTCTTTTTCTGAGGTCTGTGTACATTTTCAGTATCGCCTGCCTAGAGAAATGGAACCTAGATGGTATTTGGTACCGGGGACACAGTACCTCAATCAAGTATCTAGTTGGCTCTGAATTAACGATGGATACCGGAACCACGTTTCTCACCGCCCAGGCTGCCAAGGCCTCAGTTATCCGCTTTGCAGCAGGATGACTGCTGTGATATTTCATCTTCCTCGCAAAGGACTGTTGGACAGTCAATTGCTTACTGGAAGTAGTAAAAGTGGTCTTCCGACTTCCCCTCTGGGATGACGATCGACTCCCAGCAGCAACAACAGCAGCGCCAGCAGCAGTAGGCGTTACACTCAAGGATGAATCGGAGGAATCCCAGGCAGGAGAGGACTCGTCAGACTTGACAGTGACATGGCCTGCAGGACTATTGGCTTTCCTGGGTAAGGAGGAAATTGACACTGAGGGAGTTGGTGGTGTGGTTTGCAGGAGCTTGGTTACAAGAGGAAGAGATTTAGTGGTCAGTGGACTGCTTCCGCTGTCACCCAAAGTTTTTGAACTTGTCACTGACTTATGATGAATGCGCTGCAGGTGACATATAAGGGAGGATGTTCCGAGGTGGTTAACGTCCTTACCCCTACTTATTACAGCTTGACAAAGGCAACACACGGCTTGACACCTGTTGTCCGCATTTGTGTTGAAATAATTCCACACCGAAGAGCTGATTTTTTTTGTATTTTGACCAGGCATGTCAAGGGCCATATTCCTCCCACGTACAACAGGTGTCTCCCCGGGTGCCTGACTTAAACAAACCACCTCACCATCAGAATCCTCCTTGTCAATTCCCTCCCCAGCACCAGCAACACCCATATCCTCATCCTGGTGTACTTCAACAGTGACATCTTCAATTTGACTATCAGGAACTGGACTGCGGGTGCTCCTTCCAGCACTTGCAGGGGGCGTGCAAATGGTGGAAGGCGCAAGCTCTTCCCGTCCAGTGTTGGGAAGGTCAGGCATCGCAACCGACACAATTGGACTCTCTTTGGGGATTTGTGATTTTGAAGAACGCACAGTTCTTTGCTGTGCTTTTGCCAGCTTAAGTCTTTTCTTTTTTCTAGCGAGAGGATGAGTGCTTCCATCCTCATTTGAAGCTGAACCACTAGCCATGAACATAGGCCAGGGCCTCAGCCGTTCCTTGCCACTCTGTGTCGTAAATGGCATATTGGCAAGTTTACGCTTCTCCTCAGACGCTTTTAATTTTGATTTTTGGGTCATTTTACTGAACTTTTGTGTTTTGGATTTTACATGCTCTCTACTATGACATTGGGCATCGGCCTTGGCAGACGACGTTGATGGCATTTCATCGTCTCGGCCATGACTAGTGGCAGCAGCTTCAGCACGAGGTGGAAGTGGATCTTGATCTTTCCCTTTAACCTCCACATTTTTGTTCTCCATTTTTTAATATGTGGAATTATATGCCAGTATCAATAGCAATGGCCTACTACTATATTTACTGCGCAAAACTAAAATGCACCACAGGTATACAATGTAGATGGATAGTAAACTTAATGGATGACGAGTGACGACACAGAGGTAGGTACAGCAGTGGCCTACCGTACTGCTATATATAGTATACTGGTGGACACTGTCAGCAAACTGCAAAACTAAAATGCACCACAGGTATAGAATGTAGATGGATAGTATACTTAATGGATGACGAGTGACGACACAGAGGTAGGTACACAGCAGTGGCCTACCGTACTGCTATATATAGTATACTGGTGGACACTGTCAGCAAACTGCAAAACTAAAATGCACCACAGGTATAGAATGTAGATGGATAGTATACTTAATGGATGACGAGTGACGACACAGAGGTAGGTACACAGCAGTGGCCTACCGTACTGCTATATATAGTATACTGGTGGACACTGTCAGCAAACTGCTAAACTAGTCTAAGAAAATGCACCACAGGTATACAATGTAGATGGATAGTATACTTAATGGATGACAAGTGACGACACAGAGGTAGGTACAGCAGTGGCCTACCGTACTGCTATATATAGTATACTGGTGGACACTGTCAGCAAACTGCAAAACTAAAATGCACCACAGGTATAGAATGTAGATGGATAGTATACTTCATGGATGACGAGTGACGACACAGAGGTAGGTACACAGCAGTGGCCTACCGTACTGCTATATATAGTATACTGGTGGACACTGTCAGCAAACTGCAAAACTGTCTAAAATGCACCACAGGTATAGAATGTAGATGGATAGTATACTTAATGGATGACGAGTGATGACACAGAGGTAGGTACACAGCAGTGGCCTACCGTACTGCTATATATAGTATACTGGTGGACACTGTCAGCAAACTGCTAAACTAGTCTAAAAAAATGCACCACAGGTATACAGTGTAGATGGATAGTATACTTAATGGATGACGAGTGACGACACAGAGGTAGGTACAGCAGTGGCCTACCGTACTGCTATATGTAGTATACTGGTGGACACTGTCAGCAAACTGCAAAACTGTCTAAAATGCACCACAGGTATAGAATGTAGATGGATAGTATACTTAATGGATGACGAGTGACGACACAGAGGTAGGTACACAGCAGTGGCCTACCGTACTGCTATATATAGTATACTGGTGGACACTGTCAGCAAACTGCAAAACTGTCTAAAATGCACCACGGGTATAGAATGTAGATGGATAGTATACTTAATGGATGACGAGTGACGACACAGAGGTAGGTACAGCAGTGGCCTACCATACTGCTATAAGTATATATATAGTATACTGGTGGACACTGTCAGCAAACTGCAAAACTGTCTAAAATGCACCACAGGTATAGAATGTAAATGGATAGTATACTTAATGGATGACGAGTGACGACACAGAGGTAGGTACACAGCAGTGGCCTACCGTACTGCTATATATAGTATACTGGTGGACACTGTCAGCAAACTGCAAAACTGTCTAAAATGCACCACAGGTATAGAATGTAGATGGATAGTATACTTAATGGATGACGAGTGACGACACAGAGGTAGGTACACAGCAGTGGCCTACCGTACTGCTATATATAGTATACTGGTGGACACTGTCAGCAAACTGCAAAACTGTCTAAAATGCACCACGGGTATAGAATGTAGATGGATAGTATACTTAATGGATGACGAGTGACGACACAGAGGTAGGTACAGCAGTGGCCTACCGTACTGCTATAAGTATATATATAGTATACTGGTGGACACTGTCAGCAAACTGCAAAACTGTCTAAACTGCACCACAGGTATAGAATGTAGATGGATAGTATACTTAATGGAAGACGAGTGACGACACAGAGGTAGGTACACAGCAGTGGCCTACCATACTGCTATATATAGTATACTGGTGGACACTGTCAGCAAACTGCAAAACTGTCTAAAATGCACCACGGGTATAGAATGTAGATGGATAGTATACTTAATGGATGACGAGTGACGACACAGAGGTAGGTACAGCAGTGGCCTACCGTACTGCTATAAGTATATATATAGTATACTGGGACACTGTCAGCAAACTGCAAAACTGTCTAAACTGCACCACAGGTATACAATGTAGATGGATAGTATACTTAATGGATGACGAGTGACGACACAGAGGTAGGTACAGCAGTGGCCTACCGTACTGCTATATATAGTATACTGGTGGACACTGTCAGCAAACTGCTAAACTGTCTAAAATGCACCACCGGTATAGAATGTAGATGGATAGTATACTTAATGGATGACGAGTGACGACACAGAGGTAGGTACAGCAGTGGCCTACCGTACTGCTATAAGTATATATATAGTATACTGGTGGACACTGTCAGCAAACTGCAAAATTGTCTAAAATGCACCACAGGTATAGAATGTAGATGGATAGTATACTTAATGGAAGACGAGTGACGACACAGAGGTAGGTACACAGCAGTGGCCTACCGTACTGCTATATATAGTATACTGGTGGACACTGTCAGCAAACTGCAAAACTGTCTAAAATGCACCACAGGTATAGAATGTAGAAGGATAGTATACTTAATGGATGACGAGTGACGACACAGAGGTAGGTACACAGCAGTGGCCTACCGTACTGCTATATATAGTATACTGGTAAACACTGTCAGCAAACTGCTAAACTAGTCTAAAAAAATGCACCACAGGTATACAATGTAGATGGATAGTATACTTAATGGATGACGAGTGACGACACAGAAGTAGGTACAGCAGTGGCCTACCGTACTGCTATATATAGTATACTGGTGGACACTTTCAGCAAACTGCTAAACTAGTCTAAAAAAATGCACCACAGGTATACAATGTAGATGGATAGTATACTTAATGGATGACGAGTGATGACACAGAGGTAGGTACAGCAGTGGCCTACCGTACTGCTATATATAGTATACTGGTGGACACTGTCAGCAAACTACTAAACTAGTCTAAAAAAATGCACCACAGGTATACAATGTAGATGGATAGTATACTTAATGGATGACGAGTGACGACACAGAGGTAGGTACAGCAGTGGCCTACCGTACTGCTTTGTATAGTATACTGGTGGACACTGTCAGCAAACTGCTAAACTAGTCTAAAATGCACCACAGGTATACAATGCAGATGGATAGTATACTTAATGGATGACGAGTGACGACACAGAGGTAGGTACAGCAGTGCACTCTGCACTGTACTACTCCTATATAATATTAATTATACTGGTGGTCCCCAGTCCCCACAATAAAGCAGCACACTGTGAGCACAGATATGGAGTGTTTTTCAGGCAGACAACGTATACTGGTGGTCACTGTCAGCAAAACTCTGCACTGTACTCCTGCTATAGCTGCTCCCCAGTCCCCACAATTAAGCAGTGTGAGCACTCAGCACAGATATATCATGCAGCACACTGAGCACAGATATGGTATGGAGCTTTTTTTCAGGCAGAGAACGGATAAAAACTGGTGGTCACTTATCAGCAAAACTCTGCACTGTACTCCTCCTAACAGCTGCTCCCCAATCCTCCCCACAAATAAGAAATAAAGTAAACCAATCAACTTCTACAATAAACGGAGAGGACGCCAGCCACGTCCTCTCCCTATCATCTCCAATGCACGAGTGAAAATGGCGGCGACGCGCGGCTGCTTATATAGAATCCGAACCTCGCGAGAATCCGACAGCGGGATGATGACGTTCGGGAGCACTCGGGTTAGCCGAGCAAGGCGGGAAGGTTCTTACCTGCCTCGGACCCGTGTGAAAAAGGTGAAGTTCGGGGGGGGTTCGGTTTCAGAGAAACCGAACCCGCTCATCACTAGTTTACATGGGGTTCGTGTGGTTCCATTTTCCTCCCACAGACCAATTACATAATTATAGGTGAATTGCCTGCTGACAAAAATGGACCCTGGTACTGCAGCACAGGGTATATTGTGTTCCACACGGAAACATTGGGGGGTGTACAGTGGATCTTGATCCAGAGGCACCAACAGGCTAAAGCTTTAGGCTGTCCAAGGATGCATTGGGGCCTCCTCTATAAACCTCGGCACCAGGCACTGGAGCTCAGGTTCGAGTTGGTGCCTGCAGCAGCAGGTCACTTAACAGGGGGGCTGCACTGTGCAGCCCTGAAAAGCTTTCTAAGAAGACTTCAAGGGCCACAGGGCTCCTGGTTCGCGTGGCTGCTATGGGGAGGTGGTAAAAGGGTCCCCCAGGTGGGACCAGCCATTAAATTGCATTCCTGTCTAGGTCTAGGGAGACGGACCGTGACGCTGGCGTGGGCACTGTCACCGAGCAGGGACCCCACTAGATCACCAGGGCATAGGAGTACAAGTCGGGTGTACTAACGGCCATTTTAATAAGACTCCATAGTACCGGCGGCGAGGACCAGCTTAGGGGAGCCGGCGCTTGACCTGTAGCCCCTCCCTGTCCCAGGGCGCCATCTACTGCAGATTTTTCCACTCGGGAGCTGCCTCACGCTCTCCCTCACTCCCTGACTGAGACGCTGGGCGCCATCTTCTAAGCATGGCTGCGGCTGGTCTCTGGGACTGCAGAGCAAGGACTTTACAAACACTTGAGTATTCTACATGTCTTTATACAGACAGTGTTAGTTAAGAAAGAATGTATCTATTACAGGATATATTGTACGAGTATTCTGATATGTACCTCCTGTCTAGGACCGCGCTGTGATATATATATATATATATATATATATATATATATATATCTGTACATATACTAGTCCAGTGCAGTTTTATTGTCATAATAATTATCTGCATTGCCTGTGACTGTGTGTGCCTGTATCTGCTGTGTGATTTCACTTTCAGTGTTTCCCATATAGACCTATCACTATATTCTGTACCCTAAGGGACTAAGGGGGTCATTCCGAGATGATCGTAGCTATGCTAAATTTAGCACAGCTCCGATCATTCAACACAGGGCTATCCCGCCCCGCATGTCAGTGCCCCCCCGCAGAAGTGCAAAGGCATCGCACAGAGGAGATGCCTTTGCACTTTTAAGAGTAGCTCCCGACCAACGCAGCTTTAGCGTGCTGGCCGGGAACTACTCATCGCTCCCCGGCCCGCAGCGGCTGCGTGTTACGACGCGCAGCCGCTGCAGCCTGCCCCCCCGTTCGGTCCTGCCACGCCTGCGTTGGCTGGATTGCGCCCACGAAACGGCGGAAAAACGCAGCCATTCCGCCCAGCGACCACCTCTGCCTGTCAATCAGGCAGAGGCGATCGTAGCAGTCCGACGGCCTTCGGCCATCTGGCATGCGCCGGCGCAGATCTGACCCGATCGCACCACTGCGATAAACTGCAGCGTGCGATCGGGTCCGAATGACCCCCCTAGGTGCGTCTGGGTCAAATATATAGTATGTCACAGTATTTACCCATTACGTGTATTCTACTGTCTACTCAGTCACATAATACCGGATTTATTTGCAGGTGTTGTGTACTGGGTATTCAGTCACATACTTACGGATTTATTCGCAGCTATTGTACTCTGTCTGGCTTTATTGTACTAAACCGCTCTATTGTTGCATTTGTGTACAATGTCTAACAAGAAGGGCAGTACGTCTGTGGACGCTCCTCCATCATGCAGAGCATGCGCAAAAGATTTACCTGAGGGGGAAGTTTGTATGATGGTCTGTGTACTGTGTGTCATACATCTCCTAGTCAGTCCACAGCTCCTGTAACCAATCAGGAGGCACCCTGGGCTGCGTTCACAAACCTACTAGGTACTCTAGTGGAACGCCGTAAGCCCCCTATGTGACCACCTGTGCCACTACAACCACAAAATGTCCCTTCGGTTAATCCGCCTTGGGTGGAAAATTTGTCTAACCAGTTGCAGCAATTAAATCAATCCTTGGTCAGACAAAAACCTTTTCCAGGTCACTCCCGTGTTTCTGGGTCATCTAAGCGGGCTGCTTCCTCCTCACAATCCACGTATCTCTCAGATGTTTCATCTGAAGAGGAGGGGGAGCATACTGTCCTGTCAGACACTGAATCAAGTGTTTCTAACGAGGATTCTCCATTGCAAATTGATGTCCCTGCCCTAGTGGTTGCTATTAAGCAGATCCTACAAATCGCTGATGATGAGGATTCCACTACTGTGGCTAAGAAAACTGATATGTTTAAATGGCAGAAGGTGGTCAAAAATCTATTACCCCATTCTGACCATTTGGTGGACATCAGGCAGGAACCCTGGTCTAATCCAGGGAAGAAATTTCCTCTGCCTAAACGGGCCTTGGCTCGCTATCCTCTCCCTGCATAGTTATGTAACAAGTGGGAAAATTCACCGCCGGTGGATTCTCATGTCACCCACCTAGTGGTGTCATCTACTCTGCCTGTCACCACTGTCACTTCACTGAAGGAACCGACAGATGAGCATACTGAAGGAACCGACAGATGAGCGTGTGGAGGGATGCCTGAAATCTATTTACTCCCTCACAGGTGCTGTACATAGACCCACGATTGCAGCCTCTTGGGCTGCAAAAGCTATTGAACCATGGGTTCAGGCATTAGAGGAAGAGCTACCCGAGGATATATCTGACAATGCCAGACAATACCTTTCTCACATTACCACAGCCGCCTATTACATTCAGGATGCGTCCTCTGAGGCGGGTGTGTTGGCAGCCAAGGCGTCGACTACGTCTGTCCTGGCTCGCCGTATTCTGTGGTTGAGGTCATGGAAGGTGGACCTAGACTCCAAAAAGACCTTGGAGGTACTCCCCTTTAAGTGAAACATTTTGTTTGGGCAAGACCTTAATAAAATTGTGTCTCAGCAGCTGCTAAGACTGCTTTTCTCCCAAATACTAATCCTTCTGCACAGAAGGCAAAAGGTACCAATTTTCGTTCCTTTCAGCCTCAAGGAAAAGCAAAAAGTCAGGCATACCCGAGACAGTCTCGTGCTCCCAAAACCACAATGCCCAAGGCTAAACAATCCTGGGTGGCCCAGTCAGCCTGCTTCTAAACAAGACATGCCTGCCACATGATGGGGTGTGCCTTCCCCAGGAGGACCCCAGGGTGGGAGACCAACTTCTGCAGTTCACCCAGGTCTGGTTAAAGACCACTTCAGATGCATTGGTGCGTGAAGTTGTCTCTCACGGGTACGCAGTCTCTTTCAAGAGACGTCCCCCTTGCCAGTTTTGCACAACGGTTATCCCTTTGGATCCATTAAAGGCGCAAGTTCTGCAAAAGATTGTATGTTCCCTCTTTCCCACAGAGGCAGAGGTTACTACTCGACCCTGTTTCTAGTACCGAATGGGTCTTTCCTGCCTATGCTCAACTTCAAATCACTGAACAAGTTTGTGAGAGTGTCCAAGTTTCGTATGGAAACAGTGTGCTCAAGTGTACTGGCTATGGAACCCGGAGACTATATGGTAACCCTGGATATACAGGATATGTACCTGCATATACCTATTGCCATGTCGCATCAGCAATATCTGCGGTTTGCTATTGGCGACCTCCACTATCAGTTCCAGGCTCTGTCATTTGGAGTGGCTATGGCTCCTCGGATCTTCACCAAGGTCATGGCCGTTATGACGGCCCATCTCCATCGCCAAGGAGTCAGGATCCTGCCGTATCTGGACGACTTGCTGATCCTGGTAAACTCCCACGATGTCCTCCTCAGTCATCTGCAACTGATGGTAAGCTTGCTACAAGCCCACGGATGACTCATCAATTGGAAGAAATCCTCTCTGGTCCCAGCTCAGAGCATGGTGCACCTGGGGGCATTCCTGGACACACTCAGTCAGTGACTGTTTCTGTCTCCAGAAAAAGTCCTGAAGCTTCAGGACAGGATAAGATGCTTCCTTTGTTGCCCACAGTGTTGATACACTCGGCGATGTAAGCACTTAGCCTGATGGTGTCGTTATTCGACATTGTAGAGTACGCTCAATTTCATCCCGCCCTCTGCAGAGGTTAAGTCTTTCCAAGTGGGATGGCATACCTCATCGGATCAGATCTCACATGATCACTTTGACTCCGGAGGTTCATCTGTCGCTGACCTGGTGGCTACAGGACCAGCAATTGAGCAGGGGCCATCCCTTCTGGATCCCCGACTGGGTCCTGCTGACAACGGATTCCAGTCTGAGGGAATGGGGTGCGGTGTTGGAGCAACACTCTTTTCAGGGTACCGTCAGACAACGCCACCACGGTGGCATACATAAACCATCAAGGCGGCACTCAAAATCGCATGGCTATGATGGAAGTGTCAAAAATCCTTCTTTGGGTGGAACACCATTTGCCAGCAACATTTGCAGTGTTCATTCTGGGCGTCCTAAACTGGGAAGCGGATTTCCTCAGTCGCCAGGACGTGCACGTCGGAGAGTGGAGTCTTCATCCGGAAGTCTTTCAACTCCTAGTGTACAAAGTGGGGCCTACTAGATGTAGACCTGATGGCGTCTCAACACAATCACAAGGTTCCGGTCTTCGGATCAAGGACCAGGGATCAACAAGCAGCGTTCGTGGATGCACTAGCAATTCCATGGAACTTTCGCCTGCCCTACGTGTTTCCTCCAGTGTCACTCCTGCGGAAGTTCAAACAAGAAGGAGGAATACTACTTCTAGTTGCTCCAGCGTGGCCCAGACGGCATTGGTTCTCAGACCTGCAGGGTCTATTAACAGAGCATCCCTTTCTACTTCCTCAGCGACCAGACCTCCTCGTACAGGGCCCTTGTCTTTATCCGGACCTGGCCAGACTGGCTTTGACGGCGTGGCTCTTGAAGCATCACTCCTGAAGGCCAAAGGATTCCCTGAGGCGGTCATCCAAACTATATGTTGAAAGGCCGCAAACCATCATCTGCCCGGATTTATTACAGGGTCTGGAATTCTTACTTCACTTGGTGTGCTGATAAGAATTATGATGCATACAGATTCAGAACTTCCAGAATTCTGGCTTTTCTGCAACGCGGCCTGGATTTAGGCCTTCGTCTAGCCTCCCTCAAGGTTCATTTTTCTGCCTTGTCGGTTTGGTTTCAGAGAAAAATTGCGTCTATACCTGACGTTCATATATTCACTCAGGGTGTCTTACGGATTCAGCCTCCCTATGTCTCTCCTGTGGCTCCATGGGATCTGTCTGTTGTCCTGAATGCCCTGCAAGAGTCCCCATTTGACCCTCTTGAGTCGGTGGACCTTAAATGGCTCACAGCCAAGGTCTTGTTTTTACTGGCTATTGCCCCTGCTAGAAGGGTATCGGACTTAGGCGCTTTGTCCTGTCGTCCACCCTTTCTGATATTTCATCGTGACCGGGCAGTTCTTAGAATACGCCCAGGTTATTTACCTAAGGTGGTGTCATCTTTTCACCTTAACCAAGAGATTTTGGTTCCGGCCTTTGGGGGTAATTCCAAGTTGATCGCAGAAGGAATTTTTTTTGCAGTTGGGCAAAACCATGTGCACTGCAGGGGAGGCAGATATAACATGTGCAGAAAGAGTTAGATTTGAGTGGGTTATTTTGTTTCTGTGCAGGGTAAATACTGGCTGCTTTATTTTTACACTGCAAATTAGATTGCAGATTGAACACACCACACCCAAATCTAACTCTCTCTGCACATGTTAAATCTGTCTCCCCTGCAGTGCACATGGTTTTGCCCAATTGCTAACAAAATTCCTGCTGCGATCAACTTGGAATTACCCCCTTTATCTCTTCTGATTTTTTCTCCAAAGAGCAATCTTTGGATGTCGTAAGGGCTCTCCGTACATATGTGGAGAGGACTGCCTCTATCAGGAGTTCAGATTCCCTTTTTGTCTTGTTTGGTTTTCACAAACGTGGCTGGCCTGCGAATAAGCAAATCTTGGCCAGATGGATTAGAATGATGATTGCACAAGCATATGCACAGGCTGGACTCCCTGCTCCTGCTGCTATTAAAGCCCATTCTACTCGGTCTGTTGGACCTTCTTGGGGGCCTGCCGTGGCGCGTCCACAGAACAATTGTGCAAGGCAGCAACGTGGTCCTCAGTGAACACGTTCATTAGGTTCTATGCCTTTGATACTTCTGCCTCCCAGGATGCTTCCTTTGGACGCCAGGTTCTCATACCTGCTAAGGCGCATCCCCTCCCTTGAGGAACTGCTTCAAGACATCCCAGATGCTTCCCTGTGGAACACAATGTATCCTGCTGCAGAAAAGGAGAGTTATGGTAGATTTACCATGGTTAACTCTCTTTCTGCAAGGTACATTGAGCTCCATAGGGTGCCCTCCCTGACGCACCTAGTTTTTCTATGGGTTAGTATGGCATTAGCCGCTGGTCCCTTCTCCTGTCGTGAGAATGTGGTTCTATGTGACTAACATCTGCCTTCTCTCTTGTCTCCTCCTGCATTTGACTATTTCACGAAACTGAGCTCCAGATCCTGGAGGCGAGGTTTATAGAGGATTCCCCAATTCATCCTGGGACAGCCTAAAGCTTTAGCCTGTTGGTGCCTCTGGATCAAGATCCACTCTGCACCCCCTGATATTTCCCTGTGGAACCCAATGTACCTTGCAGAAAGAGAGTTTACCATGGTAATTCTACTATAACTCTCCTTTTTATCAGTAAGATCCTAAACCCCATGGTAAAAGCAACTGAAGTGAATGTTTAATTATTCTCTGTAAAGCACTGCCTAATATTGTGGTCCCAAATAGATAAACGTTACTGATAAAGATAGAAGCCATTTTGTCTTTAGAATCCATGTTTTAATATGCCTCATTGTCATCTTATAACATGTTTAAAATTTTTTATCAGTTCAAAGATGATTTAACAGTTATACCCCTTTCACGTCGCACAAATAACCCGGTATCGACACGGCATATTGCCGTGTGGAAACGGGTCAGTGTGCTATGTGAAAGCACTTTGGCGGAATTAGCGGGTAATTCAACCCGGTTAAAAAGAAGGGTTATTACCGGGTTGAATACCGGGTCAGGTGCAGTGTGAATGGGAGCCGTTTCGATGTGACACTGCTCCCATTCACAGCATAGGGAGAGGCGGCGCAGGAGATGAGCTTATCTCCCAGAACCGCCTCCACCCCCGCCCCTGCTGCTGCTGCACCCCCCGCTGCTATGGAAACCGACCCGGTATATTGCCGGGTCGGAAAGCCAGCAGAGAAGAGCAAATGCCGGATCCCACCCGGTAAGGACACGTTTCTCTTACCGGGTGGGATCCGGCATTTGCGATCTGAAAGCGGCATTAGTGACTTGAACAGTTGCAAGGCTTTGCACTTTCCATGACCCATTTTGTGACTTAAGTTGAAAAACAAGGTTCTATGTTTTTATACTTTCGTGATTGGAATAAAACTATTAGCAGCTAGACAGAGAGGCTTCCAAATGTATCTGTCTGCTTGTGGTAAAGCAGGTGTGAAAACAGTACTAGACAAATGTATCATACTTGCCTACATGACCCTCTCCATGAGGGAGAAAATGCTCTGTTCCTGGAATTTCCTGGTAATGTATGATTGCCATCACCTGTGGTGAAACGCCTATCTTATCAATTAACTAGCTCACCACAGGTGATGGCAATCATACATTACCAGGAAAGTCCAGGAACAGAGCATTTTCTCTAACGTCCTAGAGGATGCTGGGGTCCACATTAGTACCATGGGGTATAGACGGGTCCACCAGGAGCCATTGGCGCTTTAAGAGTTTAAGAGTGTGGGCTGGCTCCTCCCTCTATGCCCCTCCTACCGGACTCAGTATAGAAATTGTGCTCGGAGGAGCCGGTCACAGCTAGGGGAGCTCTCCTGAACTTTCCTGGAAAAAGTTTAGTTTAGAGTCTTTTATTTTACAGGGAGGCTGCTGGCAACAGCCTCCCTGCAGCATGGGACTAAGGGGGGGAGCAGTGTTCACCCTGCGGGGTCTGAGCCACTGACTCCGCTGACTGAACAATGAGTTCCAGAGGGGCTGATCGGTCTCCGCCGCAGGGGCACCGCTCACCCCAGCAGCATGCCGCCGACCCTTACAGAGCTGAAAGATGTGGTGAGTTAGTCACCGACCCCCCTAGCAAGCGGGGGGCCAGTCTGAAGATGGCGGCAACAGGGATGGGAGCGCGGTATAACCGCGCTCCCGGATGGTAACCAGAGGCACACTGTGTGGCGCTGTGAGGGGCGCCCTGGGCCAGCGCATACCCCTCACACTTGGTCAGCAAGCCTGTCGGGCCCCAGGGATCCAGCCAGCACAACTCCTCAGACCAAAATTTAAACACAGTTGAGCGGGAAGACAGCGCCGGGAAGGGGGTGGAGCTTCTCCTCAGAGCGGACCTGCAGCGTTCCGGCGCCATTTTCCTCCATGCTGCAAGCAGAAGGAAGATCCTCATCCACTCCACAGCAGCTCCAGTTACTTTACCGGTACCAGGGGGTTGTAGAAGTGGGAGGAGGATGAATACTTGACTGTGTGTCCTATTAAGGAGCACAAGTCAGCGCTGGTAAGAGGTGTCTCTTAGTATAGAAAGCGCTGGTGTGGGTTGGCTCCAATCTCTGTCTCTCTCTTGCCATTCTTGGGGGGGGGACGGGACTCTGTCCTACCCCATTGTGTGTGTGTGTGTGTGTGTGTGTGTGTGTGTGTGTGTGTGTGGGGGGGGGGGGGGGGGGGGGGGGGGGGTTTGGTTGTCACTAGCAGTGATGTCCAGGGCTACAGTGTCTTATGCTGCTGAGGATTTATCCTCCCAGGATGATCCCATTCCATGCAATCAGGTTAGCACTGGTTTAGCACAGATTCCAGCAAGGGAACCAGAGTGGTTTTCCTCTATCAGGACTTGGATTTCCCAGATTTCTGACAGTAATGAGTCGGCAACCCAGGACTTACAGTCCTCTATGGCTGTGTGGCCCTTGTTAGGAAGTGAGAACCTCGGGTCACCCCGCTATATATCCCCACAAACGTGCGCTTGTGCAGGTAACACAAGATGACAAGGATACCGATTCTGACACTACAGATGGTGACGGGGATGTGTTGCGGGGGTCCGCATCTCTTGCAAGGGGGTGCATCTGTTGATAGAGGCAATCAGGGATGTGTTAATTGTTAATGATACCACACCTGTGCAGGTTGAGGAGGCTTTCTTCACTGAAAACAAGAAAGCTTCGCTAACCTTCTCTGCGTCAAAAGAGCTGAATGCTATATTTGAAAAGACCTGGGTGAACCCTGAAAAGAAGTTTCAGATCCCTAAAAGGGTTCTGGTGGCTTTTCCTTTCACTGAGGAGGACAGGAAAAAGTGGGAAAACCCGCCAATCGTTGACGCATCTGTATCTAGACTCTCAAAGAAGGTGGTTTTGCAGGTACCGGGATCTACCGCCTTAAAGGAGCCGGCAGATAGAAAACTTGATAATACTCTGAAGTCAGTGTACACTGCTTCAGGGGCCATCTTACGTCCCACTATTGCTAGTGCATGGATTGCTAAGGCTATAGTGAAATGGTCGGCTGCCTTGATGGAGGATTTGGATACGATGGATAGGGATGACATTGCATTGTATTTACGTAACATTCATGATTCTGCAGGTTTCATGGTGGGATCTATGAAAGACCTGGGTTCCATAGCTGCGGGAATTTCTTCCATTTCTGTTTCAGCTCGTCGGGGACTGTGGCTCTGCCAGTGGTCGTCCGACGCGGAATCCAGAAAGAGTGTGGAGTCGCTGCCCTATACAGGTCAAGCTCTCTTTGGGAAGCCCTAGACGCGTGGATTTCTACCGCTACTGCGGGTAAGTCTCCGTATCTTCCCTCAGCAGCTCCTGCTCCGAAGAGGTCCTTCTCCTCAGCTTCGCAGCAGTCCTTTTGGCCCAACAATACCAGAAAGTCCAAGTCTTCCGGTTCCTTCTTCAGGGAAGGTAATGTTAAGTTCAAGAAGCCTGCCGCTGCAGGTTCCCAAGAACAAAAGCCTGCTTCGGGTACCCCTAAGTCCTCCGCATGACGGTGGACGGGACGGCCCGGAGGTGGTGCCCGTGGGGGCAAGACTCAGACAGTTCAGTCATGTCTGGGTCTCCTCCGGCCTGGATCCCTAGGTGGTGGATATTGTCTCTTAGGGATACAGGCTGGAATTTCAAAGTCTCCCTCCTCATCGGTTTTTCAAGTCGGGCTTGCCAACTCTGTTGGAGGACGGCACAGTACTACAGGAGGCTGTTCAACGGCTGGTAGAGGCACAGGCCATTGTGCCAGTACCACCGCACATGATGGCGAAGGGTTACTATTCAAACCTTTTCGTAGTACCGAAACCGGATGGTTCGGTCAGGCCCATCCTGATCCGGAAATCATTGAATCCCTTTCTAAAGGAGTTCAAGTTCAAGATGGAGTCTCTCAGGGTGGTGATATCAGGTCTGGAAGAGGGGGAATTCCTGGTATCCTTGGATATCAAGGATGCGTACCTTCACGTTCCGATCTGGCGGCCGCATCAGGCTTATCTCCGCTTTGCATTGCTGGACCGTCATTTTCAGTTCCAAGCCCTGCCGTTCGGCCTCTCGACAGCGCCGAGGGTGTTTACCAAGGTGATGATGATGCTGCTCCGCAAACAGGGGGTGAACATCATTCCTTATCTGGACGATCTCCTGATAAAGGCGTCGTCCAGGCAACACCTGCTTTAGTCCATTGCTCTCACAACATGGCTGCTTCAGCGTCACGGGTGGATTCTGAACTTTCCAAAGTCACATTTGGAACCAACCCGGAGATTGTCTTTTCTGGGAATGATCCTGGATACGGAAGTACAGCGGGTTTTCCTTCCGCGGGACAAGGCGTTGGTGATCCAATCCATGGTCCGGAATGTCTTGAACAGGGACGTGCAGTCAGGGGAGGCAGGGGAGGCAGTGCCTCCCCTGTCATTAAGGATTAAAATAATACAATATACTTTAGCCTTTGTATTATTTTAATCATTTATATCTCTGTTCTCAATGTGTTTGGAGGCACAGCTTTTGGTGCCTCCCGCTGCCAATGTAAAGGGGCAGGATACGGGGGGGTGGGGCCAAGCATCAGGCAGCAGAATCCCATTAAAAAAAGCCCTTGAAGCGGCACCTAAAGAAGTGCCTCTGTGGCAGGGGCGTGCTGTCAGCCCATATGAAAGCACACCCCTGTCACAGAGACTGATGTGATTGGGCAGTGTAGGATTCCGGGGGCGGGGGTGGACATCAAGGTAATGCCCACCCAGTGGAGTAACTACCATAGGGGATGCGGCTGCTACGGGGCCCCAGATGCCTGCATGGCCCGCCGCTCCCCTGCACCCAATCACGCTGGAGCACAGTGCGGGTCGGATGCCAGACTGGCAGTAGGAGAAATGGATGTCCCAGGGTAGCACTGCAGCAGACGATTGCTGCACGGGTGAGTCCCGATCTCACCTCTCTTGATGCGTGCATTATATTGCTGGGGCCGGGCACCGCAATGCAGATGGTGCGGGGTGTGAGAGGGTGCCAGGCGCGAGCGGGTGCCGGCCGCGGCTGCTGGGAATGGGAACAGTTACCGCGGTTCAGATGCCTGCGTGTGCTGCCTGGTACAGGGTGTGAGGGGGTGCCAGCCGTGGCTGCTAAGAGCCGCAGTGCAAATGGCTGATGGATAGTATACATGTGCAGCCTAGTGTGGGTCGGGGGGGGGGGGGGGGGGTTTGCTGAGGCAAGACCACAGCTCTGCAGCATGTAATATAGAGCAGTTTATTCCTTCAACGCTTTGGGGTCTCAGCTGACAGTGTAACGCCTCAGCAACACCCATACCTGGACTGTGTGTACATACACTCACATAATATATACACATACATGAGGGATAGGAGGAGGGGGCAACACCTGCCTGCTGACAGGCTGAGGTGGCAGCTGCTGCCATATTGAGTACTTGCAGTCCGACCCGAGGGGGAGGAGGGGCCGCGATCCTCTCTCCTCTCCCAATTGCTCCAGCAGCACTTCCAGGAACCCTGTTGCGACCTACATCCCTGCAGCCTGCAGTGCACTCATCGGCCAGCGCGGTACAGGCTGAGCGGTTCTGCTATGCTGGAGGATGAGGAGATCCACAGCAGGTTTGTTGTTTCCGCTTCTCTTACCGGCTGCAATGGTGGGTGCGGGTTGGCAAGGAAGAGTGACTTCAGTGTGACATGGTATTAGCTCACTCATGTAACCCACTTCCTGGCATCACGCTCTCCCTGTTATCCTGTCAGTGTCACCCTCTCCCCAGTGTCACCCTCTCTCTGTCACCCACTGCTGTCACCCTCTCCCCAGCGTCACCCTCTCCCTGTCACCCAATGCTGTCAGTGTCACCCTCTCTCTGTCACCGTCTCCGTCACCCAATGCTGTCCATGTCACCCTCTCTCTGTCACCGTCTCCGTCACCCAATGCTGTCCGGATCTTTGGGGTCTACCCCAGATAGACATGATGGCCTCTCGTCTAAACAAGAAGCTTCAGCGCTATTGTTCCAGGTCGAGGGACCCACAGGCAATGGCGGTGGACGCCCTGGTGTCTCCGTTGGTGTTCCAGTCGGTGTACGTGTTTCCTCCCCTCCCTCTCATCCCAAAAATCCTAAAGCTCATAAGGAGAACAAGGGTTCAAGCGATTCTCATTGCCCCAGACTGGCCAAGAAGGGTTTGGTACGCGGTCCTTCTGAATCTACTGCAAGAAGAGCCGAGGCCTCTTCCTCTTCGGGAGGACCTGTTGCAGCAGGGACCGTTCGCCTATCAAGACTACGTTTGACGGCATGGAGGTTGAGCACCTGATTCTTGCTCGGAAGGGCATTCCGAAAGAAGTAATTCCTACCCTCATACAGGCTAGGAAAGGGGTAACGTCAAAACATTACCATCGTATTTGGAAGAAATATGTTTCTTGGTATGAGTCCAAGAAGTTTCCTTGTGGAATTTCATCTAGGACGTTTCCTACTTTTCCTGCAGGCAGGAGTGGATATGGGGCTGAAGTTGTGATCTGTGAAGGTCCAGATTTCAGCCCTGTCCATTTTCTTTCAGAAACAATTGGCTGCCATTCCTGAGGTTCAGACCTTTCTGAAGGGAGTTCTGCATATCCAACCTCCCTTTGTGCCGCCTACGGCGCCTTGGGACCTTAAAGTGGTATTGCGGTTTCTCCAGTCGGATTGGTTTGAGCCTCTACAGGAGGTGGAGCTCAAGTTTCTTACGTGGAAAGCGGTCACTTTGTTGGCTTTAGCTTCAGCCAGGCGTGTCTCCGAGCTGGGGGCTTTGTCATGCAATAGCCCTTACTTGATCTTCCATGAGGATAGGGCTGAGCTCCGGACTCGTCCGCACTTCCTTCCAAAGGTTGTTTCAGCATTTCATATCAACCAACCTATCGTGGTGCCAGTGGCTACTGACTCAATTACTTCAAAGTCCTTGGATGTCGTGAGGGCTCTGAAGATTTGTGTGAAGAGAACATCTCGTCACAGGAAGTCGGACTCTCTATTTGTCGTGTACGATCCCAAAAAAATTGGGTGTCCTGCTACAAGCAGTCTATTTCTCGCTGGATTAGGTTCACTATCCAGCACGCCTGTTCTAAGGCGGGACTACCTGTCCTAATTCGGTTAAGGCCCACTCTACTCGTAAGGTGGGGTCATCCTGGGCGGCTGCCCGGGGTGTCTCGGCAATGCAGCTTTGCCGAGCGGCAACTTGGTCGGGGTCGAACACGTTTGCAAGGTTCTACAAGTTCGATATTTTGGCCTCTGATGTTCTGAAGTTCAGTCAATCAGTTCTGCAGGAGCCTCTGCGCTCTCCCTCCCATTCTGGGAGCTTTGGTATATCCCCATGGTACTAATGTGGACCCCAGCATCCTCTAGGACGTTAGAGAAAATAGGATTTTGGTACCTACCGGTAAATCCTTTTCTCGTAGTCCGTAGAGGATGCTGGGCGCCCGCCCAGCGCTTCGTTTTCCTGCACATGTTATTTGGTACAATACCACTTCGTTTAGTTGCGTATTGCATAGTTACTGGGTAAGTAATGTTTGCTGATTAGTACAAGCTAGTTGTCTTGACGTGCCTGTATGTGTGAGCTGGTATGAATCTCACCACTATCTGTGTTAAATCCTTCTCTTGAAGTATGTCATCGTCTCCTCGGACACAGTTTCTAGACTGAGTCTGGTAGGAGGGGCATAGAGGGAGGAGCCAGCCCACACTCTTAAACTCTTAAAGTGCCAATGGCTCCTGGTGGACCCGTCTATACCCCATGGTACAAAATCCTATTGTCTCCCTCGTGGAGATGGTCAGGTAGGCAAGTATGAAATGTATGTCTCGCTTTTAGCAAAATTTTCCATAGTTAACCCTATAAGCATTTATATTATTAATTATAGAAGTTATTAGATATATGGCTTATTATAAGGTAAAGTTTTGTTAGCCAATAAGATAGAGCTTAGTGTCAGGAAAATACATCACTGTATGCAGATTTAAGTGCCTTTATATTGTACTGTTTTGGAAATTAAACTGCTTCTATTTCCTACTTCACACATGGCTAGTCATTACAAAGTTTCCTTTGTTTTCTGGTAATGGACTGCAGCAGTGAATGAACCTGATGCTGACTGATTGAGTGTATACCAGTGGTGTCAAGAGGGGGGGAGGGGGTACAGATTACCCGGCCCAGGCATGACAGGGGGCCCTGGCCAGAGCACACCAGTAGGCATTTTTTTTAGTGGGATAATTTTTTTCTGTATTATAAATCAGCAGGCGGGCGGGCGAGCAGCTGGTCGGGCCGCCGGGAGGGGGGATGTATGTGTGTGTCACCTGGCTGTTTGTTCCATGTCATGGGCGTCCCTCATGATCTCGTGAGTCAATCTCTGCTGCCGGCTCTGGATGGCCTCTTCAGAATCAGCAAGCTGCGGGAGGTGGGCAAAGACTGGGAGGGGCAGACATGCAGCTGTCTGGGCGTCGCCTGTGGGTTTAAGAAGTGGCGCAGCGGGACTTCCGGTGGGCGGGCCATCCAGCATGGCTGCTTTTTAGCTGGGCTCCGGCTTGCAGGTTGGAAATCCACTAACATCCCCTGCTATCCGCCCTCTATTCTCCTGAGAGATCCTCTATAGCAACCCCTACATCATAGGGAGCCTGGAGATACCCTGCAAGGGTAGGAGCGTGTTTGTGTGCCCCCGAAGTTTGGCCTTCAAGGAGACGGCCTGCATGACCGCCGGCGTGGGTTCTGGCGCGAAGTCTGGAGGCCTGGTAATACCCATCCCCTGCCGCTCACGCGGGGATTTCCCATTACCTGCAGCCCTTTGGTGGTGGTTCCGTTCTATAAAGGTGCGGAGGCTCCGTGTCCTGCTGGCGGCCCAGCGGCTTCTGCTCCCTGACACTCGGCTGCCCCTGCTACCCCTGGACGCTTGTAAAGACTCCCGCGGCTGGCTGGGGTGCAGCGCTGCACCGGCTGCGACCTCTGGAGCGGTGGACCTGGCCCGGCTCCCCCCCGCTTCTGCTCCCAAGGCTGTGCGGCAGTGTCTGGGGACGGGACCAAGCGGCAGGACGAGTATAGGCTGGCGACGGTGGGGCGCTGTGACGGAGACGGCCCCTGGAGCGGAGGACGCTGACCTGGCTTCCCCCCTGCTTCCAAGTCTGTGTTGCGGTGTCCGGAGGAGAGACTGGGGGACGTGGCGGTGATCGGCTGCCGTGACGGGCGCTGGCGGAGTGGAGACGGAGGATCCCGAGAGGCGCCTTTCAACGCGGGTCAGGTGAGAGCCTGCTGAACCGAGGCCGACTGAGACCTGGGGGGTGGACGCTGCTGCCCTCAACGCCCGGGGTGTTGCGACTCCTCTTCAGCCCTCTGATCCTGGTGCCGGGGTTTGGACACCCGGATTACTGTGTCCTTATACATTACAGCGGCGGCGAGCGCTGAGGTGAGCCCTGTGCCAGCTCGATTGGACCCCTCGAAAGTGGTTAGAACAAAGGGCTGGGAATTGTCTTTGGGTACACGCTGGCATCAGTGGCGGAACTAGCGAGCAGTGGGCCCATGTGCGACAAAATGGCTTGCCCCCCCCCCCCCCCCATCCCATCCTATCCAAGTCCACCCCCTCACCCCTGGAGAGGATCTGGTGAGGGGGGCCTGCTCAGGGAAGTGGATACCTAGCAACAGTGCCGTAACTAGATATTTTAGCACTGTGTGCAAGAAACGGCATTGGAGCCCCACCCCTGCATGCAAAACAGGGGCAGTGCGCGCCATAGGCGCGCGCAAAAATACATAGTGGCGTGGCTTCGTGGGGAAGGGGTGTGGCCACAAAATAATACCAATTCATAAAACGGTGCACAGTAGTCTCCATTATTCAAATTACGCCGCACAGTAGCACCACTACACCAGGTAGAGACCCTTTTACACCTTACGGCGGACAGATTCCTCTTTTTACACATTACAGCAGACAGCGTCCCCTTTTTACACATTACGGCAGACAGCATCCCCCTTTTTTACACAACGGCAGACAGCGTGCCCTTGTTACACATAGCGGCAGACAGCGTACACTTTTTTCACATAACGGCAGACAGCCTGCCCTTGTTAAACATAGCGGCAGACAGCGTACACTTTTTACACATAACGGCAGACAGCCTGCCCTTGTTAAACATAGCGGCAGACAGCGTACACTTTTTTCACATAACAGCAGTCAGCCTGCCCTTGTTTCACATAATGGCAGACAGCGTACACTTTTTACACATTACAGCAGACAGCTTGCCCTTGTTACACATTACAGCAGACAACTTGCCCTTGTTACACATTATGGCAGACAGCGTGCCCTTGTTACACATTACAGCAGACAGCATCCCCCTTGTTACACAATACGGCAGGCAGATTCCCCCTTGTTACACATTGCGGCAAGCAGATTCCCCCTTTTTACACATTGCGGCAAGCAGATTCCCCCTTTTTACACATTGCGGCAGGCAGATTCCCCCTTTTTACACATTGCGGCAGGCAGATTCCCCCTTTTTACACATTGCGGCAGGCAGTCCCCCTTTTTACACATAGCTGCAGGCAGATTCCCCCTTTTTACACATAGCGGCAGGTAGATTCCCCCTTTTTACACATTGCGGCAGGCAGTCCCCCTTTTTACACATAGCTGCAGGCAGATTCCCCCTTTTTACACATAGCGGCAGGCAGATTCCCCCTTTTTACACATAGCGGCAGGCAGATTCCCCCTTTTTACACATAGCGGCAGGCAGTCCCAACAAAGAAAGAAAGAGACGAAAGAAAGAAAGAAAGAAAGAAAGAAAGAAAGAAAGAAAGAAAGAAAGAAAGAAAGAAAGAAAGAAAGAAAGAAAGAAAGAAAGAAAGAAAGAAAGAAAGAAAGAATTATACTTACCCTCTCCGCTGGCTCAGGCTCCTCGTGCAGCTTGACGATTCCCGGGCAGTAGAGGAGGTGGAGGAGGGAGGTGAAGGAGGGAGCCGCAGCAGCGCTGTGTTATTGGTGGAGGCGCTGCTGCTGCTGCCCCTCTGCTTCACTATAGGCTGTTCTCGGAAGACAGCCTATAGTGAAGCAGAGGGGCAGCAGCAGCAGCGCCTCCACCAGTAACAAAGCGCTGCTGCGGCTCCCTCCTCCACCTCCCTCCTCCTCCTCCTCCCCCCCGTGCCGCTGCTCCTCTCATCTCCAAGCGACCCTCCTCCCTCTTCGTGTGTTACAGAGGCGGCAGCGTGTCTGGTGCTGCGGCTGCTGCCCGTAGTGCCCTGGCCTGATCTGTTCGTTACGACGGGCGGGCGGCGGGAGTCGCGGGACGCAGACCCGACGGGAGCGCTGGTGCCTGGTGTGCGGCTGCGGCATGATACGTAATGCCGGCGGCTGTGGGCCCTTGAGTGCGGCGGGGCCCCAGTGCAATGCACTGCCTGCCCTGCCAGTAGTTCCGCCCCTGGCTGGCATAGTGAACACTACTCTGGAGGATAGTGGCAGTGTGGGGTCCTGCCTGTCGCTGACCACTGGCTGCGTGGTCCTACTACCCGGGACCGCAACTCTACATAAAAGACTTATACAGGCCCCTTGTACACTGCTTGATACCTACCTGCTGTGTGCCTCTCCCTAAACTTTCTTCTAATACCTTATACCTCTTTCCAACGGAGTGCTCAGTCTCTCCTTCTTGCTTAGGCACTTTTGTCTTGAGGTGTGGGAACCCAGGCCTCTCTCCTATTCTTCCTTCTGCACCCTGCTGGACTCTCCCCTTTTATTTCTTTCCTTTTCTTCTTTCCCTATCTGCCCACTATTAAAACTGTACTTAGTAGTAATGTTGGAAGCTGCCTCATGCGACACTGATACATGAGTTTATTGAAATCTCTGTGCAGGAATTTCTGAGGTTATATCGTCACCTGGTGGCTACCTAGTTTTAACAGTTAATTGGCTATACTAATCCACTGTTACCTTTTACAAAGCCTTTTTACTGGGGCAATTTATAATATCTCTCCTAATATTTGTCCCACAGTTGTTTTGCCCTGACCTAGGCTCCAACCCGGAGGTTTCAGGGTGCAATGCCTCTGCACTACCTTTACCTGTATAATGTGTGAGTTAATGTCTACTTAAATTTTGTTTTTGTTTCCTTGCTGAGTAGCTCTGACATATCTTCTGTCTCAGGCCCTTACGTGAGGTGTTTTATTATCATATACTGCAGTGTGTTGGTATAAGAGTCCCTAGCTTATTGCATATAGTGGTCTACGGACCGGGGGATGGACAAATACGTCCATAAAACTCTAGCGGTTAGATCCTCCCAATCCTCAGTCGCTACAAGAATGAGTAAGAACAAAAACACGGCGGGGAAACCTAACCCCCCCTCGCCCCCGGAGGCAGGGAACTTCCGAGACCAAACTCAGGAGGTGGAGGCGCTACCTGATCAGCCCTCGTTAATGCATATGGCCCAGGAGCTCTCCCGGCTTCTCATGCCCCAAATTGACAAGAAACTTGAAACTATCCCTTTAATTGACAAAAGGCTTGAACAGATACAGACACTACTTGATTCGACACTTGCGAAAATTGACCATAACACCTCACGGATCACCTCATTAGAACAGCGGGTTAGCGATGGGGAGGATCAGATACACACACTCCAGCGATCCACTGACACTCAAGATTCCTCTCTTAAAACTTTGCAGGCAAAAATAGATGAGCTTGAAAACAGGGATAGGAGATCGAATCTACGCTTTGTGGGCATCCCCGAAACAGTTAAAGACAGACAATTGTCAGATTTTATAACGACTGATATATTCCAGGCTTTGGGAATTACAGATGCCCCATTCTTATCACATATTGAAAGGGTGCATAGAATTGGTCCTGCTCGACCTGATGCTGAAGTGAAGCCGAGGCCTGTCATTGTGAAATTCATGGACTTTCGTTTGAAGGAACATGTATTGCGCTCTTATCGCAAACTCCCGCAATTGGTAGTGCAGGGAAAACGTATTTTGATTTTTCATGATTTCTCGGCCTCTGTTGCGCAGAGGAGAAGGGAGTTCTCGGATGTTTGCAAAATACTCCATGAGAGCAATACTAGATTCGCATTGATGTACCCAGCTAAATTGCGCATTCATGACAATGGTCGCACACTGATATTTGTTGATCCTGCCACTGCACAATCCCATGTTACACACATGTTGAACCCTGGGAATCCACCACACCAATACTAGACATAGTGTTGTTATATACTTTATGCCTAAGTCGGTTTAATTTTCACACAAGAGAGACATTTGGTCTCATCACATGCTACTCAGCTTGAATTTAAATGTTGCATTTACTTCTGATAGGTTTCTCGCCAGTGCTACCGGAGGGTTTAGCACTTGCGTTGTTATTAGTTTGGTTTGGAAAAAATGAAAAATAAGAATTTACTTACCGATAATTCTATTTCTCATAGTCCGTAGTGGATGCTGGGGACTCCGTAAGGACCATGGGGAATAGCGGCTCCGCAGGAGACTGGGCACATCTAAAGAAAGCTTAAGGACTAACTGGTGTGCACTGGCTCCTCCCCCTATGACCCTCCTCCAAGCCTCAGTTAGGATACTGTGCCCGGACGAGCGTACACAATAAGGAAGGATTTTGAATCCCGGGTAAGACTCATACCAGCCACACCAATCACACCGTATAACTTGTGATCTGAACCCAGTTAACAGTATGATAACAGAGGAGCCTCTGAAAAGATGGCTCCCAACAATAATAACCCGATTTTTGTAACAATAACTATGTACAAGTATTGCAGACAATCCGCACTTGGGATGGGCGCCCAGCATCCACTACGGACTATGAGAAATAGAATTATCGGTAAGTAAATTCTTATTTTCTCTAACGTCCTAAGTGGATGCTGGGGACTCCGTAAGGACCATGGGGATTATACCAAAGCTCCCAAACGGGCGGGAGAGTGCGGATGACTCTGCAGCACCGAATGAGAGAACTCCAGGTCCTCCTCAGCCAGGGTATCAAATTTGTGAAATTTAGCAAACATGTTTGCCCCTGACCAAGTAGCTGCTCGGCAAAGTTGTAAAGCCGAGACCCCTCGGGCAGCCGCCCAAGATGAGCCCACTTTCCTTGTGGAACGGGCTTTTACAGATTTTAGCTGTGGCAGGCCTGCCACAGAATGTGCAAGCTGAATTGTACTACAAATCCAACGAGCAATAGTCTGCTTAGAAGCAGGAGCACCCAGCATGTTGGGTGCATACAGGATAAACAGCGAGTCAGATTTCCTGACTCCAGCCGTCCTGGAAACATATTTTCAGGGCCCTGACAACATCCAGCAACTTGGATTCCTCCAAGTCCCTAGTAGCTGCAGGCACCACAATAGGTTGGTTCAGGTGAAAACGCTGGAACCACCTTAGGGAGAAACTGAGGACGAGTACTCAATTCCCCCTGTCCGAATGGAAAATCAGATAAGGGCTTTTACAGGATAAAGCCGCCAATTCTGACACGCGCCTGGCCCAGGCCAGGGCCAACAGCATGACCACTTTCCATGTGAGATATTTTAACTCCACAGATTTAAGTGGTTCAAACCAATGTGACTTTTGGAACCCAAACTACATTGAGATCCCATATTGCCACTGGAGGCACAAAAGGAGGCTGTATATGCAGTACCCCTTTTACAAACGTCTAAACTTCAGGGACTGAAGTTAGTTCTTTTTTTGGAAGAAAATTGACAGGGCCGAAATCTGAACCTTAATGGACCCCAATTTCAGGCCCATTACTCTCCTGTTTGCAGGAAATGTAGGAATCGACCCAGTTGAATTTCCTCCGTCGGGCCTTACTGGCCTCGCAGTACGCAACATATTTTCGCCAATTGCGGTGATAATGTTTTTGCGGTTACATCCTTCCTGGCTTTTGATCAGGATAGGGATGACTTCATCCGGAATGCCTTTTTTCCTTCAGGATCCGGTGTTCAACCGCCATGCCGTCAAACGCAGCCGCGGTAAGTCTTGGAACAGACAGGGTCCTTGCTGGAGCAGGTCCCTTCTTAGAGGTAGAGGCCACGGATCCTCCGTGAGCCTCTCTTGAAGTTCCGGTTACGAAGTCCTTCTTGGCCAATCCGGAGCCACGAATATAGTGCTTTCTCCTCTCCATCTTATCAATCTCAGTACCTTGGGTATGAGAGGCAGAGGAGGGAACACATACACTGACTGGTACACCCACTGTGTTACCAGAGCGTCTACAACTATTGCCTGAGGGTCTCTTGACCTGGCGCAATACCTGTCGAGTTTTTTAATCATGTGGACGACTTCTGGGTGAAGTCCCCACTCTCCCGGGTGGAGGTCGTGCTGAGGAAGTCTGCTTCCCAGTTGTCCACTCCCGGAATGAATACTGTTGACAGTGCTATCACATGATTTTCCGCCCAGCGAAGAATCCTTGCAGCTTCTGCCATTGCCCTCCTGCTTCTTGTGCCACCCTGTCTGTTTACGTGGGTGACTGCCATGATGTTGTCCGACTGGATCAACACCGGCTGACCTTGAAGCAGAGGTCTCGCTAAGCTAAGAGCATTGTAAATGGCCCTTAGCTTCAGGATATTTATGTGAAGTGATGTATCCAGGCTTGACCCTAAGCCCTGGATATTCCTTCCCTGTGTGACTGCTCCCCAGCCTCGCAGGCTGGCATCCGTGGTCACCAGGACCCAGTCCTGAATGCCGAATCTGCGGCCCTCTAGAAGATGAGCACTCTGCAACCACTACAGGATGGATACCCTTGTCCTTGGCGACAGGGTTATCCGCTGATGCATCTGAAAATGCGACCCGGACCATTTGTCCAGTAGGTTCCACTGGAAAGTTCTTGCGTGGAATCTAACGAATGGGATTGCTTCGTAGGAAGCCACCATTTTTACCCAGAACCCTTGTGCATTGATGCACTGAGACTTGGTTCGGTTTTAGGAGGTTCCTGATTAGCTCGGATAACTCCCTGGCTTTCTCTTCCGGGAGAAACACCTTTTTTCTGGACTGTGTCCAGGATCATCCCTAGGAAACAGAAGACAAGTCGTCGGAACCAGCTGCGATTTTGGAATATTGAGAATCCAATCGTGCTGCCGCAACACTACCTGAGATAGTGCTACACCGACCTCCAACTGTTCCCTGGATCTTACCCGTATCAGGGAATCGTCCAAGTAAGGGATAACTAAAATTCCCTTCCTTCGAAGGGATATCATTTCGTCCATTACCTTGGTAAAGACCCGGGGTGCCGTGGACCATCCCTACGGCAGCGTCTGAACTGATAGTGACAGTTCTGTACCATAACCTGAGGTACCCTTGGTGAGAAGGGTAAATTTTGACATGAAGGTAAGCATCCTTGATGTCCCGAGACATCATGTAGTCCCCTTCTTCCAGGTTCGCAATCACTGCTCTGAGTGACTCAATCTTGAATTTGAACCTCTGTATGTAAGTGTTCAAAGATTTTAGATTTTAGATTTAGAATCGGTCTCACCGAGCCGTCTGGCTTCGGTACCACAATAGTGTGGAATAATACCCCGTTCCCTGTTGCAGGAGGGGTACCTCGATTATCACCTGCTGGGAATACAGCTTGTGAATGGCTTCCAAAACTGCCTCCCTGTCAGAGGGAGACGTCGGTAAAGCCGACTTTTGGAAACGGCGAGGGGGAGACGTCTCGAATTCCAATATGTACCCCTGAGATATTACCTGAAGGATCCAAGGGTCTACTTGCGAGTGAGCCCACTGCGCACTGAAATTCATTGAGAACGGGCCCCCACCGTGCCTGAGCTTGTAAAGCCCTAGCGTCATACTGAGGGCTTGGCAGAGGCGGGAAAGGGTTTCTGTTCCTGGGAACTGGCTGATCTCTACAGCCTTTTTCCTCTCCCTCTGTCACGAGCAGAAAAGAGGAACCTTTTGTCCGCTTGCCAAAAAAGGACTGCGCCTGATAATACGGCGTCTTATTTTGAGAGGCGACCTGGGGTACAAACGTGGATTTCCCAGCTGTTGCCGTGGCCACCAGGTCTAAAAGACCGACCCCAAATGTCCCCTTTCAAAGGCAATACTTCCAAATGCCGTTTGGAATCCGCATCACCTGACCATTTTACTGGTAGACTTGGACAACGCACTTATACTTGATGCCAGTCGGCAATTATTCCGCTGTGCATCATGCATATATAGAAATGCATCTTTTAAATGCTCTATAGGCAATAATATACTATCCTTATCTAGGATATCAATATTTCCAGTCAGGGAATCCGACCATGCCAACCCAGCACTGCACCTCCAAGCTGAGGCGATAGCTGGTCGCAGTATAACACCAGTATGTGTGTAAATACCTTTTTGGATACCCTCCTGCTTTCTATCAGCAGGATCCTTAAGGGCGGCCATCTCATGAGAGGGTAGAGCCCTTGTTCTTACAAGCGTGTGAGCGCCTTATCCCCCCTAGGGGGTGTTTCCCAACGCACCCTAACCTCTGGCGGGAAAGGGTATGCAGCCAATACTTTTTAAGAAATTTGTTATCGGGGGGAAACCCACGCATCATCACACACCTCATTTTATTTCTCAGATTCAGGAAAACTACAGGTAGTTTTTCCCTCACCGAACATAATACCCCTTTTTGGTGGTACTCGTATTATCGGAAATGTATAAAAACATTTTCCATTGTCTCAATCATGTAACGTGTGGCCCTACTGGAAATCACGGTTGTCTCTTCACCGTCGACACAGGAGTCAGTATCCGTGTCGGCGTCTGTATCTGCCATCTGAGGTAACGGCCGCTTTAGAGCCCCTGACGGCCTAGAGCTGACACTGTCACGTAATTTTCAACAGTACATCCACTCAGGTGTCGACCCCCTAGGGGGTGACATCACTGTTACAGACACTCTGCTCCGTCTCCACATCATTTTTCTCCTCATACATGTCGACACAAACGTACCGACACACAGCACACACACAGGGAATACTCTGATAGAGGACAGGACCCCACTAGCCCTTTGGGGAGACAGAGGGAGAGTATGCCAGCACACACCAGAGCGCTATATATATACAGGGATAACCTTATATAAGTGTTTTTCCCCTTATAGCTGCTGTATGTTTTAATACTGCGCCTAATTAGTGCCCCCTCTCTTTTTTCTGTAGTGTAGTGACTGCAGGGAAGAGCAGGGAGCTTCCCTCCAACTGAGCTGTGAGGGAAAATGGCGCCAGTGTGCTGAGGAGATAGGCTCCGCCCCCTTTACGGCGGCCTTATCTCCCGTTTTTTTGTATATTCTGGCAGGGGTTAAATGCATCCATATAGCCCAGGAGCTATATGTGATGTATTTTTTGCCATGTAAGGTATTTCTGTCATGTTTTATTGCGTCTCAGGGCGCCCCCCCCAGCGCCCTGCACCCTCAGTGACCGGAGTATGAAGTGTGCTGAGAGCAATGGCGCACAGCTGCAGTGCTGTGCGCTACCTTATTGAAGACAGGAACGTCTTCTGCCGCCGATTTTTCCGGACCTCTTCGCTCTTCTGGCTCTGTAAGGGGGCCGGCGGCGCGGCTCCGGGACCCATCCAGGCTGGACCTGTGATCGTCCCTCTGGAGCTAATGTCCAGTAGCCAAGAAGCCCTATCCACTCTGCACGCAGGTGAGTTCGCTTCTTCTCCCCTTAGTCCCTCGATGCAGTGAGCCTGTTGCCAGCAGGTCTCACTGAAAATAACAAACCTAAACTAAAACTTTCACTAAGAAGCTCAGGAGAGCCCCTAGTGTGCACCCTTCTCGTCGGGCACAGAAATCTAACTGAGGCTTGGAGGAGGGTCATAGGGGGAGGAGCCAGTGCACACCAGTTAGTCCTAAAGCTTTCTTTAGATGTGCCCAGTCTCCTGCGGAGCCGCTATTCCCCATGGTCCTTACGGAGTCCCCAGCATCCACTTAGGACGTTAGAGAAAATGTTATGTGAAGCAATGTGTGGTTTTTGTTTTTTTGTTTTTTTTTGTTCTGCCCGTGCCGTGCCTTCCTCGCCCGATCTGTTCCTGAGCTCTATGGTACTGTATGGTTTCGGTCGTTCCTCTCCGCTCGCTGGGAAGGAAGAGGACGACTCTGTGACGTGATGTTCCCGCTGGAGTGTTACCCTCGGGTCGGTGTAGGTTAATAGACTAATGACCGATCCAAGGGTAGGGACCTCTTCATCAGATTCTTGCTTTAAGATTTTATCCTGGAATGTGGGCGGCCTTAACTCCCCAATAAAACGTAAAAGAGTTGTCACACACCTGAAGCGGTTTAAACCTCAAATTATATTTCTCCAAGAGACCCACTGGGTGGCGGGCGCCTCCTCTGCTCTTCGGGCACCATGGTTAGATAGCTGTGTTTCTGCAGATAACGCGAGGAAGACTAGGGGGGTGGCGATCCTATTTAGCAAACACCTACACTACACTGTTTTAAATTCTGTTGCTGACCCGGAGGGGCGTTATTTAATTTTGGATGTGGAAATTTGGGGTAACAAATACACACTGGTTAATGTCTACGCACCAAATGGTGAGACAGCTGCTTTTCTCCAAGAATTAAGCTCTGAGCTGTTACAACGCGATAATTCTCAACTTATCTTGGGAGGCGACTGGAACACAGTTGACGATCCCACTATTGATAAACGTCATGTCCCGCGTACTTCCGGTTCCTCTTTTTGGACACATCTCCAAACGTTAAAAGCCTCCCTTCAGCTTACTGATATTTGGCGTCTCCTCAATCCCTCTGACAGATCATTTACTTTCTTTTCCGGGGTTCATAGCTCCTGGTCCAGGATTGACTCAATCTTGGTTGCAGACCCCCTAGTTACGCAAGTCGCGCAAGCTGATATCCACAACATTTTGATATCGGACCATGCTCCTGTGACATTGACGCTGCAAAGGACTCTTCAGTCGGGAGGCTCTAGGATTTGGAGATTTCCGAGTTATCTTTATAACTGTGATGATTTTAGGAAATTTTTGATAACGAACTGGGCCAACTATTTAGACGATAACCTGGAACACTGGGACCGCCCAACTATTCTTTGGGGTGCGGCAAAAGCAGTTCTAAGGGGTCAAATTATTGAGTATGTTCATAGATTGAAAAAGAAAAATTTGGCGATTTATAACACCTTACACTCAGAATTAACTGATGCACTGCAGCGTCACCTTACCCTACAGACTGAGGAGTCTTTGCAGCTTTATCTACAGGCTAAGCAGCTCTTAAACGACCACTTGTTAGCACAAGCAAAGCGTGACGTGGTATTTTCTTCTCATAAATATTACCAATGGGGAAATAAATCCGATCGACTACTGGCAAATATGGCTAGGAAAAAAACCACTCGCAAATTCATAACAGCTGTTAGGCACCGAGCCTCGGGACAACTCCTTACCAACTCCCCTGCCATATTAGATCATTTTGAATCTTACTTTGCTGACTTATACTCTGATCTCCCCTTCAGCGAAACTACCCATACCACGCTCCTACCAGACACAGTAGTGCCACCAATAACGAATGCACAGTCGAATTTACTGGTGAGAGCTATCACCGAGGAGGAACTAGTCTCGGCAATGTCCAAACTCAAATTGCACAAGTCTCCAGGCCCTGACGGCCTCTCCAATGAATTTTATAAAATCCTTCAGCCTCACGTAGTCCCGACTCTGCTGGAACTGTTCAACAGCCTTTTGCATCATCGCTCCCCCTTTCACCACTTCACAACAGCACATACTATTTTAATCCCTAAACCCGCTCAGGACCCACAATTGGTGACCTCATACAGGCCCATTACGTTATTAAATACCGACATAAAACTATTTACTAAGATTTTAGCAGATCGGCTACAAACTATTCTCCTCCACACTTTAACTAATCACCAGCTTGGCTTTGTTCGCAATACTCATTCGGTTAAGGGAATTAGGGTGGCGGTCGCTGCAGTTATAGCTTCTGCTCAATCGCCCCAATCCAGAAATATACTCCTCAGTTTAGACACCACTAAGGCCTTCGATACAGTACTTTGGCCCCATCTATTCAAGGTCTTAGAACGTAGACTATTCCACCAAGACTTCATTGATATTATTCGCTACTTATACGATTCTCCCTCTACTACCCTCTTGCTCAATGGACATATTAGCAGCCCGGTGGTTATGCGCCATGGCACACGGCAAGGTTGCCCCTTGTCTCCCCTGCTGTTCAACTTGGCCATAGATCCCCTACATCGTTTGCTGTTAAGTGATACTCAGTTTCATGGAATTCAGGTGGGTCGCAGAGACCTAAAACTTACTGCATTTGCCGATGATCTACTGCTTTATATCTCAGACCCGGAGGCTTCATTGACCCATATATTTAATTTACTACAGGCTTATGGACAAGTTTCAGGCTTCAATGTTAACTGGGAAAAATCGGTGGCACTCAGATTGGGGAATGGTTCATTTTTGAAGCAGGGGGTGAGGGACCTACCATTGCAATGGAGTTCAGATCACATAACTTATCTAGGGATTCGAATATCGAGAAAGTCGGAGCGATTATATGCCCTAAATTTTACCTCGGCCATCCGAACAATTGAAACAGAACTTGAGACCTGGAAATCTATGCCTTTATCATATATGGGGAGGGCTAGCTTGATTAAGATGATATCATTCCCCCGTTTGATGTACTTCATTCAAGCCATGCCGCATATACTTCTACCTAAAGACGTTCAACGTCTCAATTTTCTTTTTAGAAGATATTTTTGGCAGGGAGGGAGACCGCGCATAGCGTTGATCAAACTCCAGCAGACTGCAGGAAATGGGGGAATTAACTTCCCTAATATTTTCTGGTACTCCCAGGCGGCCCAACTACGATACCTACATGACTGGATGCACAATGACAACACGTACACAAACACAGACTTAGATAGGGAATTTTTACAAGGGGGGGATCTAATTACCTTTCTACATCTACACGATTGGGAGGTGTCCGAGGAGCTGAGGAGAAACCCACTATTGTGGAACATTAAGAAGCTATGGACGGATATGCGACATAAACTTAATCTAAATGCCCACAAATCATTACATCTTCCGTTCATGGCTAATCCTGACTTCCAAGATGGTCGGGCACAATATCCGTTTAATATATGGCGGTTGGGGGGGGTGTCCAAGATCGGTGATCTAGTGGACATGCGGGACTCGAGGCCGCTCACGTTCCAGGAGGCCACTACTAAATATCCAACTTTGCTGGCCTATCCTGTGGCCTTTCTTTTGGCTCAACACTATGTTTCATCCATTATTGGATGTTTTTCACCTGGGGATTGGGACAATCCGTTGGATAGAATGCTGAAACAAACCCCTAAGGTTCGTAAGGCAATTTCGACTGCATATGGGTACTTTCGGAACGTCCAAGACTACTCGAGGGGACTGGGAGGTATTGTGTCTTGGAAGGATTGTCTCCCAGACATTGAGACTACGGACTTACTGGCGGCACATGCTAAAGCCTGCAAATTATTTCCCTCTTCTAGGTATAAAGAAATGTCGCTTAAATATTTTACATAGGACTTATTTATCGCCCCATAGACGACACTTGATAGGACTTGCTGACACACATGCATGTTGGAAATGTGGCACTCTTCAGGCGGATCTATTTCACTGCCTGTGGACATGCCCTATAATCAGACAGTTTTGGATACATATAAGAAACTACTTGACGGCCAATCTGGTGAACTATTGGAGGTTGTCTCCGGAGTGGGCGCTCTTCGGTATCCTACCACCGAATCAACGCCTCTCTTTGGGCAGTAAAAAGCTGCTGCTGGCAGTTAGTATAGCGGCTAGGAAAGCCATTCTGCAAGTGTGGACAGCGAGGGATCCACCTACTCTATCATTATTTAAAGCCAAACTATTCTACCTCTTTAGGATGGAGTGGATAAGCGTCCTGCTGGAAAAAGACACTAAGATACATAATTTTTTTGAAGTTTGGGAGAGCTATATAACGACCTTGTCGACAACGGTTAGGAAACAGCTCCATGACTCCTTGTCCAATACAGAATGGTTTCTAACTAGAATGGCTGCGGGAGATCCGCCGATTGTGCTTTAAAATTGACTGATACTCGGGGCTTCGTGGGCCGATGGGTGAGGAAATAAGGTACGTCACGGGTTGTTGTTGTTTTTTTTTTTTTTTTCTTCTTCTAATGTATAAGTCTGGGTCAATCGACTGAGCTGGATTTTGGATCGGTGGAGCCGGTGGTCTCCGGGGACTTGTTTCATGCAGATGTGATACTGTTGCTTGCTTATAATGGATTTGTCTCTTGATTAAGGACTCAACTGTATTCTCCCTTGATCTGTTTTCATATGTTACCCTTCTACCGAAGATTTGAATTATAGTGAATGTTTATGTATGTATTGCATATATTGCTTCAATAAAAAATTATGTTAAAAGAAGTGGCGCAGCTCAGCTCAGTTGTAAGGATCAGCAGCAGGGCTGGTCGCCTAGTCGGGAGCTAGCCTGTTAGGCTGCAACACTGTGAGCTGAGAACTGTGACTGTGACAGACACAGCACTGAGTCTTATAAATTCGAAATAAATATTTGATAATACATGCATTAATACATCACCATTAGTGTTAGTAATATATATATATATATATATATATCAGTATTAATTGTGAAACCTTTTAGGGTTCTTTTCAGCTTTACAGATTGAGTTAATCCCTGGGCGCCAATTTCCACTATCTCTTTCACCTTATTTCCTATATTCAGTTCCTCCTAACAAGGAACTTAGTAGAATCAGGCAGCCCGTCTTAGAAATATTGTATCCCATTTATTTCCCTTTAGAACAGCGCATGAGGAGAGTTTTTTGTTTGGTGCGTGTATATATATATATAAATATATATATATGTGAGTCATTTGGCAGTAAGTGACCCACATTGGATGCAGCACCCTCTTTGATTTATTCATTTCTTCCTGTCTACCTGGCTACATTGTATTTTTGGACGGAGCTCCGTCTTCAAGATGGCTGAAGGTACGAGCGGAATGGGAGATTTCATTCATGATTCTATTAATCTGTCTAAAGTTACACAAGGCAGTGCATTGTCATTTTCGGAGTCTGAGGCCGAAAGTGTCTTATTCAAGGACGCAGTCGGTGATGATGCTGAATTTAAATCCCTTGAACACCTGTACCGTGACTGGTTGAAACTTAAACAACGAGAACAGGATTTTTACTATCATGGTGTCACTTTGAGTGACTACTACAAGGAGAAACGCATCCCCCGTGGATTCCGGGTCAGGAACTGCCCTACGATTGGTAGATACAACAGCACTTTCTGTAAACGTTGGATTGCAGTATTGAATAAATGTAGCTATGACCTCATGTTACTGGTCATAGAGGAGTCGGGCAGGGAACTGGCTGCTACTCGCGAAAAACTGGTGACATTTGAAACTCTGCATAAACCAGCATTTGTAGAGGATAAAACATCAGACTGGCTTGACAAACTCAATAAACAGATTGCCATCTACAAACGTGATCTAGTGCGCTTTAAAAAACAGAAACTATCTAAAGTCATTGCCGATTATGAGCAAAACCGTGTTTATTCATGGATCGGCAGCAATCGCACTGAGAATTCACGAGGACAACATCTTTATAATCGTCGCAATAGACGTCCTTATGAACAAGACCGGTTTACTACCAGTGATTCTGACTATGCTGATGAATTTGGCAGTTTTGATCCTTCTCTTGCCCCTTTAGGGGTTCGTACCCGTCGTCAATTACGGGAACCAAAAGGCGGTCCACGCGCAGAGGTGGTAAGAGGACGAGGACGCGGAAGAGTCGGCAGACCTCCCCTTCCCAAGAGATCATAATTAATCTTTCCTCACGTTTATTATCTAGTGCTGAGTCTAATGTTTTGAATCGGGGTTTGTCGTTTGTACCTGTATGTAAATTTGATAGCTTTAGTTGGGAGGTGGAGAAGTACAGGCTGAATAGACAACTACGTTTGCATGAGCACTTTAAAGGTAGTAAAAATAAAGATATACTTGCACAAACTGAAACTATGATTCCCCCACAATTACGGAAATTATTACCTAAATCAAGCTTTGAGCCTTTTACTAATAATGCATCCATTAAAACATTTTCTCGCATGTTAGATCAGCAGGGCAATAATGTAGCTGTTCAGGGTCATCGTAAATTTCGGAATAATTTATCTGCCTCTGAGATACAGGCATTACGTAACTTGTCCACGTATACTGATATCATTATTCGCCCCGCCGACAAAGGTGGGGCGATAGTGATCCAGGATCTGTCGACATACAAAGCTGAGATTGAAAGACAGCTAGGTGATAAGTCTGTCTACAGGTTGTTAGACTCTGATCCAACTGATCTATTTATGAGACAACTTAATCTTTATTTTACGAATGCAGTCCAGGAAGGGAAAATATCCTAAGCTCTGGCTGATGCTCTAGTACCTAAACATCCCACAGTACCACTACTTTACACCTTACCCAAGGTACATAAAGATTTGTTTTCACCTCCTGGTAGGCCCATTATTTCGGCCAGGGGCTCTTTATTTCAAAATTGTGCTGTCTATATAGACTCTCTACTTCAGCCTTGTATAGTTGACCATCCTTTGTACTTGCTTGACACTACCTCTCTATTAAATAGACTTAGTAGACTACATGTTCCCCCAGGGTGTCTTTTGTGCAGTGTCGACATTTCCAGTCTATACACTGTGATTCCTAATGATGTTGGCATTCGGGCTGTACGCAATTTGATACAATCACATCCTGCTTATAAAGGCCCAGATGCAGAACTTGTTTGTGATTTACTCAGAATCATTCTTACCCAGAATTATTTTATTTTTGACGGTCGATTTTTCCTTCAGACATCCGGCGTAGCGATGGTTTCGAATGTGGCCCCATCCTACGCTAATGCCTACATGTTTGAGATGGAACGTGATATTTTTTTCGCCAACCCTGATATCTCAAAAAATATTTTCCATTACAGTCGTTATATAGATGACTTGTTCATCATATGGAGTGGCTCTAGAGCTGATTTTGACAAATTTATTTCTACACATAATGAATCTAGTAGCCCCATTAAATTCACATATAGCGCTGATGCATCCAGTATACATTACTTGGATGTGCAGATTACGATACAGGGTTCCGAACTTGTTACTTCACTTTACCAGAAACCTAGTGATAGAAATTCTATTCTTCACGCTGGCAGTTTCCATCCCAAACCCCTCAAATATGGTCTTCCTTTCTCTCAGTTTATTCGCACTTGCCGTATTTGTAGCAATACAGAAACAGCTATAGCTAACATTGACAAACAAATTGCTAATTTTTTGCAAAGAGGCTATGATTTGTGTCAGCTTAATAAAGCTAAGGAGAAAGCGCTACGCATTCCTCGCTCTAAACTGCTACAATGTAACAAGAAGGGACCTTCGAATTGTTTTATGCCGTGGGTTAATCACTTCAATCCTGCTAGTGGGTCTATCAGTCAGATTAGCAAAAAATTATGGCCCATTGTTCAATCTGATGGAGCATTAAATCTAAAGGGGGGTACTCACGGGAGAGATGTGTGCTGAGCGATCTTAACACAGACCGCTCAGCACACATCTCTCACCCCGCTCAGCACAGCGCGATGTGCTGAGCGAGGGGGAAAGCCGACGGGGGGCCGCTCACTTCACACAACGGTGAAGTGAGCGACCCGCTAGATTGAGCCTGCATGCAGCTCAATCTTGCATCGGCGATAGCGATGCGCGGGGCCGCGCATCGCTATCGCTGGAGGGCATACACACGGCAGATCCGTGCTTAAAATCTAAACAATCTAGCAAGATTGCTTAGATTTTAAGCACGGATCTCTCCGTGTGTACCCCCCTTTACACAGACGCGAGTGATGAATTGTTATACCCGTGGTCGCAATATTAGAGATATAGTTATGCGTACCGATGTCACTGATTTACAGCAACAACCTATAACTAGAGGTTTCCTTAAACGCAAGAATGGATGCTTTCGCTGTCTTGATTGTACCACCTGTCGTTCCCTTGTTGTGGGCGACAGCTTCTGTCATCCATATAGTGGCAAGAAATTTTATATTAGACACTGGTTATCGTGCACTACACGTTTCATTGTGTATCTTATCGCATGTCCTTGCGGACTCAGTTATGTAGGAAAAACCGAACGCACCCTACGAGAACGTATGGCTACTCATAGATATGCGATTAGACAAGCTATAGCTACTAACCATAGTGACCAACCTGTGGCCCGTCATTTCATGCAGGCAGGGCACAGTTTGGCTACATTACGGTACATGATCATCGATCATATACCAACTAATTTAAGACGGGGCGATCGTGCTGCCAAATTGTTGAAATGTGAGGCGCGGTGGATTCACCGTTTACAAACCTTATCTCCTAAGGGTTTAAATGAGTTCTCAGGCATATCTGCGTGCATTTAAAATGTTTATTTGATTTTGTTATATGCTATTGTGTATATTTCATTGACTAGTTATTATTTATATTCCCATATTATTTTTCTACTTGTAACTATCAGCCGATTTTAGATTGTTTTTATTGTAAGTGTTTGGCTCGGAACCTTAGTAACGGACGGGTGGTGATGACGTCACTTCTGTGCGCCGTCCCCCTGTTTCCGGACGCGGTCCCTGCCATGTGGGTGAGACGGTGTCACAACTGAGGGCCTGAGCTGACGGGAGGCAGCCTCAGTTGTAGGGGCTGAGATGTACCGGAACCTGGGAGGTTGTATCAGACCCCTGGACATGTAAGTAACATGAATAATAACTGCCCGAAGGCGTGACCATGACAACTTAGATAAAAGTCAATGATGTTTATTATGACAACTCCGCATCACAGCAGCAATAAAAGAAAACGTAAAAGTCAGCAAAGAATAAATACAGTTCCTGAGTACTACAGCATGGCAGGAGCCACAGGGCACTGGTAGTGTGAGATAGTTCTTATGATCTTCTAGATGGAAAGTCCTTACCAGGCCCGGCTGTAGCAATGGAGATAACCCAGGATTGTACCAGCTGGTGTTCCAGGAAGAGCTGGGTTGCTGAAGGTAAAACAGCTGCTGTGGATACTGGCTGGAACCAGACTGTTGTTAGCACGGAGTGGATACTGGCTGGAACCAGTTAAATAATAAATGAACTTTGGGAGCGATGAAATGTGAACTGAAATGTAGAACTTGAGAGCGGAGAAATAATAATTCCGGTGGAGAGTGGTAAAGTGTAGAAAGGACACCGGCCCTTTAAGGGAAGCTGTATTCTGCTGGAAGCTGAGGCTGGAAGCAGGTAGTGTTGTAGCTGGAAACAGATGAATCCACAATGGATTGGAGAGTCAGGCTACACCGCAGGTGGAATGCTGGTGCGGGTCTCTATGGTGGAAGTCTTGAGACAGGAGCTGGAACCTGGAAGACAATCATAGAAGAGAGACAAACAGGAACTAGGTTTGACAACCAAAGCACTGACGTCTTCCTTGCTCAGGCACAGCTTACTTATACCTGCAGCAAGGAAGGGGTTGGCTAGGCAATTATGCAAATCAACAATACAAACAGCAGATTGGTGGAAATGATCAGATGACAGAATCCAAGATGGCTGCGCCCATGCAGACACTTGGAGGGAAGTTTGGTTTGTAATCCATGTGGTCTGGGAAACAGTAATGGCGGCGCCGGCCACCGGAGACAGGAGACGCCAGGCTGATAGATGCACATTTAACCACGCGGGCACAGCGGAGGCCGCGGCTGATGAAAACACCACTCTGACACTCTGCATGTGGAAACTCAGGAACAGCGGAATCTGGTCCTGGAACGCTGAGCCCGCCTTAGGAGGCATCTGAAGGGTAAGTAATGGCGTCCAGATACCCGGATCGTGACAGCACCCCCCCCCCCTTTAGGAGTGGCCCCAGGACACTTCTTAGGCTTTAAAGGAAACTTTGCGTGGAAATTTCGGACCAAGGCAGGAGCATGGACGTCAGAGGCATTGGTCCAAGAGCGTTCTTCAGGACCATAGCCCTTCCAGTCAATGAGATACTGAAGTTGACCGTAACGGTGACGTGAGTCCAGGATCTTGGCCACTTCATACTCAACGCCTCGTTGAGTTTGGACTTTCGGAGTTGGTGGAAGTGAGGAATGAAACCGATTCAAGATTAGCGGTTTCAACAGGGAAACATGGAATGTCCTGGGTATTTTTAAGAAGGGAGGTAACTGGAGTCTGTAAGCAACAGGATTGATGACTTGATCAATTTTAAAAGGACCGATGTAGCGAGGTGCAAACTTCATACTGGGAACTCTTAACCTCAAATTCTTCGTGGATAACCATACCCGATCACCCACCTTGAGAGCAGGAACTGCTCGACGCTTCTTATCCGCAAACTTCTTGTACCTGAACGATGCCTTGAGCAGAGCTGATCGTACGCTCTTCCAGATATTGGCAAACTGATGCAAGGTGATATCCACTGCGGGAACAGAAGTTGCTGGAAGCGGTTGGAACTCAGGGACTTTAGGGTGGAATCCAAAGTTGGTGAAGAATGGTGTTGAAGAAGATGAAGAATGATACTGGTTGTTATGACAGAACTCGGCCCAGGGAAGTAATTGAACCCAGTCATCTTGAGAGGAGGACACATAGATGCGGAGGAAGGCCTCCAAGTCCTGATTCACCCTCTCAGTTTGACCATTGGTCTGAGGATGGTAAGCCGTGGAAAACTTTAACTTGACTTGGAGGACTTGACATAAACTTCGCCAGAATTTGGCTGTGAATTGAACTCCTCGATCTGAGATAATTTCTTCTGGAAGACCGTGGAGTCGGAAGATCTCTTGTATGAATACTTGAGCCAACTTGGAAGCTGACGGAAGACCGGTGAGAGGAATGAAGTGTGCCATCTTGGTGAACCGGTCAACTACCACCCAGATGGTATTGAACTTGTTGCACATGGGCAAATCTGTAATAAAATCCATCGACAAATGGGTCCATGGTCGACGGGGAACAGATAGTGGAACCAGTTGCCCCGCAGGCGACTGGCGGGATACTTTATGTTGAGCACACTTTGGGCAAGATGCAATAAACTCCAAAACGTCCTTTTTCAGAGTTGGCCACCAATAGGACCTAGAGATAAACTCCAGGGTTTTTTGGATACCTGTATGTCCGGCAAAACGGGAAGCATGGGCCCAATGCATGAGCTTCTTCCTTAGTGTCGGCTTCACAAAACTTTTCCCTGATGGGGGCGTAGAGTCCATCCCTACCGTGGAGAATGCCAACGGATTTATAATAGGATGCTTGTCTGAAGACTCTGACTCATTTTCTTGCTCCCATGAGCGGGAAAGGGCATCGGCCTTGCGATTCTGAGAGCCCGGACAGAACTGGAGTTTAAAGTCGAACCTGGAAAAGAAAAGTGCCCATCTGGCCTGACGAGGGTTGAGACATTGTGCGCTTTTTAGATATAGAAGGTTCTTGTGGTCTGTAAGGATGGTGATTGAATGAGAAGCTCCCTCCAACAGATATCTCCACTCCTCTAGAGCGAGCTTGATGGCTAGCAACTCCTGGTCGCCAATGGCATAGTTGCGCTCCGCTGGGGAGAACTTCCGTGAGAAGAAACTGCAAGGATGTAAATGACCATCTTTAGCCCTCTGAGATAACACCGCTCCTACTCCAACGGAGGAGGCATCCACCTCTAAGATGAAAGGAGAGTCGACGTCAGGCTGTTTCAGGACAGGTGCAGAGATGAACCTCTGTTTTAAAAGATGAAAAGCTTGCATGGCTTCTTCAGACCACTTGGACGGGTTAGCACCCTTCTTGGTGAAAGCAGTAATAGGCGCCACAATGGTGGAAAAGTCTCGTATAAACTTTCGGTAATAATTGGCGAACCCTAAGAACCTCTGGACCCCTTTGAGGGTTAAGGGTACTGGCCAATTCTGGATTGCTTGTAGTTTCTCAGGATCCATCTCTAGTCCGGAACCGGACACAATGTACCCTAGAAACGGAATGGACTTGACTTCAAAGACGCATTTCTCTAATTTGCAGTAGAGATGATTGACACGGAGACGGGACAGAACCTCCTTTACCCAGAAACGATGTTCCTCTAAATTGTTGGCAAAAATGAGGATATCATCTAGATAGACCACGACATGACGGTATAGAATGTCTCTGAAGATCTCATTGACGAAATGCTGGAAGACAGCTGGAGCATTGCTCAATCCGAAGGGCATGACGAGGTACTCATAATGTCCGTCACGGGTGTTAAATGCGGTCTTCCACTCGTCACCCTCACGGATCCGGATGAGATTGTATGCACCTCTCAGGTCCAGCTTTGTAAAGATGGTAGCTCCGCTAACTCTGTCAAAGAGCTCAGTAATCAGGGGTAAAGGATAGCGGTTCTTGATGGTAATGTCGTTCAAACCTCTGTAGTCGATGCACGGCCGCAGACCACCATCTTTCTTCTTTACAAAAAAGAAGCCTGCGCCGGCTGGAGAAGAAGAAGGTCGAATGAACCCCTTTGCTAGGTTCTCTTTTATGTATTCCTCCATAGAATGCGTCTCGGGGAGAGACAACGGATAAGTTCGGCCTCGAGGTGGAACCTTCCCTGGAACGAGATCAATCGGGCAGTCCCATTCTCTATGAGGGGGAAGGATATCAGCAGAAGCTTTACTGAACACATCCGTGAAATCTTGATATGGAGGAGGTGGAACATCAGACGACCTGGGGGAGGAGGAACAGACAGGCAACACTTTAAACAAACATGTCTTAGTACAGGAGGAACCCCATGCCAGGATTTGCGTAGTCGTCCAATCAATTGTAGGATTGTGAAGACGGAGCCATGGAAGGCCCAGGACCACAGGATGTGTGGCTCTTGGAATCACTAAAAGTGAAATAAGTTCGGAATGAAGAACTCCCACTCTCAGACGAACTGGTAGAGTCCTTAGAGAAATAACTGTATCAAAAATTTTACTGCCATCCACAGCAGTTAAGGAACAGGACGAAGGAAGTCTCTCGGTGGGTAGGGACCACCGTTTAACATAGGCTTCGGTAATAAAGTTCCCAGCTGCTCCGGAATCCAGGAGGGCAATGACGTTCTGATAACGTTGAGCAACTTGAAGCGAGACTGGGAGGTTACAATCTTGAGGAGATGGAGAGGAGATCATTACTCCTAGCCGGCCCTCTCCTTGGCGAGCTAGGATTTGGAGTTTCCCGGACGTTTGGGACAGGCATTAATGGTGTGAGACGGAGCTGCACAGTACAAACAGAGAAACTCGGAGAGACGTCTTCGGCGCTCAGCAGGAGTTAAACGGGAACGGCCAATTTGCATGGGTTCATCTTTAGTTGGTGACAGTTGGCGAGGAGGAGGAGCAGAAGATTTTGGAGCAGATGATCTTCCACGCTCAGTTGCTCTCTCTCTGAAACGTAAGTCAACTTTCGTACAAAGTGAGATTAACTCATCTAACTTGGAGGGTAAGTCTCTGGTAGCTAACTCATCTTTAATACGCTCGGATAAACCATGCCAGAATGCAGCATACAGGGCCTCGTCGTTCCATGCCAGTTCGGATGCCAGGATCTGGAACTGTATAAGATATTGTCCTACAGTACGTGATCCCTGGCGTAAACGGAGAATCTCAGACGAAGCTGAAGTTACCCGGCCTGGCTCGTCGAAGATGCGCCTGAATGTTGACACGAATGCAGTGTAAGAAGATAGCAGGGTGTCGGACCTCTCCCATAACGGTGATGCCCAATCGAGGGCTGAGCCACTGAGAAGAGAAATAATGTAGGCAATTTTTGTACGGTCACTGGGGAAATTGCCAGGTTGTAGCTCAAACTGAATCTCACACTGGTTGAGAAATCCCCTGCAGAATCTTGGAGATCCGTCAAATTTTGCTGGCGTTGGAAGATGAAGACGTGGAGCAGGAATGGGTAAGGTGGGTGGGGTTATAGCTGGAGTCACTGTGGTTGACGCACCAGACGCGCCTGATCCACGGAGAGTGGTCTGAATCCCATCCAGCCGAGTAGAGAGATCCTGGAGACAGCGGATGATGTGGCGCTGTGCAGCCTCCTGATGTTCTAGTCGGGCTGCCAGTTCTTGCATCGGCCTGGCCGCTTGATCCTGGTCTCCGGCTGGATTCATTAGGTCAGTGCTTACTGTCACAACTGAGGGCCTGAGCTGACGGGAGGCAGCCTCAGTTGTAGGGGCTGAGATGTACCGGAACCTGGGAGGTTGTATCAGACCCCTGGACATGTAAGTAACATGAATAATAACTGCCCGAAGGCGTGACCATGACAACTTAGATAAAAGTCAATGATGTTTATTATGACAACTCCGCATCACAGCAGCAATAAAAGAAAACGTAAAAGTCAGCAAAGAATAAATACAGTTCCTGAGTACTACAGCATGGCAGGAGCCACAGGGCACTGGTAGTGTGAGATAGTTCTTATGATCTTCTAGATGGAAAGTCCTTACCAGGCCCGGCTGTAGCAATGGAGATAACCCAGGATTGTACCAGCTGGTGTTCCAGGAAGAGCTGGGTTGCTGAAGGTAAAACAGCTGCTGTGGATACTGGCTGGAACCAGACTGTTGTTAGCACGGAGTGGATACTGGCTGGAACCAGTTAAATAATAAATGAACTTTGGGAGCGATGAAATGTGAACTGAAATGTAGAACTTGAGAGCGGAGAAATAATAATTCCGGTGGAGAGTGGTAAAGTGTAGAAAGGACACCGGCCCTTTAAGGGAAGCTGTATTCTGCTGGAAGCTGAGGCTGGAAGCAGGTAGTGTTGTAGCTGGAAACAGATGAATCCACAATGGATTGGAGAGTCAGGCTACACCGCAGGTGGAATGCTGGTGCGGGTCTCTATGGTGGAAGTCTTGAGACAGGAGCTGGAACCTGGAAGACAATCATAGAAGAGAGACAAACAGGAACTAGGTTTGACAACCAAAGCACTGACGTCTTCCTTGCTCAGGCACAGCTTACTTATACCTGCAGCAAGGAAGGGGTTGGCTAGGCAATTATGCAAATCAACAATACAAACAGCAGATTGGTGGAAATGATCAGATGACAGAATCCAAGATGGCTGCGCCCATGCAGACACTTGGAGGGAAGTTTGGTTTGTAATCCATGTGGTCTGGGAAACAGTAATGGCGGCGCCGGCCACCGGAGACAGGAGACGCCAGGCTGATAGATGCACATTTAACCACGCGGGCACAGCGGAGGCCGCGGCTGATGAAAACACCACTCTGACACTCTGCATGTGGAAACTCAGGAACAGCGGAATCTGGTCCTGGAACGCTGAGCCCGCCTTAGGAGGCATCTGAAGGGTAAGTAATGGCGTCCAGATACCCGGATCGTGACAGACGGGATATAAGGTCAGTTATGTGTTTGTATTGTTATTGTGCCTGAAGACGATATAATAAATATCGAAACGTTGCAGTTATTCTGCCATCTCTTGCTTCATTTATTACCGAGTGCTGCGGATTACCTTGGCGTGTATATAAATATATATATATATATATATATATATAGACATACAGTATATAGCTATATATATTTACCTATACATATATAAATAGATAAATATACATACTATGGCCCCACACCCACACTGGGGGGGCTCGGGAAGTTTTTGTACCGGGGCCTAGGATTTCTCTTGGCAGCCCAGTGTATACCAGAGCTAGGATCGACGAGGGTTTCCCTCTCCAGACATTACCATTATCATTACTGATAAAAGAAGACATTTATCTACAGAAAACTTTAAACCAGATCAAAGCATTATTTATTTTTCAAAGGGTTTCAATATTTATTCAGGTTTATCATTCAAGATTTGAATATTTAAATCCTCTACGCGCCCTTGGTCAACTTAACATTTGAGGTATAAAGGATAAGCAAGTCAAGAACTAAGTATTGCGTAAAATATACATTTAATAGATATTTTTAGGCACATCTCCCAAAATATTGTTGCACGTTAAAGCTGACTGAAACAGTCATTTCAGGATGTAACAAAGTATTGTTGGCCCTTTATAAAACTAGATGACAGTAAATCCTGATATTTAACAAAAATTGGATATTATTCCTATAAGGAAGACTACATTTTATTCTACTAAGTGATCATTCTTCTTGATAAAATCAGGATAAGGAGAATCCAGGCAGATATTCCAAGTTCAGATGAACATAATCCTAAAATGCTGACGTCCACTTGGTATGTTAGTACAAGCTGTAACAGAACATTAAGATTTACATACTTAACACTTAAAATAGTTTAATTGTTACACTCTATGCCCAAGAGCTTATTTAATGCTACATATACACTCTCTTTATGTATGTATAAGAAAAAAAAAGCATTAGTTTCAGGCTTATCAGAGGATCTACAGGTAAACTGTCAGCCTGGTAAATACTAGAGATGAGCCGGTTCGGTTCTCAGAGAACCTCACGCTCTGAGCCCGGTTCCGAGCCCGGCTCGGGTTTTCCCGCCTGACTCGGAAACCCGAACAAGGCAAAACGTCATCATCCTGCTGTCGGATTCTCGCAGGATTTGGATTCCATATAAGGAGCCGCGTGTCGTGCCCATTTTCACTCCAGTCTCGGAGAGTGTAGTGAGAGGACGTGTCTCCATCCTCAGTGTCTGTGTGGGCAGGAAAGTGGGGTGGCGAGTCTTGTGCTGTGTTGTGCTGCTCAGTCCAGTCCACTATAGTCAGTGTATTGTGCTGCATCAGTCCAGCCAGTCACAGTGTTGGTGTCCTCTGCTACTATATGTCCCCAGTGCTGCTGTATAAGTCCCTTGCATTTTTGCTGTGTTGTCTTGCATCAGACCAGGGGAAGTCTCTTGTGCAGCATCAGTCCAATGACCAGTCACAGTGGTGGTGTCCTCTGCTGCCATATATCCAGTGTAGCTGTATAAGTTCCTTTCAGTGGTGCTGTGTTGTCCTGAATTAGACCAGGGGAAGTCTCTTGTGCATCAATCCAGTGACCAGTCACAGTGGTGGTGTCCTCTGCTGCCATATATCCAGTGTTACTGCCGTATAATTCTCGGAATACTGGCATATAATTCCTGTGACATTGCAGTGTAATTCTCTGAATACTGTTGTATAATTCCTGTGACATTGCCGTATAATTCTCGGAATACTGCCGTATAATTCCTATGATATTGCCGTATAATTCTCGCAATACTGGCGTATAATTCCTATGATATTGCCGTATAATTCCTGTGACATTGCCGTATAATTCTCAGAATACTGGTGTATAATTCCTATGATATTGCCGTATAATTCCTGTGACATTGCCGTATAATTCTCAGAATACTGGTGTATAATTCCTATGATATTGCCGTATAATTCCTGTGACATTGCCGTATAATTCTCAGAATACTGGTGTATAATTCCTATGATATTGCCGTATAATTCCTGTGACATTGCCGTATAATTATCGGAATACTGGCGTATAATTCCTGTGACATTGCCGTATAATTCTCGTTATACTGGCGTATAATTCCTATGATATTGCCGTATAATTCCTGTGACATTGCCGTATAATTCTCGGAATACTGGCGTATAATTCCTGTGACATTGCCATATAATTCTCGGAATACTGGCGTATAATTCCCGTGATACTGGCGTATAATTCCTGTGATATTGCTGTATAATTCCCGTAATACTGCTGTATAATTCCAGTTATCCTGCCGTATAATTCCATATAAATCCATATAATTCCGTATAAATCCAGTCCAGTGGTGTTGCCATATAAGTTCAGTGGTGCTGTCCTGTGCTGTATATTATTTACTCCAAATAAAGAGGTTATTAATATTTAATCCAAATAATTTTTACAAGGTTTGTCCTGTGAGGTGTAGGGGTACGCTCTCTTGTGCAGCATATTGTGTTATATAACTCCAGAAAAATAATGTAGAACAAACATTTGGAGGATAAAATAGGGAAAGATCAAGAACCACTTCCTCCTAGTGCTGAAGCTGCTGCCACTAGCCATGACATAGACGATGAAATGCCATCAACTTCGTCTGCCAAGGCCGATGCCCATTGTGATAGTAGAGGGCATGTAAAATCCAAAAAGCCAAAGTTCAGTAAAAAGACCCAAAAAAAGAAATTTAAATGGTTTGAGGAGAAATGTAAACTTGCCAATATGCCATTTATGACACGGAGTGGAAGGAACGGCTGAGGCCATGGCCTATGTTCATGACTAGTGGTTCAGCTTCACATGACGATGGAAGCCCTCATAACTGAGGCCTTGACACTTATGTTGGTGTTAGACGTTTGTCCGGTATCCGCCATTAGTGCAATGGATTTAGACAATTGATGGATGTATTGTGTCCCCAGTTACAAATCCCATCTAGATTCAACTTCACTAGGCAGGCGATGCCGAGATTTTCCAATTAATTCCAGTGATTTGTACGTATAATTATTAATTCCAGTGATCTTGCCAATTAATTCCAGTGATTTGTACGTATAATTATTAATTACAGTGATCTTGCCAATTAATTCCAGTGATTTGGACGTATAATTACAGTGATCTTGCCAATTAATTCCAGTGATTTGGACGTATAATTATTAATTACAGTGATCTTGCCAATTAATTCCAGTGATTTGGATGTATAATTACAGTGATTTTGCCAATTAATTCCAGTGATTTGGACATATAATTACAGTGATCTTGCCAATTAATTCCTGTGATTTGGATGTATAATTCCAGTTGGAATTGTTTGTGTCACTTGGCTTAGTCATACAGCTACCTCATGACACCTCTTCGACATTTTCGCATGAGGTGCTGTTTGGGGCCTAGTTTTTGAAAAGTGCCATCCTGTGTGACACTGCCGTATGAGTCCAGGGGTACTGCTGTATTAGTCCTGGGGTACTGCCGTATAAGTCCACCAATTGCAGATTTTTTTATAGGTGACTGGAGTGTGCTGGAGATGCTGTCAGTGGACCGAACAATTGCGGCCCACTATCGACATTCAGCCACTGCGTGACACTACTAGATGGGCCAGGTGGTTGTGTTGCTTAGCTTAGTCATACAGCAACCTCGGTGCACCTTTTTTTCTTCTTTGCATCATGTGCTGTTAGGGGCCTTTTTTTGAGATCTGCCCTCCTGTCTGACTCTGCAGTGCCATGTCTAGATGGGCCAATTGTTTGTGTCGCTTGGCTTAGTCATACAACTACCTCATTGCAATTCTTTTTCTTCTTTGCATGAAGTGCTGTTTGGGGCCTTTTTTTTTTATATCTGCCCTCCTGTCTGCCACTGCAGTGCCACTCCTAGATGGGCCAATTGTTTGTGTCACTTGGCTTAGTCATACAACTACCTCAGTGCAATTCTTTTTCTTCTTTGCATGATGTGCTGTTTGGGGCCTTTTTTTTTTATATCTGCCCTCCTGTCTGCCACTGCAGTGCCACGCCTAGATGGGCCAATTGTTTGTGTCACTTGGCTTAGTCATACAACTACCTCATTGCAATTCTTTTTCTTCTTTGCATGATGTGCTGTTTGGGACCCTTTTTTTTATATCTGTCCTCCTGTCTGACACTGCAGTGCCACTCCTATATAGGCCAGGTGTTTGTGTTGTCCACTTGGCTTAGTCATCCAGCAACCTCGGTGCAACCTTTTGGCCTAAAAACAATATTGTAGGGTGTGAGGTGTTCAGAATAGACTGGAAATGAGTGGAAATGATTGTTATTGAGGTTAATAATACTGTAGGAGCAAAATTACCCCCAAATTCTGTGTTTTTAGCTGTTTTAATGTTTTTTTCAAAAATCATCCAGATCCAAAAGCAAAACCAAAACACGAAAGGGTGGTTTCGGCAAAACCAATCCAGAACCAAAACACGAAAGTGGAATTAGAACCAAAACACATAACACGAAAAGTGCCAGCCGCACATCTCTAGTAAATACCATTTGCAACATGTTCAGTCTCTGACCCTCATTATGAAGTGCTCTTGATGTTTTGTTGTTAGTTTTGGATGTGTTGTATATGCCAGACCACAAGCTATTTATTCTGAGCATGAGGAGGTGGTAACCATCAAGGTTTTGGCCTGCCCACTTAAACAAGGTCCACTATAAAGGTGACCACACATGGGTGGTCAAATCAAATGAGATCTGGCTTAATTTAATTGGGGCCTGTAGTTGTGATTTAAAGATGAGCACACACACAGGTTATTAGGGGTGTAGTATGGTATGCCGGCGGCCGGACTCCCGGCGACCAGCATACTGGCGCCGGGAGGCCAGCCGCCGGCATACCGACAGCGTGGCGAGCACAAAGGAGCCCCTTGTGGGCTCGCTGCACTCGCCACGCTGCGGGCATGGTGGCGCAATACGCGCGCCATACTATTTATTCTCCCTCCAGGGGGGTCGTGGACCCCCACAAGGGAGAATATCTGTCGGTATGCCGGGTGTCGGGATCCCGGCGCCGGTATACTGTGCGCCGGGATCCCGACATTCAGCATACTGAAGACCACCCGTTATTAGTTATCTTTGACAACATTTTCTGTTATTCATTATTGATCCAATAGATTTTCTAGGTTCTTTCGTTTCTGATATCATTAATGGCAATAATGTAGTTTAGCATTGGTTTACACAGTGACAACAAGTTATTTCAGTTTGGTTTGTACTGTTCCTGAGATATCTCCTGAATATACTCTCTGAGAATGTTTGTGTCATCATGACCCTCAGCTGCAAGGGCGTAGCTACCATAGGTGCAGACAGTGCAGCTGCTATGGGGCCCAGAGCTGAGAGGGGCCCACCTTCCCTGTCACAGTTTCATGTGTTATATACAAGTGCATAGCTACCATATGTGCAGGCAGTGGAGCTGCTTTGTGGCGCAGAGCTGAGAGGGGCCCACCTTCCCTGTCAAAGTTACATGTGTTATATAAATTTTTCGCCATTGAGTAGCACATAGGGGTCCTTTCAAACTTTTTCCTTGGGGCTTGCAATATATCTAGGTATGCCCCTGGACCTGCTCATTGTAGTGTGGTATAAAATAAACTGTAGGGCATTTTAATGTTATATAATATGAACCGGGGCACTGTAATGAGGCGCAATATGAACGGGGAGCACTATATATAATAATGTGAATTGGGGGTAAAGTGCGGCATAATGTGTACTGACAGCTTCTGAAATGTGACATAGGGTGAACTTAAGCACTGCTGCGATTCATAAAAGAAACTAGGGCACTACTATGGGGCATAACATTGAAAAACGCTCTACTATAGTTCAGACAATGAACTAGGGCACTATTATAGGGCATAACATTAACAACTGCTGCAGAGAAGTGTCTCTCTAGAAGCACTGGGATGGGGGTCCCTTCAAAATGTTGCTATGAGGCCCACAAAGTTCTGGCTACACCCCCGCTCAGTTGCCTGAGATGCAACATTAGAATAACACACACAAGGAAGAAGAAAGTGAAGACCAGCTGTAAACTGATAATGACACGTCATGTTCTTCCAGAATACTTACATCATTCTTATAATGTGGAAAGTTCTGTGGATTTGAGAACTCTACTGAGTAAATGACAATGGCTGCTACCGAGGCCAAGATACTTAGTATCACTGTGATGAAACAGAAGGTTTCCTGTGAAAGGAAAGGGGTTAAACACGTCAGTATATATGAAGTTACCACAAGTACAAATTAATCAGATTTGTATAGGTAAATGTTCCCAGACATGATTTAAAATTACAAAAAAAGTATATATCTGTAGTAGAGATGAGCGGGGTCGATTCTCTGAGAACCAAACCCTACTGAACATCACGTCCCGAGCCCAGATCCGAGCCTGGCTTGGGTTTTCCCGCCAGACTCGGAAACCAGAACGAGGCAAAACGTAATCATCCCGCTGTCGGATTCTCACAGGCTTTGGATTTCACATAAGGAGGCACGCGTCGCCGCTATTTGCACTCCAGTCCTGGAGAGTGTAGCGAGAGGATGTGTCTCCTCAGTGTCTGTCTGTGTGGGAAAGTGGTGTGGCGACCTGCTCCTATGTGTAATTCCAGTGCCGTCTTGTGCTGCATCAGTCCAGTGGTGGTGTCTTGTGCTGCATCAGTCCAGTCACAGTGGTGGTGTCCTCTGCTGCCATAATCCCAGTGCTGCTGTATAAGTCCAGTCCAGTGGTGCTGTCTTGTGCTGCATCACTCCAGAGGTGGTGTCTTGTGCTGCATCAGTCCAGTCACAGTGGTGGGGTCCTGTGCTGCCATAAGCCCAGTGCTGCCATAAGCCCAGTGCTGCTGTGCTGACATAAGCCCAGTGCTGTCTTGTGCTGCATCAGTCCAGTGGTGGTGTCTTGTGCTGCATCAGTCCAGTGGTGGTGTCTTGTGCTGCATCAATCCAGTCACAGTGGTGGTGTCCTGTGCTGCCGTGTAAACCAGTCCAGTGGTGCTGTCCTGTGCTGTATCAGTACAGTGGTGGTGTCCTGTGGTACTGCCGTATAATTCCAGTGGTACTGCTATATAAGTCCAGTGGTACTGCCATATAAGTTCAGTCCAGTGGTGCAGCCGTATAAGTTCAGGGGTACTGCCATATAAGTCCACCGATATTGTGCGTGTATTACATCTTTTCAAATTCCAGCACGTCCCATGATTTGCACATACAATTAATTTGGTTGTGCAGATTTTGTATTTTTTTAAAATGACAGGGGCATGCAGGAGATGTTGTCGGTGGACCGAAGAATTGCGGACCACTTTCGACATTCAGCCACTGCGTGACACTCCTATATGGGCCAGGTGTTTATGCCGCACACTTGTGTCACTTAGCAAAGTCATCCAGCTACCTCATTGCACCTCTTTTTCTTCTTTGCATGATGTGCTCTTTGGGGCCTATTTTTTAAATCTTCCATCCTGTCTGACGCTGCAGTGCCACTCCTAGATGGGCCAGGTGTTTGTGTCGTACACTTGTGTCACTTAGCTTAGCCATCCAGCTACCTCATTGCACCTCTTTTTCTTCTTTGCATGATGTGCTGTTTGGGGCCTATTTTTTAAATCTGCCATCATGTCTGCCACTGCAGTGCCACTCCTAGATGGGCCAGGTGTTTGTGTCCTGCACACTTGTGTCACTTAGCAAAGTCATCCACAATTCTGTGATTTTAGTGTTTTTAAAAAAAATCATCCAGATCCAAAACACGAGCAAGGATCCAGATCCAAAACCTAAACACAAAACACGAACAGTGCCCGCCGCACATCTCTAATTTCTAGGTGCCATATGTAAGGAAACCAGTCATCTGTTTATAATTTTTAAACAAAGTACATAAGATTAAGAATAAGATAAGTAAGTGGACCTACAAGACCATCTTAACAACAGTGTAGGCCCCTGGGCAAAGCAATACACAGGGGCTCCTACCCTGTCAATGATTGTGATGTCCGGGGAAGGCACCTTTCGTCACTGTGTAAAGTGGAGTGCCAGTCAAAACTGGGTCCATAGGTGGGTTGGCACACTAACTTCTCATAAACACAGTTGCACAGGGTGCACCTAATACTCCTTTGCAAAGGATATCCAATATAACATATGTATATAAATAAGGTGCACTCACCAGGGACTTCCTTTTGCTGCTGGAAAAATAGTTTTATTACTCATAAATCACCACATTGTATGTATGTATGTATGTATGTATGTATGTATATATATATATATATATATATATATATATATATATATATATATATTAAATGGGATGGGGGAATAGGGGTACCAGCGACCGGCGAAGTCTGTTCAAATATATACAGTTTATGAAGATAGGCAGGATACGTGGAGGTGGGATAAAAAATAGTACATTTATTTTACATGAAGTTAAAAAATAGACTAAACATGAAGGATAAAAAGTACTCACAAATACTAGGTAAAAATTAGTTAGAACCATAAAACATAAAAAATATATAAATATAAATAAAAAATCTGAGACAATGTGGAGAGTCATATGGGGCACACCCAACGCGTTTCGTCACTCTGACTTCATCAAGGGGTGTCTGTATAGCAAAAAAATTATTTTTTTTGCTTATTTAATTATTTCCATCCACACTCACCTGTGGCGCCATACTCTCATTGCTTTATATATATATATATATATATATATATATATATATATATATAAAATCTATTAGTTAACCAGAGACAAGAGAGAGATGGCATAGGCAGAAAGAGACATGGAGCGAGAGAGAGGGAGACATGGGGATAGAGGGAGAGATAAGCAGCAGAATGAGACCGAGCAGAAGAGCTGTAAGAGCAGTTATCTGGAGGTCTCTTGTAAGAGGCCACGTCATCTCTCTGGCCAGGCACCCGTGGATGTGTAGTAGTTCGGATGGGCTCCTGGGCCGTCACACAAATGTAGGCAGGCTATACCCTCAGTCCGGCAAAGCCTACATGGGGGGCAGTGGGGTGGGGTTGCAGGACTGCTGGTATAGCCTGGGGCGCTGCCTACATGTGTGTAGAAGCGCATATTCTTGTTATGCACACCAGTGCCTGCAGGAATGTACTGGTGTCAGAACTGTTATGCACTCCAGCGCCTGCAGGAATGTACTGGTGTTTGAACTGTTATGCACACCAGTGCCTGCAGGAATGTACTGGTGTCTGAACGGATAGGTATGCAAAACAAATGAACTCACAGACAGACTGGGGAATATGACATTACGTACACAGAAGGTGATAGGGTAACAAAATACACACAAAGTGAACAGAGAAGCCCAGAGGCTAAGGAACTGGGTGTCTCCCCAGTATTAGTAATGCTCAGATGGGAAAAGCAAGATGTTGTGTTTTAATACGTAGAGAACCCGAAATGCTGTTGCTAAGGGCAACAGCAAAACCCTAAAGGGTTACCAACGGGTGTGGCAGTAAACTCCTTGGTCAGAGATGGAATGATAGACACAAGGAGAGTCTCCACAATCCTAATTCTCACTTGCAGTGCACAGGTTCAGCTTACTGCCACTAAACTGACACCTGACACCTTGCACAGTGAGACAGGATTTAGGCAGGCAAGTCTTAGAATACAGCCGCAAACTTGCTAAGTTCACAGAGTAGTAAAAGAACCCCAGCAAGTTAAACGACTGACTCCAGTCTTACTGCTAGGTCTGGATTGGCAGAGTGTAGTACCAAATCCCCAGGCCTATTTGCAGTAAGCAACAACAAATACAAAGCTACACAGTACTGGCTAACTTTCAGGAACTGACTAACCAACAAAGATTCAGCAGCATCTGCTTAACCTGAGAAGAGGCCTTATAAAGCAGGTGCTGTCCACGCCCCACTCAGACCTCACAGACTGTGAGCACAAAAACCAGCACCGGATCCCCTGCCGTGCACAGAGCCTGTAACCACTGCACAGCAAAAGACCCGAACCGGAGTATCAGCTGCGCTCAGGTTACTCCGCTAGCACTTGTCTCCCGGTTGCCATGACGACGTGGCAGCACAGGGCAGGAGACCCTAACAGTACCCCCCCTCTGACGAGGGATCAAAGAACCCCTACCACCGGGTTTATCGGGGAACTGCGAGAAGAAAGAGCGTATCAGTCTGGGGGCATGAAGATCACAACTGCGCACCCACGACCGCTCCTCCGGGCCATACCCCTTCCAGTGCACCAAAAATGACAGCCGACCCCGAACCATCTTGGAGTCAAGAATCCTTTCAACAACAAACTCCCTCTGGCCACGTATCAGAAGAGGGGAAGGTCTTCCACTGGAAGAAGGATTACTAATCGCCCGTTTTAAAAGGGAACAATGAAATGTTTTATTGATACCCAAAGAACGGGGCAGATCTAACTGAAATGCCACCGGATTGATAACCCTGGTGATCTTATAAGGGCCGATGAACCGGGGGCCTAACTTATGAGATGGCTGTCTCAACTTCAAATTCTTGGTAGACAACCAGACGAAGTCTCCTAATTTGAAGCTGCAGGGTCTTTTCCGCTTATCAAAAACCCTTTTGGTCACTAATGACACAGACACAAGGGCTTTCTTCACTTTCCGCCAAATACCTCTAAGGACCGAAACCACAGAGGAACCACCAGGCGTGGAGTCCAGGGGGTCAAAAGAATTGGCCTGAGGATGATGCCCATACACACAAAGGAAGGGAGAGATCCCTGTAGCAGAGTGAGCCGCGTTGTTATAGGCAAACTCCGCCATGGACAGATGAGCAACCCAGTCAGTCTGACACTTGGAGACATAACACCTGAGGAACTGCTCCAAGGACTGGTTCACCCTTTCAGTCTGCCCATTAGACTGCGGATGGAAGCCTGACGACAAGCTGACAGAAATCTGGAGATCGGAAAAAAATGCCCTCCAGAATTTGGCCACAAACTGGGATCCGCGGTCAGAGACCACATCAAGTGGCAACCCGTGGAGACGCACAACATGCAGCATAAATAATTCAGACAGGCGTCTGGCCGATGGCAGCCCAACCAGTGGAACGAAGTGCGCCATCTTCGAAAACCTGTCAACGACAACCCAGATGGCTGTCATCCCCGAGGATTTGGGCAAGTCCACCACAAAATCCATTGAAATGTGGGTCCATGGCTTAGATGGGATAGAGAGTGGATGTAATGGGCCAACAGGAACCCCTCTAGGAGTCTTATTTCGGGCACAGATGTCACATGCCCGAACCCACTGATCCACATCCTTAGCCACCGAGGGTCACCACACCGCCCTAGATAGCAACTCCCGAGTTCTGGCAATACCCGGGTGACCTGCCGACTTCTTGGCATGGAATTCCAGGAACACTCGCTGTCTTAACCTAGGAGGCACAAACAAAAGACCTACCGGAAGGTCTGGAGGCGCCTGCTCCTGTGCTCTAAGGACTAATGATAAGAGGTCCTGGGTAATGCCCACTTTAATACATGATGGGGACACAATGGGCAACGGCTCCTCAGTGGTCTCCTGGATTGGAGCAAAACTCCGCGAGAGCGCATCAGCCTTGATGTTTTTTGACCCAGGGCGATATGTTATCAAAAAATTAAAGCGAGCAAAAAACAAAGCCCATCGTGCCTGCCTGGCATTGAGACGCTTCGCTGACTCTAAATATGCCAGATTCTTATGGTCGGTGAGAATTGAGACCACAAACTTAGCCCCCTCAAGCCAGTGTCTCCACTCCTCGAGTGCATCCTTAATAGCCAACAATTCCCGGTTACCCACGTCATAATTCATCTTGGCAGGCGAAAATTTACGGGAAAAGTAAGCACAGGGATGAAGGCGATTATCAGACACTCCCATCTGAGAAAGCACTGCCCCAATACCCATCTCAGAGGCATCCACCTCCACCACAAAAGGACGCTCTGGATCTGGGTGTCGCAGCACCTTGGCCGATACAAATGCCCTTTTAAGACGGGCAAAAGCCGCTTTAGCCTCACAAGACCAGTGAGCAACATCCGCCCCTTTCTTAGTGAGTGCCACCAAGGGCGCCACTATAGACGAAAATCCAGCGATAAATCGTCTATAAAAATTCGCAAAGCCCAGGAAACGCTGAAGCGCCTTCAAACTAGTGGGCTGCACCCAATCCAGGACTGCCTGTACCTTGGAACCCTCCATTTGGAAACCTTCTGGGGAGATAATATATCCTAGAAATGCGATTTGCTGAACTTCAAATTCGCACTTCTCCAGCTTCGCCCCAAGCCGGTGGTCTCTGAGTTTCTGGAGGACTAAGCGTACATGCTTCCGATGTTCCTCCAGGGAATGGGAGAAGATTAGGATGTCATCTAAGTATACAACTAAGAATCTATCCAAATATTCCCTGAGCACATCATTCATGAAATCCTGGAAGACTGCCGGGGCATTACAGAGCCCAAAAGGCATCACCAAATATTCATAATGCCCTGAGTGGGTATTAAAGGCAGTCTTCCATTCATCCCCCTCTCTTATTTGGATTAGATTGTACGCACCGCGTAGGTCAATCTTAGAAAAAATGGTGGCAGTACGAAGCTGGTCAAACAAGACCGAAATGAGGGGCAGTGGGTATGAGTTTTTAATCGTGATACGGTTCAATTCCCTGAAGTCGATGCAGGGTCGCAACGAACCGTCCTTTTTACCCACGAAGAAGAACCCCGACCCAACTGGAGACTGTGAAGGTCTGATAAATCCCTTAGCCAAGTTCTCCTGAATGTACTCTGCCATAGCCTGAGTCTCAGGACGTGACAGGGAGTACAACCTGCTCTTGGGAAGCTTAGCATTTGGCAACAAATCAATGGCACAGTCATAGGGGCGATGGGGAGGTAGTACCTCTGCAACTTTTTTGGAGAACACATCCGCAAAATCTGCATAACACCCTGGCAATCCTGGCAAACTTAGCTGCGAGAGCCTGACTGGAAGGCTCAAGCAACTCCTGAAACAATCAGTACCCCAACTAAGAATCTCCCCAGAGACCCAGTCAAATTGAGGATTGTGGGCCCTTAACCAGGGTAACCCCAACACCAATGGGGCAAAAGTACAGACAGTCACATAAAAGGACAATTTTTCAGAGTGTGTGGCTCCAATAAACAAAGAAATCTGGCTAGTGCAAGAGGTAATTTTACCTTGGGATAATGGTTCCCCGTTTAACCCACAAATCTCAATTTCCGATGCCAAGGGTACTAAGGGAACAGAGTGTTTCAGGGCGAATTGGCGGTCCATAAAAACCCCGTCGGCCCCACTGTCCACAAAGGCCTCAGTCTTGACAGTTTGACCGAGGATCTTCAAGGTCACCGGAATGATAAAAGTCTTCTTGGGAAATTCTGACTTCTGGCCTGACAGGATATTTCCCATCACCCTCAGGCCCTGAAGTTTTCCGGCTTTTCTGGGCATGATACTACCACATGACCTTTATTCCCACAGTACAAACACAACCCCTGCTGTCTCCTCCGCGTCTTCTCACGCGAGGAGAGGCGGGTAGCCCCAATCTGCATAGGCTCCTCGGAAAATTCCTCAGAGTCTGAGGTTCCCTTGGGAAAGAAGGAAACCTCAGTCTCCCTTTCAAGCCTACGCTCTCTCAGCCGTCTATCCACCCGGATGGATAACTGCATGAGCTGATCCAAGCTATCAGGCAAGGGATATTGTACCAGTTGGTCCTTTATCTCGTTAGAAAGACCTCTTCGGTACTGGTGTCTCAGGGCTGGGTCATTCCACTGGGTATCATGGGCCAACCTCCGAAACTCCGTACAGTAAACCTCAACTGGCTTTCGCCCTTGCTTAAGGATCGAAATCTGAGCCTCGGCTGAGGCCGTCTTGTCAGGGTCATCATACAACATGCCCAGTGCCGTAAAAAAAGCATCAACACTTTTAAGCGACGGACAGTCAGGCTGCAACCCATATGCCCAGACCTGTGGGTCTCCTTGTAGCAAGGAAATCACTATGCCCACCCGCTGAATCTCTGACCCAGAAGACTGAGGCCTAAGCCGGAAGTATAGCTTGCAGCTTTCCTTGAAACAAAAGAACTGCGAGCGATCTCCAGAAAAACGATCCGGGAGATTTACTTTCGGCTCCTTAACCCCTGAAGGTGCTGCTGCTGCGGTAGCTCCGCCAGCGGCCTGGGAGGTGTGCATTTTAATGGACAAATCATTAAATTGTCGAGTCAGGACCTGCACCTGATCGACCACCTGTTGCAACGTATTTTGAGGGGTATGCTCCATATTCCCACAAAATTTCAACAGGAGCAGAGGCTGCTGAATATGTTATGCACACCAGTGCCTGCAGGAATGTACTGGTGTCAGAACTGTTATGCACTCCAGCGCCTGCAGGAATGTACTGGTGTTTGAACTGTTATGCACACCAGTGCCTGCAGGAATGTACTGGTATCTGAACGGATAGGTATGCAAAACAAATGAACTCACAGACAGACTGGGGAATATGACATTACGTACACAGAAGGTGATAGGGTAACAAAATACACACAAAGTGAACAGAGAAGCCCAGAGGCTAAGGAACTGGGTGTCTCCGCAGTATTAGTAATGCTCAGATGGGAAAAGCAAGATGTTGTGTTTTAATACGTAGAGAACCCGAAATGCTGTTGCTAAGGGCAACAGCAAAACCCTAAAGGGTTACCAACGGGTGTGGCAGTAAACTCCTTGGTCAGAGATGGAATGATAGACACAAGGAGAGTCTCCACAATCCTAATTCTCACTTGCAGTGCACAGGTTCAGCTTACTGCCACTAAACTGACACCTGACACCTTGCACAGTGAGACAGGATTTAGGCAGGCAAGTCTTAGAATACAGCCGCAAACTTGCTAAGTTCACAGAGTAGTAAAAGAACCCCAGCAAGTTAAACGACTGACTCCAGTCTTACTGCTAGGTCTGGATTGGCAGAGTGTAGTACCAAATCCCCAGGCCTATTTGCAGTAAGCAACAACAAATACAAAGCTACACAGTACTGGCTAACTTTCAGGAACTGACTAACCAACAAAGATTCAGCAGCATCTGCTTAACCTGAGAAGAGGCCTTATAAAGCAGGTGCTGTCCGCGCCCCACTCAGACCTCACAGACTGTGAGCACAAAAACCAGCACCGGATCCCCTGCCGTGCACAGAGCCTGTAACCACTGCACAGCAAAAGACCCGAACCGGAGTATCAGCTGCGCTCAGGTTACTCCGCTAGCACTTGTCTCCCGGTTGCCATGACGACGTGGCAGCACAGGGCAGGAGACCCTAACAATTCTACTGTTTCTGAGCTGTATGCATTTTGCAATTTCGGATATGCATGGAAATGCGGATTTTAAACACATTTTACTTCTTTAAACTCTGACACCAATGTGTTCATATTTCGCATTGGCCCCTATGCATTTTACCTTGTTGGGAAGGTAAATTTCTTGCATTTTCTTGCTTCTATTTACATCAGCATTGTAGGCACCAGTGACGTTTGGTGAGGTCTTTGGCTGGGGAGGCACATATATATATATATATATATATATATATATACAGTGGTGCAAAAAAGTATTTGGACAGCCACCGATTGTGCAAGTTGACCCACTTTAAAAGATGAGAGAGGTCTGTAATTTCCATCATAGGTACACTTCAACTGTGAGAGACAGAATCTGAAAAAAAAACCCAAAAAATAGGAAATCATATTATATGATTTTTAAACAATTTATTTGTATATTTTTGCGGAAAATAAATATTTGGACAATCAAAAAGTTTAACTCAATACTTTGTAATATAACCTTGGTTGGCAATTACAGAGGTCAAACATTTCCTGTTGTTCTTAACCAGGTTTGCACACACTGTAGCAGGTATTTTGGCCCACTCTTCCATGTAGATCTTCTCTAGATCTGTCATGTTTTGGTGCTGTCGCCGGGCAACATGGACTTTCAACTCCCTCCACAGATTTTCTATTGGGTTGAGGTCTGAAGACTGGCTAGACCACTCCAGGACCTTGAAATGCTTCTTACGGAGCCACTCCTTAGTTGCCTGGGCAGTGTGTTTGGGGTAATTGTCATGCTGGAAGACCCAGCCACGTTCCATCTTCAATGCTCTTACTGAGGGATGGAGGTTTTTGCCAAAAATCTCACGATACATGGCCGCATTCATCCTCTCCTAAATATGGATCAGTCGTCCTGTCCCCTTTGCAGAAAAACAGCCCCAAAGCATGATGTTTCCCCCGCCATGCTTCACAGTGGGTATGGTGTTCTTGGGATGCCATTCATCATTCTTCTCCCTCCAAACACGGCGAGTAGAGTTTACACCAAAAAGTTTGATTTTGCTCTCATCTGACCACATTACATTCTCCCAATCTTCCTCTGGATCATCCAGATGGTCACTGGTAAACTTTAGACAGGCCTGGATATGTGCTGGCTTAAGTAGGGGGACCTTTCGGGCGCTGCAGGATTTCAATCCATGACGACGTAGTGTGTTACTAATGGTAACCTTTGTGACTGTGGTCCCAGCTCTCTTGAGGTCATTGACCAGGTCCCCCCGTGTAGTTCTGGGATGGGCTGATTCCCCACCGTTCTCATGATCATTGATACCCCATGAGGTGAGATCTTGCATGGAGCCCCAGGTCGAGGGAGATTGTCAGCGATCCTGCATTTCTTCCATTATTTAATAATTGCGCCAACAGTTGATCTTTTCTCACCAAGCTGCTTGCCTATTGTCGAGTAGCTCATCCCAGCCTTGTGCAGCTCTACAATTTTGTTCCTGGTGTCCTTAGACAGCTCTCTGGTCTTGACCATGGTGGAGAGGTAGCAGTCTGACTGTTTGAGGGTGTGGACAGGTGTCTTTTATACAGATAACCAGTTCAAAGGTGCCATTAATACAGGTAACGAGTGTAGGATAGAAGAGCTTCTTAAAGAAGAAGTAACAGGTCTGTGAGAGCCAGAAATCTTGCTGCTTGGTAGGTGTCCAAATATTTATATTTATATATATATATATATATATATATATATATATATCTCCAAATACAACAAAATTCCAAGTGCGCACAATAACTTCTAAAATATAAATGACTGATTGTCAATTAACATACAACCAACAACCATAAAAAAATTCACAATAACTTATTAAAAACAGTTCATTGGACATATATAACCTCTAGCAGAATGTCACCAAGGTTTTTTGTGTCCTTGCTATAGAGTTCAGATCCAGACACGTTTCGTCCTTGTTAGGACTTCATCAGGGGATATCAACAGAAAGCATGACTCCTCAAGGATCTATTGATAGGTTTGTTCATAGTGGAAGAGACAATCTTTATCGCAAGATGCATAGTGTGATCAAATTGTAATTAGATCTGATGACTTATAAACAAGAAGATGGTCTATATAGTGTGAAAAAACTCTAATGAGGAATCTTAATCCTTAGTGTGATATTGTGACCATGGAATAAATGTAATTCAATTGGTGACTTCAGAAACAAGAAGACGGTCAAATCATGACCTCCATAAGTGAATATAGACCCTCGTATATGGGAAAGTAATGGTGAATCAATGTCCACTAATATGTGTCATTAATTGATGATCCAAAATATTGGTTTCCCAGAGATGTGTGTAGATCTCCTCCTCCACAAATGCGAATATATATATCTTCATCTGCCCCCTCTCTCACTTGAGATGTGCCCTGTGTAGGAGCCACTCAGGGCCGGTGCTAGGGTGTTCGGCGCCCTCCTGCAAACTATAAAATAGCGCCCTCCCTCCCTTAACTCATAAACGGACAGTGTGCATCACAAAAGAGGGGTGTGGTCTCACAAGGAAGGGTTGTGCACACAATAGCACCTAAGAACAGTACCTTCAATTCAAATTATGCCACACTGTAGCATAATCTTATTCACATTACACTGTATGTAGTCCCCATGATTTATATTACGTGATATAGTAGTGTCCCTTATACTTATAACCAGCATTGCCTGGGTTTCTGTTTATTTTTTTAAGTTATTATCCCCAGCACTGCCAGAGGATATTTTTTCTTCTCTCTTTATACTCCTCTCTCTCAGCTAATTTTTTCCCCCATCTATATCCCTCCCTTCTTTCCCTTTCTTACTCACACTACTTTGAGAGTCACAGGGAGGGTGAGGGCAGGAAAGCTGACGAGGAGGGTGAGCCAGGGATGCTGACGGGGAGTTAGAGGGCAAGTGAGGGTAGGGATGCTGAGAGGGAGTTACAGGGAGGGTGCGGGCATGGACGCTCATGGGGTGTTATAGGGAGAGTGAGTACATGGCCGCTGACTGGGTGTTAGAGGAAGGGTGAGGGTAAGGACATTGACAGGGAGTTAGAGGGATCATGAGGGGCGAGATACAGGGAGGGTAAGGGCAGTGGTACTGAAGAGGGAGTTACAGGGAGGATGAGGACAGGGGCCTAAAAAATAGATTAGAATAAACAAATGCTCTAAATCCCCCCAACCGTCACTTACCAGATATATGTAGTGCCTCCTCACTTCTTCAGGAAGAGGCAGTAGTCTGTCACACATGGGTTTCTATCAGTGATTGTGTGGGACAGGACTTGTAGCTGATAGTGTGGTTTCCACCAGCACCCGCAAAGCTCTTGACTGTGGGCTGGGTCTGGATCCCATCTTTATATCTCCTTCCAGATCAGTGCTATGTCCCACCACCACTCAAATGGCCGTCGAGCTGTCACTGTCTTGGGGGGACATGGTGACATACACACAGGGGCATGAAAGGGATATAGTGACACATACTGGGGCCTGGAACCGTACAAGAGGAGACACACACACTTCAGCTTGGAGGGTAGGGGGGAGACATGGCATACACACACTTCAGCTTGGATGGGGGTGACATGGCATACACACTGCAGCTTGGAGAGGGGGATATGGCATACACACAATTCAGCTTGGAGGGGGGACATGGCATACACACACTTTAGCTTGGATGGGGATGACATGGCATACACACACTTCAGCTTGGAGGGGGGGGGACATGGCATACACACACTTCAGCTAGGAAGGGGGACATGGCATACACACACTTCAGCTAGGAAGGGGGACATGGAATACACACCAGCTAGGAAGGGGAGGGGGGGACATGGTACACACTTTAGTTGGGAGGGGGGACATGGCACACACGTTAGCTAGGAGGGGGAGGGGGACATGGCAACACTATTTAGCAAAAAGGGGGAAGAGGGACATGACACACACACACTATAGCTAGGAGGGGGGGGACATGGCACACACTTTAGCTAGGAGGGGGAGGGGGGGACATGGCACACACTTTTGTTAGGAGGGGGGGACATGGCACACACTTTAGCTAGGAGGGGGAGGGGGGGCATGGCCAGAGCCGGATTAAGGGGGGGTCCCCGGGGGTAAGTACCCCGGGCCCCCCTTTTTAAAAGGGCCCCCGTGTCCCCGCAACCCACCACAGATCGGATCGATCTGCGGTGCTGTGCTTCCGGCTTCCCCTGCACTGCCAGACACTTGTGGGGCCGCGGCGGCGCCACAAGCAGGGCGGGCAGGCTTGCGACGGCTCTCCCGCCTCCCATCTGCATTAATTATTAAAATAAGAGCGCAGGCGCCGCACGGCATGTAGGGCAGCCGGGTTGCGTTGTATTAAGGAAAGACAGCTGAGCGACGGCTCAGCTGTCCAGTAATCTGTAAAGAAGCAGCCTGCGGCTCAGTCATTGGCTGGAGAGGAGGATGGCTTCTCGAGTGAGGGGGGTTGTGTGGAGCCAGTGCCCAGCGGACAGGAGCTGCTTGGAGGAGAGACAGAGAGAGAGAGGAACTCCCGCTCTCCTATTATATCAATGTGACAGCAGCCTGCTAACAAAGGAACAGTAAGGCTGGCTGTACTGGTTTTTTTTTTAGAAGTTTAGGTTCTGTGTTATTATACTGTATATATGCATTTATGTGTATATGTGTGAATACATATATGTATATATATTTATATATATACACACATACATATATATATATATACATACATACAGGATATAGCTCTAGATATATCTATCTTGGAATGGCAGTGGCACACACGGTCATGCAAGAAACATAATGGTAAATGCTTCTAAGTTTCGGTTTTATTAAAAAAAGCATTTAACACTAAGTTTCTTGCATAACCATGTGTGCCGCCGCCAATGCATTCTATTTTATATTTACAGTGGAGGGCACATGGGAACTATTTATGGTATATACAGATTGGAGTGCCAAACATACACTATATATATATATATATATATATATATATATATATAATTTTATCTGTCTATCCAAAATCAGGCACTCACATGAAAGTAATGCAATGGGCCACGGTGCTGTACCAAAGCAAAGAATAGTACTTACAGGCACCATCATTTCAGTGTTATTTTTTAAATAAAACTGAAATGACGGACACTGGTTCCAGTACCGCTTAATTTACAGATAAGTGCTAAAGTGCCACCCTCCTGTATATACTGTGTATGTGTGTGTGTGTGTGTGTGTGTGTGTGTGTGTGTGTGTGTGTGTGTATATATATATATATATATATATGCGCATGTATATGAATTAAAGTTTATAAGTCTTATATATCATTGTTATCGTGTGTATGTGTATGTACAGCAGTACTCACATGCTCATATGCAGGGACGTAGCCAGACCTTTGGGGGTCATTCAGACCTGATCGCACACTAGTTTTTTTTGCAGCGCTGCGATCAGGTCAGAACTGCGCATGCGTATGCACCGCAATGTGCAGGCATGTCGTATGGGTACAAAGCGGATCGTTGCTGTGCGATGGGTTTTACAGAGAACCCATTCGCACAGCCGCAAGGTGATTGACAGGAAGAGGGTGTTTGTGGGTGGCAACTGACCGTTTTCTGGGAGTGTTTGGAAAAACGCAGGCGTTCCCAAGCGTTTGCAGGGCGGGTATCTGACGTCAATTCCGGTCCCTGACAGGCTCAAGTGATCGCAGCGGCTGAGTAAGTCCTGGGCAACTCAGAAACTGCACAAACTGTTTTTGTACCGCTCGGCTGCACATGCGATCGCAGACTTGCACAGCTAAAATACCCTCCCGGTGGGCGGCAACTATGTGAACAGCTAGCGAGCGATCAGATCTGAATTACCCCCTTTGTGCGCCCAATAGCACCATTTTGAAAGGGCCCCTGTCCTAATGCTTTAGAGACACCTCTCCTCAGTAGTTGGTAATATTATGCTCTAATTACATAGTAGTGCCTTAGTTAATTTTATGCCCCATAGTTTATTTTATGAACCATAGTAGTGCCCTAATTACATTATGCATAATTGTAGTACTGCCAGTACACATTATGCCACACAGTACCTCCAATTCATATTATAATGTATAACTTACAGTGTCCCCAGTTCATATTATGCCACATTACAGTGCCCCCTTACCTTTATAACTTCCACTACACACACCTCTTATTGAAAACGGAATGTGAAACAATCTTAGGGCCCCCCCTGCCTTAAGTACCCCGGGCCCCCCAAAGCCTTAATCCAGCTCTGGACATGGCACACACTTTAGTTAGGAGGGGGAGGGGGATATGGCACACACTTTAGCTAGGAGGGGGGCATGGTACACACTTTAGCTAGGAGTGGGGGACATGGCACACACTTTAGTTAGGATGGGGTGGGGGGACATAGCACACGTTCCTCCATGTACCAAGATCACAGTAGACAGATCTGCCGTTCCGCTGCTGCCGCACTGTCTTCACTCCCCCCCTCCTCCATGTTCCACTGCTTCCGCACTGTCTTCCGCTCTCCCCCCTCCTCCATGTTCCGCTGCTGCTGCACTGTGTCTTCCGGCTCTGCCTGTGTTAAGTGTGACAGGCGCCGGCGTGGCAGCAACAGGAAGGACAGTGCTACACTCTGCACTGTGAGTAAGGAGGCAGGGAGGGGGGAGCTGCTCTTCATGAAGTCGGCGCCGCATGCACTCCTGGGCTTCCCGGTGCCGCCGCAGCTGCAACAGTAACTGACGCATCCCGCCGCAGCTTCTCCCGGCCGCATCTGTGTGATTGGACCAGCGGATCCAGCACTGGATCCGCTGTCCAATCACATGTGTCTCGCTAGCAGGGGCGTGCTTTCCCTGTCAGCGAGGCACTTGTATAAATGCTGCATTCCCCTCTTTTTGTAATGGGCTTTTACAGCCCAGCACTTGGCCCCGCCTCCCGCTTTGTCCCCGTTCCCACAGTCTACGAGAGGCACATAGGCGAATCTGGGGGGTGGTCCGGAACACCCATTAGCCTGAATCCACAATTTATTAATTTAATTAGTGTCCTCCCGGGCAGGGTGGGAGATGCATTTGCTGACCGGGAGGACTATAGCCGTGCTGCTGCTCACCGGCTCCACCCCTTCCCCATGCTATTGAATGTGCGCAGCGTGACGTGCCGACGTCACGCTGTACTCATTCCTGTCAAAGCCCGCCTGCCCGCCGGAGCTTCGCCAGTCTTCCCGCCTGTCATCAGCTCTTACCGTGGTCACGCCTGCTGCCCTCCGCTGGCTCCCAGTCCCCAGTATCAGGCTCTAGCCTCCTTACCCCGCCGGCCCCCCGTTCCTCAGATCCCGACTCCTAGCAGCCTCACCCCGCTGACTCCCAGGAGGAAGGGGGGGAGGGGAGAGAGAGGTGACCCTGCTGTGATATTATCAGAAGAGGGGGAGGGGGAGACACACACACTGAGAGACATTGAAGGGGGGGCACTGAGAGACAGAGGGGAGAGAGAGACACATAGAAGGGGGGACACCCTGAGAGACTTAGAAGGGGAAGAGAGAGACACACTGAGAGGCACAGAAAGGGGGGGGGAGGGCGACACACTGAGACACAGAATGAAGGGGGGAGACACTGAGAGACATATAATGAAGGGAAGAGACACACTGAGAGATAGAATTTATGGGGGGAAGACACAGACATAGAATGTGATGGGGTGCTGAGAGGCGATGCAGGGGGTAGGAGATGGTGTGCTGAGAGACGATGCAGGGGGTAGGTGATGGTGTGCTGAGAGACGACGCAGGGGGTAGGTGATGGTGTGCTGAGAGATGACGCAGGGGGTAGGTGATGGTGTGCTGAGAGATGACTCAGGGGTAGGTGATGGTGTGCTGAGAAACGACGCAGGGGGTAGGTGATGGTGTGCTGAGAGACGATGCAGGGGTTAAGTGATGGTGTGCTAAGAGACGATGCAGGGGGTAGGTGATGGTGTGCTGAGAGGGAGATGGTGATGTGGCTAAGAGACGCAGGGGGCAGGATGTGAGTCTGGTGGAACCGCTGTTGTATGATGCTGATCTTGTACATTTTACTACACAAACAGGCATCTGCTGGACGATGTGATCTCCTACATGAATAGTTAATACCAACTGAAGACGCCGTCTCCCTTAGAGGATACAGTTCTTCAGAGGTTCCACATTGTGATCAACCATCATACAGGCAAGGTGCATTTGGAATTGAAAAGAATGTTCCATGTGTGACAAGAAATAGGCAGCATGTAATGTTGACACGTCCCATTTTCAGTGATCACGCCCCTTCTGATATGTGATCACGCCCGTTTTTCGCCACGCGTGCCTTCTGTGCGCGCACATTGTTAGCTCTGCAGTTCTATTTTTGAGTGGGGGCCCAACTGGGACCACCCATTACCAAATGTCTAGTTTCGCCTATGGTGAGGCACTAGCTATCAGTGCTTCTCAAACTTATTACAGGTTGAGTATCCCATATCCAAATATTCCGAAATACGGAATATTCCGAAATACGGACTTTTTTGAGCGAGACTGAGATAGTGAAACCTTTGTTTTTGTTTTTGATGGCTCAATGTACACAAACTTTGTTTAATACTCAAAGTTATTAAAAATATTGTATTAAATGACCTTCAGGCTATGTGCATAATGTGTAAATGAAACATAAATGAATTGTGTGAATGTACACACACTTTGTTTAATGCACAAAGTTATAAAAAATATTGGCTAAAATTACCTTCAGGCTGGGTGTATAAGGTGTATATGAAACATAAATGCATTCTGTGCTTAGATTTAGGTCCCATCACCATGATATCTCATTATGGTATGCAATTATTCCAAAATACGGAAAAATTCCTCTGGTCCCAAGCATTTTGGATAAGGGAGACTCTACATGGACTAAAATGATTAGAATAAGATAAAGAGGATACATATGACACAAAATATGTGTCTTATGATCTTCTTTGTATTATTTTAATCATTAATGACAGGGGAGGCACTGCCTCCCCTGACTGCATGTCCCTGGTAGGCACAATACAATAATTAACAAACATAATAGTGAATCACATTCCTTTCAAATTACTTACCAGTTTGACTAACTGCCACATGCATAACATGCAAAGGGAAGTGCCAGATACAAGGAACTGCAGAGTTAAAAACAAACATTGTTTTATGAATGATTATTAATCCTCATCTGAAATGTACACAGCTAGTAAACCCTGCACGAAGATGCGGTCTGTTGCTTCATACTTTATTGGGGATTGTATAATTATATTTCTATTTCGTCCTAGAGGATGTTGGGGACACCAAAAGAACCATGGGGTATAGATGGGATCCGCAGGAGACATGGGCACTTTAAGACTTTCAAAGGGGCGTGACCTGGCCCCTCCCTCTATATCCCTCCCCAGACTCAGTTTAGAAAATGTGCCCTGCGAGACGGAGGCACTCGGGGGAGCTCTACTGAGTTTCTCAAAAAAGACTTATGTTAGGTTTTTTATTTTCAGGGAGGTCTGCTGGCTACAGCCTCCCTGCTTCGTGGGACTGAGGGGAGAGCAGTCTAGACCCACTTCTAATGAGTTTCAGGGCTCTGCTGCTGCTGACAGGATGCCTCCGCACCTGAGGGGAGATGAACGCCGGGTACTCTCGGATGCTCGCTCCCACAGCCTGCCGTCACCCCCTTTCAGAGCCAGAAGTCAGAAGACAGGTGAGTATGTAGAAGAAAAGAAGACTTCTCTTCACTAAGACGGCATTACAGAGGTACCGCACAGCGAGTGCACAGTACGCGCCGGGCTCCCATACAGTACACACCGCTGGGTGCAGGACGCTGGGGGGGCGCCCTGGGGAGCCTTTTTACCTCAGAAAAGCTGGCTAGTGGGACTAAAAGTGCCTAGGCACAGTCCAAAACCCCCGCCAGGATAAATAAATGTATATTTAAGCGGGACGAAGCGCGCCATTATGGGGGCGGAGCTTCTTCCTCACTGCTCAGTCGGCGCCATTTCCTCCTCCACACAAGCAGCGCTGGTCCTTCCTCACAAGCAGCAAGTACCAGGGGCATAAGAAAACGAGGGGGGGCAGAATTAATAGATAAATATAGCGCTGCAGCTCTGGGGCACTTGAGGGTGTTTTCAGACCTGCATTTTGGCGCTGGGGTGTGAGCTGGCTTTTTCCCTTTGTGTTCCCTGACAGGCTTTGATTTGGGTGCTGTTTTCAGTGGACGACATGTCTGAGGCAGATTATTTCTCTCAGGGGGATAATTTATTGGGGACACCAAATGTTTTGGGGGTGGCCCTGTCGGCACCGCCGACTGCTGACTGGTTATCTACTTTGAATGCTTTAAATGCTAATGTCACTCTTTTAAATCAAAAGTTTGATCAGTCTGAATCTCAAATCCAGGTGTGAAAGAGATCAATGGAGGACGCTTTATTCCAGGTCCAGGGCCCTCCGGGGTCGCTCAAACGTGGTGTTGACCAATTAGTTGACACAGATACCGACACAGACTCTGAGGCTGATGTCGACTATGCTGATTCCAGATTAGATCCTAAATTAGCTAAGAGTATCCAGTATATGATTGTAGCTGTTAAAGACATATTACATATTGATGAGGACCCTATTACACCTGAAACAAGGGTCGTTATTTACAAGGAAAAGAGACGCTCAGTTGCTTTTCCTCCATGTTTTGAACTAAATGACCTCTTTGATGGCATATGGAACAACCGTGATAAAAAATTTCTAATTCCTAAACGGATCAAGGTGGCGTACCCCTTTCCCGCGGCTGATAGGGAAAAGTGGGAAACACCACCCACAGTTGACAAGGCCCTAGCGCGCTTGTCTAAACAGGTAGCCCTCCCTGCGGCTCAGTCGACGACCCTTAAGGAGCCGGCTGATTGTAAGCAGAAGGCTACTTTGAAAGCTATTTTTACAACCACGGGGACGCAGCTTAGGCCTCTTATTGCGTCAGTGTGGGTAAGTAGCGCTATTGAAAAATGGGCTGAAAGTTTGTCTTCTGATTTGGATAATCTTGATAGGGATAGCATCCTAGTGAGGCTTGGTTATATCAGGGATGCGGCTGCATACTTGAAAGAGGCTGCAAGAGATGCTGGCCTCCTGTGTGCTAAGGCTAATGCTATGTCAGTTGCGGCTAGGCGAGCGCTTTGGACTCACCAGTGGAATGCTGACGCCGATTCCAAGAAAAATATGGCGTTCCTTCCATTTAAGTGAGGTGAACTTTTTGGGGATGGCCTTACTGATTTGGTATCGGTGGCCACCGCGGGTAAGTCAACCTCTTTACCTTATGTACCTGCGCAACAAAAGAAACCACACTATCAAATGCAGTCCTTTCGGCTCAACAAGTATAAAAGAGACCGAGGTAATTTCTTCCTTGCTACCAGAGGTAGAGGAAGGGTCAAGAGAACACCCGCCTCCTCGGGTTCCCAGGAGCAGAAGTCCTCCCCGGCTTCTGCCAAATCCACCGCATGACGCCGGGTCTCCCCTACAGGAGACCGCACCGGTGGGGGCACGTCTAAAGCTCTTCAGTCAGGTCTGGGTTCGTTCGGACCTAGACCCTTGGGTATTGCAAATTGTGACCCAAGGGTACAAACTGGAGTTTCAAGACGTTCCCCCTCGCCGTTTTTTCAAATCGACCTTACCAGCTTCGCTTCCAGACAGAGTTCTAGTCTGTGGAGCAATACAAAAATTGTGTCAAAATCAGGTTGTGGTCCCGGTTCCCCTGGCACAGCAAGGGGAGGGCTTTTATTCAAGCCTGTTTGTGGTACCAAAGCCGGATGGCTCGGTAAGACCAATCCTCAACCTGAAATCTCTAAAAAAAATTCCTGAAGAAATTCAAATTAAAGATGGAGTCTCTCAGAGCAGTGATCTCCAGTCTGGAGGAGGGGGAATTCATGGTATCATTGGACATAAAGGATGCATACCTTCATGTCCCCATCTATCCCCCTCATCAAAGGTACCTCAGGTTTGCAATCCAGGATACTCATTACCAGTGGTTAAAGTGGGCCGGAACGGGGCGGAACTGCGTTCCGTCACCTCTAATTGCAGGCGGAACCAGTTCCGCCTCCGTCCGGCCACAGCATCAGGTCCCTGCTCCACTGTAAAGGTGGCAGCGGCCGCCAGCCAATCACGGCTCGCAGACCGGCTGCAGCACCAATCAAACGAAGGGGAGGCTTTTTTAAAATCTAGCGTGAGCCAATCACGGCTCCCGGACCGCCAGCCAATGAGAAGCTGCCAAGTGGCAGCTTCTCATTAGTTGGCGGCCCGGGAGCCGTGAGTGGCGCACAATCGGCGCTATTCAAAGTGCCCTCTCCCCCCCTGCCAGGGATGTTACAGTGCCTGATCTCCCCCGCTGCCGCAGCCGCCGGAGTGTGAGCCGCGGGCTGTAACGCCCGATCCCGCCGCAGCCGCCGGAGTTTACTGTGAGGCCAGTAATGCACGTGCCCACTCCCCATGTCCCTGCCAGCGCAGCAGCTTAAAGTCCACCCCACTCCTAAGCCAGGCTTGCTAACCCTCCCGCGTTCAGCTCAGGTAAAAAAATGTGAGCCTCCCGCTGCTCCACAAATGCTCTGGGTCCTCCCGGAAAAAAAAAAATGCGGACTGTGCATGCATCAGTCTGTAGAGACAGGGGAAGGGTTGCTCGGGGATGTAATGAGGGGTGACATTGTAAGCAGAGCCGCATAGCGGAAGTGTCAGCACCGGTGGCTAGTTTAAAGTGTCTGCGACGGCTGGTGTGGCAGCAGCATAGCAGTGGTGGTTTTTTTAGTTCCGCTGCCCCACCTCCCGGAGGCATGTTTAAAATGTAAGTATTGCTGGAAATTGGCACCAAGTAGATGCTGTAGGTGTGTTAGCAATATGAGACCACTATGTGTTTCTGTGATTACAGGTCACTGCTCCTGCATAATGACTTGCAAGCACATGTGTTTATGTAACCCTCATCCTTTATCCTAACACTAATTCTATGCCCTATCCCTCACCCTTAGTCCAAACACCCTAATACTCTTACCTTGACCCTCACCCTTAAGTGCTTTGAGTCCTATTGGAGAAAGTGCGATGATAGATAAAATTATTATTACTGTAACATTACACCAACATCCTGTCACAATGAAGGAGCCGACACTGCAAACAGGCAGTCTCTGGGGGGCAGCCCACATCTCCAGGACCCCAGAGTGACAAAAACAGGTTCGTGCAATGAGGCCATGAACCTTCCCTGAAGTCACGCCCTCTTTACACAGCGCAGCGCCGCGCATTCTGCTTACACCCACAATCTCCCTGAACCTAGTTTTCAAAAGTAGGCAAGTATGCCCTAAGCTTAGTGACCCGCGAACTGTAATGCCCTCCCCACCTCCACTGGATCGCTGTCTGCAAGTGAGTGAGGGTCCGCGGCCCTATCCTAACCGTGGCACACCCCTGGGCGGCGTCTGGCAGGAGAGACAACTCACCCTCCACATGAAGACCTCCAGGTAACTGCTGCTACATTTCACAGCTCTGGGAGCCCAGTCTTTCTCCCCCTCATCTCTCTCTCTCTTTTGCAATGTCTCTCTCTCTCTTTTGCCACGTGTCTCTCTCTCTCTCTCTCGCAATGTCTCTATCTCCATGTCTCTCACCCTCTCTTGCCATGTCACTCTTTTTGTCTTCCTTCTCATGTATCTCTCTCCCTCCCTTCCCATGTCTCTCTCTGGCCATGTTTCTCCCTCCCCAAGTCTCTCTCTTTGTCTTGTTCCCTCCTCATGTCTCTCTCTCTTTATAGAAATATCCAGCACCTGCCGTGCTCATAAGCAGTATATGCTTGTAACATGACGGCACCCGGAGACTTGATAAAGTGCAAAAAGCTGCTGTTTATTTCAATAAACAGAACCGTTTTGCACTTTATCAAAACTGAGTGCTTATATATATATATGGTGAGTGCTGAATTTTCTATTTGTATGTATTTGGGTAGGTGGCCATGGGCTGCATGTACCCCACCCTATGAGTGTTGAGTGCAGACACTGCACCCCACTTCTGGGGTGGTGAGTGCAGTGGTTTTCTATATTTGTTAGAATCTATCTATCTATCTATCTATCTATCTGGAAAAAACCCTCATTAAATCCTGCATTTGCCCCTGGAGGGGGCTCTACCTGCCGTACTGTGTAAAATGGGACTCTACCTGCCGTACTGTGTAAAAGGGTACTCTACCTGGCGTAATGCGTGATAGGGGCTCTACCTGGTGTAATGTATGTAAGTGGTGCTACTGTGCAACGTGATTTGAATAATATAGATTACTGTGCAGCGTAATATGAATTGGTATTATTTTGTGGTATTGGTATTTCCCGCTGAAAGGAAACCAGTCTCTTCTCTTACCCCTCGATGTGATGGCCACTGACGTCAGTGAGAGCAATCCTTAACGTTACAGATAATACACGACACCATGTAGTTAAGAATCACTCTGTTTATTTAATAAATTACAGCGTACTATATAGAAAAGAAACATGGGTGTATACAATATGTGCAAGCATATGATTGGATAAATAGAAGTAGCATACGACATTACATGCAGGATATTTTAGTAACACACAGAAGTAACAGTTTTGATCTAGTATGTAATTGACCCTGAAGATAAGACACACAGAAGCCTTATATTATATGAAGAGACAAAGGCATCTTGTAGAGAGTGCGTACGTGTCTATTCAAACACATAACAATTCATATAGCATGTTTAACCCTTCAATCCCCTCTTAGAATCATGATTGTTATATGACATGATTCTTAAGTGAGGCTCCTTTCTTGTTCCTCCAGTTCTTGAGATATTGGACATAATCGTCGGGTCCCTTACTATCAGAGGAGGTGACAGGACTGGTGGTTATATCATAGTACATCAGGGCCTTATCAATGCCTTTGGAGGTAAGTTTCTTTCCACAGGGAATTACACAATAAACTATAATGCCTAAAAGAATTAAAGTTACAAGTATGAATATGCTTATTTGCACAAGAGCCTGTTTCCAATTTTCAAACCACCCAAAATATTGGCTCCATGGGTTATCAATACCTGAATTTTTCTTGAGTTCTATGGATAAGGTTTCTAACTTGTTTATGGCTAAAGTAACCTTACCATTGGGACCAGTGTTGTCAGGAATATATGTACAACAGCCTTCCACCTTACTAATGTAAACACATGTACCGCCTTTTTCTGCTAGAATCATGTCAAGGGCCATTCTATTTTGAAATGTCATTTGGGAAGTGGCTTCTAGCTGTTCAGCTATACCTTTAAGAGCATCTTTGGTATCATTAACAAATCTTTGTTGATTATAATATATATAATTAATCCAGGCTACGTTTTTATTTACAGTTACTATAGGAAACAATGATTCAAAACCCGCAGCCACTTCATCTCTAGCTTTGAACTCATTTGGAACACCTCTTGGGACCCCTATAGCATCAATGTATACGTGGGGGTCAAAGCTACCTCCTGGGAGTGCTCTTTTCTTTCGATTAGCAGGAGTATTAGAGGGAGGATTGGGGTCATCGGTGATCATTAGGAGTGGCATTATGACTTTGGCCAGGGCACACTCACCATACCATGGTGTGTCTAATTTAGTTCTAAGCTTCATATCCCCACATATATAATAAATGTCGCCTAGTGATCTAGTTTGGTTAACTAAAACAGTTGTTCTTTTATTTGCACAATACCCTGGTGGGAAGGTTTTTAAATTTCTCCCTGGGGTGATGTTAGATGTATAACAGGTATAGTTTCCAGGATATATGGTTATGGTGCTTCCTGGGTTGGGATTTTTTGACAATATGGGATATTCCCTTTTCCACATTTCGCACTGACTGTCATTTGTTTTGGTGTCATTAAAAAGGCTGAAAAAACAATTTTCCTGTTCTAGGGGTATATTAAGGGGCACTGTACCTAGGTGGGGCCTAGATTTGCCACAGACATAACAGTTGCTTTTATTGTGTTTGTTAGCACTATACTTCATCCATTCCAACCAAAAATTAATGTCAGAGAAACCAGTTTCAATAGCTAGGGTGTCTTCAAAGGTAGGGTTAGTAATAGCCACCATATCTTTAGAAGTGGCAATATGGGGCTTTAAAGGTTTGTTTTGGGGAGCAATTTTAGGCTGGTATTTTGGGTTTTTGTACATATCCCATAAATAAAACCTTTGTCTTGCACTATAGTACCCTGCTTGCCACCATATACCAAGTACATAAGTCTCATTGTCGCTTCTGCTAGGGTTCACTATGTTTAGTCTAAACCTGTATGAATTTGGGCCTTCATCCATCTTATGAATGGATAGTCTAGAAAGTAGGGGTACTCCATATTTGCTCCATCTATTTTTTGCAAATGATGGGCCATATTTCCAATCTGCTCCTGTATTCCACCCCACAGATTCCCAGTAATCACAGTTGGATCCATGATAGGATATTTCCATCCACCATTCATCAGTGACACAAATGTACATTGTCTCAGACATTCCTGATTTCCTCCTTTGTTGTATATAATATTTGTCATCAGCAATTTTGGGGAACATAAAATAGTCAAGGATATATGTGGCTACGTGTGTGTTAGAGGAATTGTACCACAAGGTGGGGACCCCATCTGTTTGTGTGATGCTGACTTCACATATTGTGAGGTGAATGAGGGCCAGTAGGGCTATCGAGATAGTCCCCAGGATAGAGATAGGGGGCAGGTTCTTCATCGTTTTCTGTTCTTCTGTCTTCGCTAGGTGGGAGGTCAGGGCTGTCTGCCCCGGTTCGTACCTCACTGGAATCACTTGCTTCCCTCTCTAGGTCTGGTCTAGGAACCTTTTTTACTCGGGATGCATGGATCCAGGTAGGACTTTCCTCTGTCAGGACTGCTGTTCGGGTAGCTGCTACGACCTCTGTCTCTGGACCATAGGTGAAGTCTCCTGGGCTCTTGTTCCTGGGGAGCACCTTCACCACGACTCTGTCTCCGACTTTAAAGGGGTGTGTAGGTTCCTGTGGATTCAAAGGGTTTTTACAAACAACCTCATGTTCAATTTCATTCAGTTTTGTTATCAGGGACCTGACATACTCTTCTCTGATGAGTTCTAGATCTCCTTCCTGTATTACTAGTGGTTTCTTAGCCCAGGGTGTAGGAAAAGGCCTACCCATTAGTATTTCAAATGGGGAGTAACCCAGAGTCTTTTGTGGGGTCATTCTGATCTCTGCTAGGATAATAGGAAGGACCTTCTTCCATTTATGGAAGGTACCCCCTGTGGCCTTCCTAAGCTTGTCTTTGAGGGTCCTATTCATGCGTTCTACTAGGATAATAGGAAGGACCTTCTTCCATTTATGGAAGGTACCCCCTGTGGCCTTCCTAAGCTTGTCTTTGAGGGTCCTATTCATGCGTTCTACGACCCCTGAACTCTGCGGATGGTACGGGATGTGGAACTTCCATTCCACCTGTAGGGTCTTTACCAGAGCCTGTGTAATTTTTGCTGTAAAGGCGGAGCCTTTATCACTATTGATTTGCAATGGGCACCCCCATCTGGGGATGATTTCCTGAGTTAGGATCCTAGCAACTGTCTTTGCATCCTCAGATTTAGTGGGGAATACCTCTGGCCATCGAGAGAACATGTCTACAATGACCAGGGCATACTCCTGTTTACCAGTACCTGGGATATGGGTGAAGTCAATTTGCAGGTGTGTAAAGGGTGTGGTGGGGTATTCAAGATGCTGATGTTTTGCCTTGTCAGGGTTGTTGGGGTTGTTTCGCAGACAAGTGATGCATCTACTGACATACTGATCTACTAATGACTTGGCATCCGTGACATAGAAATCATTACGTAAGAGTAAGGTAGTTGTTGCCTTACTGTGGTGTCCTATGCCATGGTAGTGGGCAATAAACAAGGGTGCACTGGACTGGGGTATACAAGGTTTCCCCTCTTTGCAGATTAATCCTGTTTTAGGATTCTTCTGCAAAACTGGGTAAGTCCAGTCAGCTAGGTCGGCATTGGAGGCTGAGGCCTGTAACTGGGTGATCAGGTAATGGTTGTCGAGAGCTGGGGGGGTCATGATGGACATGTGGGCCTGAGTGATGGGCTGTGAGGCCGCATGTTTGGCAGCAGAGTCAGCAAGAGCATTTCCAAGGGAGATTGCATCCTTCCCCCCCGTGTGTGCCCTGCAATGGAGGATTGCAATGTCAGAGGGTAGGGTTATGGCATGCAGAAGGTCAGAGATGAGTTGGGCATGTGATATGCCTTTTCCATCAGCTCCAAGGAAACCACGGCGTCGCCAAATGACCCCATGGTCATGCACGACGCCGTGCGCGTATTTGGAGTCAGTGTAGATGGTGACTGGTTTATTCTGGTAAAGGTGACAAGCCCTTGTGAGAGCAATGAGCTCTGCAGCCTGTGCTGACTGGTAAGGAATGGGCTGTGCTTCCAGAATAATGTCAGGGAGAGTGACAATAGCATAACCCGCTTGGTACGTGGTGTCATTGGGTCTGCTACAGGAACCATCTACAAAAATGACATCCGCGTCGGGGACAGGGACAGGGGACATGTCCAGTCTGGGGGATGTTTCTGACTCAATGGAAGCTGAGCAGTCATGGGGTTCAGGAGGGTGGTCTTCAGGACCTTTGAGCCCCAGTAGAGCGTTGAGAATGGGTGCAGGACCTGAAGAGTTGGTGGCATACTTAATGGTGAGTGAGGGGTTGTTCAAAAGGAGAACCTCATATCCACTGAGGCGCTGAGCTGACATGTGTTGTGTGTGTAACCCTTTTAAAATGGTTAGAACATCATGAGTGGTGTGAAGTATTGTTGTGTGGCCTAGGGTGAGTGTGGTGGCCATTTCAGTTACCATTGCACAGGCTGCAAGTGCCCTGAGGCAAGCAGGCATACCTTGCACTGTGACAGGCATTACTTTGGAAAAAAATGCCACTGGGCGCAACTTTCCTCCATGAAACTGTGTGAGCACCCCCGCCATGGTTTTACAATTGTCCCTTGCAAACAAATGAAAAGGTAGTACATAGTTGGGGAGGCCAAGTGCCGGACTTTTCATTAACATACACTTTAAGCTTTCATATGCAGTTAACATTTCTTGTGACCATTGTACAATATTAGGTTTGTCTTTCAGTGTGGCTTGTCTCAAAATGTTATCATAATAGGAACAATCAGATATCCACTGTCTGCAGTAATTTACCATACCCAGAAAAGACAGCAGTTCCTTCTGGGTAGTTGGGGTGACCAGGCCCAATACAGACTGAATGCGCTGTGGACTGACTTTCCTTTCCCCCTGAGTGAGCACAAAACCTAAGTAATCCACATGCTTCTTACACCATTGCATTTTTGTTTTGGACACCTTGTGTCCACATTCACAAAGCCAGTTTAACAGTGATATACCATCCTCCCGGCAGGCCTCCTCAGTTTGACTACAGAGCAGCAAATCATCTGCATACTGTAGCAGGACTGAACCATGGTGAGGTTGCCAGGGCCCCAATGTGGCCTGGAGTACAATGCTATACACAACAGGTGCGTCAATGTAGCCCTGGGGTAAACGACACCAGGTGAGTTGCTTGCCCTCAAAAGAAAAGGCAAAAAGTAGCTGTGTCTGTGCATCCACAGGTATGCTAAAAAATGCATTTTTTAAATCAATTACCGAAAAAAAATGCAGCATCTGCAGGGATAGCTGAAATGAGTGAGTTAATGTCAGGTACAATGGGTGCTATAGGCACAATGAGTTGGTTAATTGCCCTAAGGTCTTGTACAAACCTTACACTGCCATCTGACTTAGCAACTGGGTTGACTGGTGTGCAGTAAGGTGAAATTACGTGTCTGAGAATGCCTTGTTGGAGAAACTGTTGTATCATTGGTCTAAGACCTTCAACCTTCTCTTGTGACAAGGGGTATTGCTTTTGATAGACAGGTTGTGTGTCAGGTTTCAGGGTTGCTCTATATGGTGTACAAGGAATGAGGCCAGTGTCATAGGGACCCTCTGACCATAGAGCAGGGTTTACTTTGTCAAAATCAGGTGTAATGTCTGTTGCTTCCCACACCGGTAGGTGTGGGGACTCAACCTCCAGGCCACTGCCAGTGGGTGAAGGGAGAATGGAGATTTCGAGCCTGCTAAGAAGATCCCTTCCCAGAAGATTAATTGGACATTCAGGTATTACAGTGAAATTGTGTTTACCCATATATGTGCCTCCCGTGGTTCTGACACTAAGGGCATCTGTCAGGTAAGCATCTGTGGGTATCCCATTAATTCCCATTGAAGGAGCAGTCTTTCCCAAGTGACCGTCGTACAGGTCAGCACACAAAACACTAGTAGTTGCCCCGCTATCCACCAGGAAAGGGATTGCTCTCTTTCCTATAATCAAGGTTAGTAGCGGTGGGTCCTTCCAGTGTCTGGTGAGTTGGGCAAAGGCTGGGATACCCTCCTCCGGGCCCCGTCAGTGGGAGGGGTCCTGCCAATCAACCCGGAATCGGACATGATCCCGAAAAGGGTTGTTGTGTGATTGTCGGGGATGATCCCGGGAGGGAGCCGGAGCTTGGGGCTGTCGGTGGTTTTGTGAGGGACAAGGGCAATCCCTTGCCCAGTGATCGTCCCTTCCACAGTTGAAGCAGGAGGTTTGTTTCCTGCTGGCAGAGTCAGGGGGGTGGGGTGGCTTGGCTTGTGGGTTTTGATATCGGGCTGGATTACGGGGTGGGCCAGTGGAGTGCTGCTGGCGTCTATCTCCCCGACCTCTCTGATTTTGGAAACTATGGGTTGGGACATTTTGTGAGGGTTTCTTTACATCAAAGCATCCTGCAGCTTCTTTTTCATATAAATGTTTTTCAAACTCCTTAATGTCGTCAGAGGTCCAAGATGAGACACTCTGTTTGACAGGGACCATGATAGACTGCAACAAGTTATTTACAAAGGTGGAAATAAGTAAATGGTCTGTTTCTACAAGGGTGAGACCTGCATCTTCAGACCAGCACTTTTTAAACCTCTTCCAAAACTCGGTGACAGTTTCAGTAGGTTTTTGCTTGCATGCTACAGCAATGGGAAGGGAGGCACGGGTCTTAAAGATTTCTTTCATGTGTTCTCCAATTTCCTTCCACATTTGCTTTACACCTTCCTCGGTATTGAGGGGGTAATTAGTGGCATTGTTTAGGACTGCAGGAGTGTTGATAGAGGGAATCTTTTTCCAATCCCACCCGTTGTAGTGGTCTATAACCCCGTCTACAATTAACCTCATATCCTCTTGAGTATAGCTGCGCCCCGTGCAAGCCTTTTTCAAGTAGGCTATGCAACCATCGGGTGCAACAGTGGGTTTGGGACAGTTCTTAACAATTCTGTCTAAATCCTCTATCTCAATGGGTTTCTTTAACAATTGATCCCCTACTGTCATGAAGGGCAGGTGGGTGGCGACACCGAGGAAACCAGTGCCGGATCGCGTTGTGGAGGGGGTGAGAGGGTTGTCAGTAGCAATAGTTAAGTCAGCGTTGCGGCGGGAGGCGGTTTGTCTGTTAGGAGTAGGGGCACTAGGGGCGGGGGTGGTTACGTCTATGTGGAGGGTACTGTCAGGGGGGGCTATTCCTCCTGAGCCTCCTGAGCCTCCTGAGCCTCCTTCTCCTTCCCCTTCCCCTCCTCCCCCTCCCCTTTGCATCGGCATTCGTGACAAAGCAACTGCAGCTAAAAGATCTGTGTCTTTTAAGGAGGGGTATAGGGGACTGTAGGGCGGAGGAGAAGAGTTTTTTAGAAACTTGTTGCTTCTAAATTCCTCAGCTTTGTGTAGTCGGGAAGTTACAGATTTTATTCTACGCTGTTTCTGCTTGATATTTTTGTCATACCAATGAGGTGCTATCGTGAGCCATTGCTCTCCTCCAGCACGCATATATGTCATGTCCCATTGTGGGTCATGATCATACCACGGCCAGGCTTCCTTGTCTCCCAGACAAAGCCCTTTGATCATGTCCATATAAAATGGATAATTAATACCATCACGGGGGAATGGGCTGGGGCTGCCAACTTTCTCTGTCCACCCCGCTAAGTTATCTACCCAAGGGTTAACTAGATAATAATCTGTGGTGGAGTTACGGGCTACATACTCCTTACATGTCTCTCCTGGTAAAGGTGGAGGATAAATGACTGTCTTACTCTGACCCCCTCCCATAGTAAAGAATACAATCTACACCAGCTTTCTACGCAATTTCTACAACAACTTATAACAACTGTCTATGCAATATCACAACAAAAATGCAGTTTACAAAAAACATTCTATGCAATTTCACAACAAAAATACGTTCTATGCAATTTCACAACAAAAAATGCAATTTAAAAACTTTCTATGCATGCATTAGCTAACACCAGTTAATTAGTCATTGACAATATCACAATATTATCTGTATAATGAGAACATGAAATCTTTTGACGGGTACGCTTACCATTCGTACAAGATGTCAGAAAAATACAGCGTTTTAAACAGGAAGCAAGAAAAGTGTTTTGAGTAAAGATATCTGGCAGACGAAAACTTACCAGCCGTCTGAACCAAATATAAGAACTTATCTCACTACAAACATACAAGAATATATTGGCGATCAAATCGGGGTATTCTCTACGTTACGTATTTTTTTTTTTTTTAAGTATCCCAGATACTAACGTCTTTGGAGAATTGCGCTTGGACGCCTGGTCCTTTCTCAGACGTATCTTTAAGTCCCAGACATTAAAGATTCTATGGTATCCCTGATACCTGTTTTATGCTTTTACATAAAACTTCGTAATATTAAGTCCCGCACTTAAATATTACCTTGTCACGTGTTCCCGGAACACTGACACGGATTCAGCTTCAGTGTATGACCGCAATCCTGTATGGCAAAGACAGACAATAAATTCTCTATTTTTACCATTCAGGGACGATCACTGAATTCCGGACATAGCCCCCAGCTGAAAGGAAACCAGTCTCTTCTCTTACCCCTCGATGTGATGGCCACTGACGTCAGTGAGAGCAATCCTTAACGTTACAGATAATACACGACACCATGTAGTTAAGAATCACTCTGTTTATTTAATAAATTACAGCGTACTATATAGAAAAGAAACATGGGTGTATACAATATGTGCAAGCATATGATTGGATAAATAGAAGTAGCATACGACATTACATGCAGGATATTTTAGTAACACACAGAAGTAACAGTTTTGATCTAGTATGTAATTGACCCTGAAGATAAGACACACAGAAGCCTTATATTATATGAAGAGACAAAGGCATCTTGTAGAGAGTGCGTACGTGTCTATTCAAACACATAACAATTCATATAGCATGTTTAACCCTTCACCCCCCTATATTTTTGTCACTGGTCCTATTTTAAATATGGGGTGGCGATGCTGTTTCTTGCACAAAGCGCTAAAATGTATGGGCTCATGAGGAGAGTGACAGACAAAGGAAACAAGAAAGCAGAAGGGACAGATAGAAGACATAAGAGGTGAGCAAAGGTTGTTCAACATATACTGCTATATTGTAAATCAAATCTAAAATTAGGAGGGGGAGGGCACTGCTGTGGGCATTGTGTGTGTAAGAGGCTCTGCTATTGTGGCCATTGTGTGTGTAAAGGGCACTAGCATGTGGGGCGGGCAATGTGAATAAGATTGTGCTACTGTGAAGCATTATTTTGAATTGGTGGTACTTTGGTGTGGTCACGCCCCTTCCTTGTGAGGCCACACCCCTTTCCGCGCTAAGCAGGAGGAGTTGCTGGCGAGGTGAGTTCCCCCACCTCTCCAGGACCACTTTAAGCCCTGCTCATTACCAGTTTCAGACGTTGCCGTTTGGCCTGTCCTCGGCTCCGAGGATTTTCACAAAAGTCATGGTAGAGATGATGGTTCTCCTCCGCAAGCGAGGAGTTACAATTATCCCACACTTGGACGATCTCTTGATAAAGGCGAGATCCAAAGACAAGTTGGTACAGGACATTGCACTGTCCCTATCAATTCTGCAACAGCACGGCTGGCTCTTAAACTTGCCGAAATCACAGTTAATCCCAACAACCCGGTTGGCGTTTTTAGGTATGATTCTGGACACAGTCCAGCATAGAGATGTGCACCGGAAATTTTTCGGGTTTTGTGTTTTGGTTTTGGGTTTGGTTCCGCGGCCGTGTTTTGGGTTCGAACGCGTTTTGGCAAAACCTCACCGAATTTTTTTTGTCGGATTCGGGTGTGTTTTGGATTCGGGTGTTTTTTTCAAAAAACCCTAAAAAACAGCTTAAATCATAGAATTTGGGGGTCATTTTGATCCCAAAGTATTATTAACCTCAATAACCATAATTTCCACTCATTTTCAGTCTATTCTGAACACCTCACACCTCACAATATTATTTTTAGTCCTAAAATTTGCACCGAGGTCGCTGGATGACTAAGCTCAGCGACCCTAGTGGCCGACACAAACACCTGGCCCATCTAGGAGTGGCACTGCAGTGTCACGCAGGCTGGCCCTTCCAAAAAACACTCCCCAAACAGCACATGACGCAAAGAAAAAAAGAGGCGCAATGAGGTAGCTGTGTGAGTAAGCTAAGCGACCCTAGTGGCCGACACAAACACCTGGCCCATCTAGGAGTGGCACTGCAGTGTCACGCAGGCTGGCCCTTCCAAAAAACACTCCCCAAACAGCACATGACGCAAAGAAAAATGAAAGAAAAAAAAGAGGTGCAAGATGGAATTGTCCTTGGGCCCTCCCACCCACCCTTATGTTGTATAAACAGGACATGCACACTTTAACCAACCCATCATTTCAGTGACAGGGTCTACCACACGACTGTGACTGAAATGACGGGTTGGTTTGGACCCCCACCAAAAAAGAAGCAATTAATCTCTCCTTGCACAAACTGGCTCTACAGAGGCAAGATGTCCACCTCATCATCATCCTCCGATTCATCACCGTGTACATCCCCCTCCTCACAGATTATCAATTCGTCCCCACTGGAATCCACCATCACAGCTCCCTGTGTACTTTGTGGAGGCAATTGCTGCTGGTGAATGTCTCCATGGAGGAATTGATTATAATTCATTTTAATGAACATCATCTTCTCCACATTTTCTGGAAGTAACCTCGTACGCCGATTGCTGACAAGGTGAGCGGCGGCACTAAACACTCTTTCGGAGTACACACTTATGGGAGGGCAACTTAGGTAGAATAAAGCCAGTTTGTGCAAGGGCCTCCAAATTGCCTCTTTTTCCTGCCAGTATACGTACAGACTGTCTGACGTGCCTACTTGGATGCGGTCACTCATATAATCCTCCACCATTCTTTCAATGGGGAGAGAATCATATGCAGTGACAGTAGACGACATGTCCGTAATCGTTGGCAGGTCCTTCAGTCCGGACCAGATGTCAGCATCAGCAGTCGCTCCAGACTGCCCTGCATCACCGCCAGCGGGTGGGCTCGGAATTCTGAGCCTTTTCCTCGCACCCCCAGTTGCGGGAGAATGTGAAGGAGGAGATGTTGACAGGTCGCGTTCCGTTTGACTTGACAATTTTCTCACCAGCAGTTCTTTGAACCCCTGCAGACTTGTGTCTGCCGGAAAGAGAGATCCAAGGTAGGTTTTAAATCTAGGATCGAGCACGGTGGCCAAAATGTAGTGCTCTGATTTCAACAGATTGACCACCCGTGAATCCTTGTTAAGCGAATTAAGGGCTCCATCCACAAGTCCTACATGCCTAGCGGAATCGCTCTGTGTTAGCTCCTCCTTCAATGTCTCCAGCTTCTTCTGCAAAAGCCTGATGAGGGGAATGATCTGACTCAGGCTGGCAGTGTCTGAACTGACTTCACGTGTGGCAAGTTCAAAAGGTTGCAGAACCTTGCACAACGTTGAAATCATTCTCCACTGCGCTTGAGACAGGTGCATTCCACCTCCTATATCGTGCTCAGTTGTATAGGCTTGAATGGCCTTTTGCTGCTCCTCCAACCTCTGAAGCATATAGAGGGTTGAATTCCACCTCGTTACCACTTCTTGCTTCAGATGATGGCAGGGCAGGTTCAGGCGTTTTTGGTGGTGCTCCAGTCTTCTGTACGTGGTGCCTGTACTCTGAAAGTGTCCCGCAATTCTTCTGGCCACCGACAGCATCTCTTGCACGCCCCTCTCGTTTTTTAAATAATTCTGCACCACCAAATTCAAGGTATGTGCAAAACATGGGACGTGCTGGAATTTGCCCATATTTAATGCACACACAATATTGCTGGCGTTGTCCGATGCCACAAATCCACAGGAGAGTCCAATTGGGGTAAGCCATTCTGCGATGATCTTCCTCAGTTGCCGTAAGAGGTTTTTAGCTGTGTGCGTATTCTGGAAAGCGGTGATACAAAGCGTAGCCTGCCTAGGAAAGAGTTGGCGTTTGCGAGATGCTGCTACTGGTGCCGCCGCTGCTGTTCTTGCGGCGGGAGTCCATACATCTACCCAGTGGGCTGTCACAGTCATATAGTCCTGAGTCTGCCCTGCTCCACTTGTCCACATGTCCGTGGTTAAGTGGACATTTGGGTACAACTGCATTTTTTAGGACACTGGTGAGTCTTTTTCTGAGGTCTGTGTACATTTTCGGTATCGCCTGCCTAGAGAAATGGAACCTAGATGGTATTTGGTACCGGGGACACAGTACCTCAAACAAGTCTATAGTTGGCTCTGCAGTAATGATGGATACCGGAACCACGGTTCTCACCGCCAAGGATGCCAAGGCCTCAGTTATCCGCTTTGCAGCAGGATGACTGCTGTGATATTTCATCTTCCTCGCAAAGGACTGTTGGACAGTCAATTGCTTGGTGGAAGTAGTAAAAGTGGTCTTACGACTTCCCCTCTGGGATGACCATCGACTCCCAGCAGCAACAACAGCAGCGCCAGCAGCAGTAGGCGTTACACGCAAGGATGCATCGGAGGAATCCCAGGCAGGAGAGGACTCATCAGAATTGCCAGTGACATGGCCTGCAGGACTATTGGCATTCCTGGGGAAGGAGGAAATTGACACTGAGGGAGTTGGTGGGGTGGTTTGCGTGAGCTTGGTTACAAGAGGAAGGGATTTACTGGTCAGTGGACTGCTTCCGCTGTCGCCCAAAGTTTTTGAACTTGTCACTGACTTATGATGAATGCGCTGCAGGTGACGTATAAGGGAGGATGTTCCGAGGTGGTTAACGTCCTTACCCCTACTTATTACAGCTTGACAAAGGCAACACACGGCTTGACAAATGTTGTCCGCATTTCTGTTGAAATACTTCCACACCGAAGAGCTGATTTTTTTGGTATTTTCACCAGGCATGTCAATGGCCATATTCCTCCCACGGACAACAGGTGTCTCCCCGGGTGCCTGACTTAAACAAACCACCTCACCATCAGAATCCTCCTGGTCAATTTCCTCCCCAGCGCCAGCAACACCCATATCCTCCTCATCCTGGTGTACTTCAACACTGACATCTTCAATCTGACTATCAGGAACTGGACTGCGGGTGCTCCTTCCAGCACTTGCAGGGGGCGTGCAAATGGTGGAAGGCGCATGCTCTTCACGTCCAGTGTTGGGAAGGTCAGGCATCGCAACCGACACAATTGGACTCTCCTTGTGGATTTGTGATTTCGAAGAACGCACAGTTCTTTACTGTGCTTTTGCCAGCTTAAGTCTTTTCATTTTTCTAGCGAGAGGCTGAGTGCTACCATCCTCATGTGAAGCTGAACCACTAGCCATGAACATAGGCCAGGGCCTCAGCCGTTCCTTGCCACTCCGTGTGGTAAATGGCATATTGGCAAGTTTACGCTTCTCCTCCGACGATTTTATTTTAGATTTTTGAGTCCTTTTTTTACTGATATTTGGTGTTTTGGATTTTACATGCTCTGTACTATGACATTGGGCATCGGCCTTGGCAGACGACGTTGATGGCATTTCATCGTCTCGGCCATGACTAGTGGCAGCAGCTTCAGCACGAGGTGGAAGTCGATCTTGATCTTTCCCTATTTTTGGAACCTCAACATTTTTGTTCTCCATATTTTAATAGGCACAACTAAAAGGCACCTCAGGTAAACAATGGAGATGGATGGATACTAGTATACTTATGGATGACGAGTGACTGCCGACACAGAGGTAGCTACAGCCGTGGACTACCGTACTGCGTCTGCTAGTATAGACTGGATGATAATGATATAAAAAATAATAAGAATTTACTTACCGATAATTCTATTTCTCGTAGTCCGTAGTGGATGCTGGGAACTCCGTAAGGACCATGGGGAATAGCGGCTCCGCAGGAGACTGGGCACAAATAGAAAGCTTTAGTACTACCTGGTGTGCACTGGCTCCTCCCCCTATGACCCTCCTCCAAGCCTCAGTTAGGATACTGTGCCCGGACGAGCGTACACAATAAGGAAGGATTTTGAATCCCGGGTAAGACTCATACCAGCCACACCAATCACACCGTATAACTTGTGATCTGAACCCAGTTAACAGTATGATAACAGAGGAGCCTCTAGAAAAGATGGCTCACTACAACAATAACCCGATTTAGTTAACAATAACTATGTACAAGTATTGCAGACAATCCGCACTTGGGATGGGCGCCCAGCATCCACTACGGACTACGAGAAATAGAATTATCGGTAAGTAAATTCTTATTTTCTCTGACGTCCTAGTGGATGCTGGGAACTCCGTAAGGACCATGGGGATTATACCAAAGCTCCCAAACGGGCGGGAGAGTGCGGATGACTCTGCAGCACCGAATGAGAGAACTCCAGGTCCTCCTCAGCCAGGGTATCAAATTTGTAGAATTTAGCAAACGTGTTTGCCCCTGACCAAGTAGCTGCTCGGCAAAGTTGTAAAGCCGAGACCCCTCGGGCAGCCGCCCAAGATGAGCCCACTTTCCGTGTGGAATGGGCTTTTACAGATTTTGGCTGTGGCAGGCCTGCCACAGAATGAGCAAGCTGAATTGTACTACAAATCCAACGACCAAAAGTCTGCTTAGAAGCAGGAGCACCCAGCTTGTTGGGTGCATACAGGATAAACAGCGAGTCAGATTTTCTGACTCCAGCTGTCCTGGAAACATATATTTTCAGGGCCCTGACTACGTCCAGCAACTTGGAGTCCTCCAAGTCCCTAGTAGCCGCAGGTACCACAATAGGCTGGTTCAAGTGAAACGCTGAAACCACCTTAGGGAGAAATTGAGGACGAGTCCTCAATTCTGCCCTGTCCGTATGAAAATTTAGGTAAGGGCTTTTATATGACAAAGCCGCCAATTCTGAGACACGCCTGGCTGAAGCCAGGGCCAACAGCATTACCACTTTCCATGTGAGATATTTTAAGTCCACAGTGGTGAGTGGTTCAAACCAATGTGATTTTAGGAACCCCAAAACTACATTGAGATCCCAAGGTGCCACTGGAGGCACAAAAGGAGGCTGTATATGCAGTACCCCTTTGACAAACGTCTGAACCTCAGGAACTGAAGCCAGTTCTTTCTGGAAGAAAATCGACAGGGCCGAAATTTGAACCTTAATGGACCCTAATTTTAGGCCCATAGACAGTCCTGTTTGCAGGAAATGCAGGAAACGACCCAGTTGAAATTCCTCTGTAGGGGCCTTCCTGGCCTCGCACCACGCAACATATTTACGCCAAATACGGTGATAATGCTGCACGGTTACATCCTTCCTGGCTTTGATCAGGGTAGGGATGACTTCATCCGGAATGCCTTTTTCCTTCAGGATCCGGCGTTCAACAGACACGGTCCCTGCTGGAGCAGGTCCCTTCTTAGAGGTAGAGGCCACGGGTCCTCTGTGAGCATCTCTTGAAGTTCCGGGTACCAAGTCCTTCTTGGCCAATCCGGAGCTACGAGTATAGTCCTTACTCCTCTCCTTCTTATGATTCTCAGTACCTTGGGTATGAGAGGCAGAGGAGGGAACACATACACTGACTGGTACACCCACGGTGTTACCAGAGCATCCACAGCTATTGCCTGAGGGTCCCGTGACCTGGCGCAATACCTGTCTAGTTTTTTGTTGAGGCGGGACGCCATCATGTCCACCTTTGGTTTTTCCCAACGGTTCACAATTATGTGGAAGACTTCTGGGTGGAGGTCGTGTCTGCTGAGGAAGTCTGCTTCCCAGTTGTCCACTCCCGGAATGAATACTGCTGACAGTGCTATCACATGATTTTCCGCCCAGCGAAGAATCCTTGCAACTTCTGCCATTGCCCTCCTGCTTCTTGTGCCGCCCTGTCTGTTTACGTGGGCGACTGCCGTGATGTTGTCCGACTGGATCAACACCGGCTGACCCTGAAGCAGAGGCCTTGCTAGGCTTAGAGCATTGTAAATGGCTCTTAGCTCCAGTATATTTATGTGAAGTGTTGTCTCCAGGCTTGACCACAAGCCCTGGAAATTTCTTCCTTGTGTGACTGCTCCCCAGCCTCTCAGGCTGGCATCCGTGGTCACCAGGACCCAGTTCTGAATGCCGAATCTGCGGCCCTCTAGAAGATGAGCACTCTGCAACCACCACAGAAGAGACACCCTTGTCCTTGGGGACAGGGTTATCCGCTGATGCATCTGAAGATGCGATCCAGACCATTTTTCCTGCAGATCCCACTGGAACGTTCTTGCGTGGAATCTGCCGAATGGAATCGCTTCGTAGGAAGCTACCATCTTTCCCAGGACTCTTGTGCATTGAAGCACTGAGACTTGCCCTGGTTTCAGGAGGTTTCTGACCAGTTCGGATAGCTCCCTGGCTTTCTCCTCCGGAAGGGACACCTTTTTCTGGACTGTGTCCAGAATCATCCCTAGGAACAGAAGACGTGTTGTCGGAATCAGCTGCGATTTTGGGATATTTAGAATCCAGCCGTGCTGCCGTAGCACTACTTGAGATAGGGCTACTCCGACTACTAACTGTTCTCTGGATCTTGCTCTTATCAGGAGATCGTCCAAGTAAGGGATAAATAAAACGCCTTTTCTTCGAAGAAGAATCATCATTTCGGCCATTACCTTGGTAAAGACCCGGGGTGCCGTGGATAATCCAAACGGCAGCGTCTGAAACTGATAGTGACAGTTTTGTACCACAAACCTGAGGTACCCTTGATGAGAAGGGTAAATGGGGACATGGAGGTAGGCATCTTTGATGTCCAGAGACACCATATAGTCCCCTTCTTCCAGGTTCGCGATCACCGCCCTGAGTGACTCCATCTTGAATTTGAACCTCTGTATGTAAGTGTTCAAAGACTTCAGATTTAAAATAGGTCTCACCGAGCCGTCCGGCTTCGGTACCACAAACAGCGTGGAATAATACCCCTTCCCTTGTTGCAGGAGGGGTACCTTGATTATCTCCTGCTGGGAATACAGCTTGTGAACTGCCTCCAATACTGCCTCCCTGTCGGAGGGAGACGTTGGTAAAGCAGACTTCAGGAACCGGCGAGGGGGAGACGTCTCGAACTCCAATTTGTACCCCTGAGATACTACTTGAAGGATCCAGGGGTCCACTTGCGAGTGAGCCCACTGCGCACTGAAATTCTTGAGACGGGCCCCCACGGTGCCTGAGTCCGCTTGTAAGGCCCCAGCGTCATGCTGAGGACTTGGCAGAAGCGGGAGAGGGCTTTTGTTCCTGGGAATTGGCTGTCTGTTGCAGTCTTTTTCCCCTTCCTCTGCCCCGGGGCAGAAAAGAGGAACCTTTTGCCCGCTTGCCCTTATGGGGACGAAAGGACTGAGCCTGATAAGACGGCGTCTTTTTATGCTGAGAGGCGACCTGGGGTAAAAATGTGGATTTTCCAGCAGTTGCCGTGGCCACCAGGTCCGATAGACCGACCCCAAATAACTCCTCCCCTTTATAAGGCAATATTTCCATATGCCGTTTAGAATCCGCATCACCTGACCACTGTCGCGTCCATAACCCTCTTCTGGCAGAAATGGACAGCGCACTCACTCTTGATGCCAGAGTGCAAATATCCCTCTGTGTATCTCGCATATATAGAAATACATCTTTTAAATGCTCTATAGTCAACAATATACTGTCCCTATCCAGGGTATCAATATTTTCAGTCAGGGAATCCGACCAAGCCACCCCAGCGCTGCACATCCAGGCTGAGGCGATTGCTGGTCGCAGTATAACACCAGTATGTGTGTATATACTTTTTAGGATATTCTCCAGTTTTCTGTCACCTGGTTCCTTGAGGGCGGCCGTATCAGGAGACGGTAACGCCACTTGTTTTGATAAGCGTGTGAGTGCTTTATCCACTCTAGGGGGTGTTTCCCAACGCGCCCTAACCTCTGGCGGGAAAGGGTATAATGCCAATAACTTTTTAGAAATTATCAGTTTTTTATCGGGGGAAACCCACGCTTCATCACACACCTCATTTAATTCATCTGATTCAGGAAAAACTACGGGTAGTTTTTTCACACCCCACATAATACCCTTTTTAGTGGTACTTGCAGTATCAGAAATGTTTAAAACCTCTCTCATTGCCGTGATCATGTAACGTGTGGCCCTACTGGAAGTCACGTTTGTCTCCTCACCGTCGACACTGGAGTCAGTATCCGTGTCGACGTCTGTATCTACCATCTGAGATAACGGCCGTTTTAGAGCCCCTGATGGTTTTTGAGACGCCTGGACAGGGACTAGCTGATTACCCGGCTGTCTCATGTCATCAACTGTCTTTTGTAAAGAGCTGACATTGTCACGTAAATCCTTCCATAAAGCCATCCACTCAGGTGTCGACTCCCTAGGGGGTGACATCTCTATTATAGGCAATTGCTCCGCCTCCACATCAATTTCCTCCTCATACATGTCGACACAAACGTACCGACACACAGCACACGCACAGGGAATGCTCTGATAGAGGACAGGACCCCACTAGCCCTTTGGGGAGACAGAGGGAGAGTATGCCAGCACACACCAGAGCGCTATATATATATATAGGGACAACCTTAATAAGTGTTTCTCCCTTTATAGCTGCTGTATTGTTAATATCCCGCCAATTAGTGCCCCCCTCTCTTTTTTACCCTGTTTCTGTAGTGCAGGACTGCAGGGGAGAGTCAGGGAGACGTCCTTCCAGCGGAGCTGTGAGGGAAAATGGCGCCTGTGTGCTGAGGAGATAGGCTCCGCCCCCTTCTCGGCGGCCTTTCTCCCGCTTTTTGTGGAAATCTGGCAGGGGTTAAAATTCATCCATATAGCCCAGGGGGCTATATGTGATGCATTTTCGCCAGCCAAGGTGTTTCTATTGCTGCTCAGGGCGCCCCCCCCTTGCGCCCTGCACCCTCAGTGACCGGAGTGTGAAGTGTGCTGAGAAGCAATGGCGCACAGCTGCAGTGCTGTGCGCTACCTTGTGGAAGACAGGATGTCTTCTGCCGCCGATTTTCCGGACCTGTTCTTGCTTCTGGCTCTGTAAGGGGGCCGGTGGCGCGGCTCTGGGACCGAGCTCCAAGGCTGGGCCTGTGATCGGTCCCTCTGGAGCTAATGGTGTCCAGTAGCCTAAGAAGCCCAATCCACTCTGCACGCAGGTGAGTTCGCTTCTTCTCCCCTTAGTCCCTCGATGCAGTGAGCCTGTTGCCAGCAGGTCTCACTGAAAATAAAAAACCTAAACTAAAACTTTCACTAAGAAGCTCAGGAGAGCCCCTAGTTTGCACCCTTCTCGTTCGGGCACAAAAATCTAACTGAGGCTTGGAGGAGGGTCATAGGGGGAGGAGCCAGTGCACACCAGGTAGTACTAAAGCTTTCTATTTGTGCCCAGTCTCCTGCGGAGCCGCTATTCCCCATGGTCCTTACGGAGTTCCCAGCATCCACTAGGACGTCAGAGAAATATATATATCACTACTGCAGGACAGGTATATATTATATAATGACGGACCTGCTGGACACTGTCAGCAGCAGACTCCTAAACTACTAGTATGAAGAAGATAGAAAAAAAAAACCCCACCACAGGTAGGTATACAATTATGGACGAGCACTGCCGACACAGAGGTAGCTACAGCCGTGGACTACCGTACTGCGTCTGCTAGTATAGACTGGATGATAATGATATAAAAAATATATATATATCACTACTGCAGGACAGGTATATATTATATAATGACGGACCTGCTGGACACTGTCAGCAGCAGACTCCTAAACTACTAGTATGAAGAAGATAGAAAAAAAAAAACCCACCACAGGTAGGTATACAATTATGGACGAGCACTGCCGACACAGAGGTAGCTACAGCCGTGGACTACCGTACTGCGTCTGCAAGTATAGACTGGATGATAATGATATAAAAAATATATATATTATATATCACTACTGCAGGTATATATTATAATATAATGAATGACGGACCTGCTGGACACTGTCTGTCAGCAGAATGCGTTTATAGAATAAAAAAAAAAAACACCACACGAGTGTTTAACTTTTTCAGGCAGACAATATACTGGTGGTCACTGGTCAGTCACACTGGCAGCAAAAGTGTGCACTGTTATGTACTCCTGCTATAACTGCTCCCCAGTCTCCCCCACAATTAAGCTGTGTGAGCAGTGAGCACTCAGCACAGTCAGATATACATAGATGATATTATCATGCAGCACACTGAGGCTGAGCACAGATATGGTATGTGACTGTGTATCGTTTTTTTTCAGGCAGAGAACGGATTTTAAATAATAAATAAAACTGGTGGTCACTAGTATAACTATCAGCAAAACTCTGCACTCTCTGAGTACTCCTAATGCTCTCCAAAATTACTAAAATTAAATTACTAGTAAATCAAGTGTCTCACTCTCTATCTAAACGGAGAGGACGCCAGCCACGTCCTCTCCCTATCAATCTCAATGCACGTGTGAAAATGGCGGCGACGCGCGGCTCCTTATATAGAATCCGAGTCTTGCGATAGAATACGAGCCTCGCGAGAATCCGACAGGGGGATGATGACGTTCGGGCGCGCTCGGGTTAGCCGAGCAAGGCGGGAAGATCCGAGTCTGCCTCGGACCCGTGTAAAAAGGCTGAAGTTCGGGGGGGTTCGGATTCCGAGGAACCGAACCCGCTCATCTCTAGTCCAGCAGAGACCCGTCGGTGTACATTTTCCCTCCACTTCCTCTCATCCCAAAGGTTCTGAGAATTCTAAGAAAAACAAAGATTCCAGCGCTCCTTGTAGTTCCAGACTGGCCAAGGAGAATTTGGTACCCGGATCTTCAGGCGTTACTGGTCGAAGATCCCTGGCCTCTTCCTCTTCGCGAGGATCTGCTACAACAGGGGCCGTTCGTCTATCAGGACTTACAGCGGCTACGTTTGACGGCTTGATGGTTGAACGCCAGATTTTAGGCCAAAAGGGTATTCCCAGTGAAGTCATCCCTACCCTTATTCTTGCTAGGAAGGGTGTGACGTCAAAGCACTATCACCTTATTTGGAGGAAATATGTTTCCTGGTGCGAGTCCAAGAAAGCTCCTGTGGAGAAGTTTGACCTTGGACGGTTTCTCCATTTTCTACAAAATGGAGTGGATGCGGTCCTTAAATTAGGCTCCATTAAGGTGCAGATTTCTGCCTTGTCAATTTTCTTTCAGAAACAATTTGCCTCACTTCCTGAGGTGCAGACCTTTGTAAAAGGGGTCCTGCACATCCAACCTCCCTTTGTGCCCCCTGTGGCACCTTGGAACCTTAATGTGGTATTGACATTCCTTCAATCACATTGGTTTGAACATTTACGTAAAGTGGAATTGAAATTCCTCACTTGGAAGGTTGTCTTTTTGTTGGCATTGGCATCCGCAAGGCGGGTGTCTGAGTTAGCGGCCTTGTCTCACAAGAGCCCTTATTTGATCTTCCATGAAGATAGAGCAGAGTTGAGAACTCGGCAAACAATTTCTGCCGAAGGTGGTTTCCTCTTTTCATATTAACCAACCTATTGTGGTGCCAGTGGCTACTGGCGCTTTGGCTGAGGAAACGTCTCTAGATGTGGGCAGAGCTTTGAAAATTTATGTCGCCAGAACGGCTCCAGTTAGGAAAACAGAGTCTCTGTTTGTCCTGTAAGCTCCCAAAAAGATTGGGTGTCCTGCTTTCAAGCAGACCATTGCCCGTTGGATATGTCAAACGATTCAGCAGGCTCATTCCACGGCAGGTTTACCGTTGCCGAAATCGGTGAAGGCCCATTCCACTAGGAAGGTGGGCTCGTCCTGGGCGGCTGCCCAGGGTGTCTCGGCGTTGCAACTTTGCCGAGCTGCTACTTGGTCGGGGTCAAACACGTTTGCTAAATTTTACAAGTTTGATACCTTGGCCGATGAGGACCTTAGGTTTGGTCAATCGGTGCTGCACAGTCATCCGCACTCTCCCGCCCACTATAGAGCTTTGGTATAAACCCCATGGTTCTTTTGGTGTCCCCAACATCCTCTAGGATGAAATAGAAAATAGGATTTTAATACCTACCGGTAAATCCTTTTCTATGAGTCCGTAGAGGATGTTGGGCGCCCGTCCCAGTGCGTACTGTATCTGCAGTTTAGTTCTGGTTACACACAGGTTGTGTTATGGTTTCTTCAGCTTGTTGCTGAATTTTGTTCATGTCCGTTGGCATGTGTTCAGTTGAATGCCATGTTATTCGGCATGTTTATGGCGTGAGCTGGTATAATGCTCACATTGTTTGTTAATTCCTTTCCTCGAAATGTCCGTCTCTCCGGGCACAGTTCCAAATTGAGTCTGGGGAGGGATATAGAGAGAGGAGCCAGGTCACGCCCCTTTGAAAGTCTTAAAGTACCCATGTCTCCTGCGGATCCCGTCTATACCCCATGGTTCTTTTGGTGTCCCCAACATCCTCTGTGGACTCATGGAAAAGGATTAACCGGTAGGTATTAAAATCCTATTATTCTTTGTTTGAGTTTGGTATTTGAGCTACATGTTTATAGCATACAATGATGCATGAGTACACAAAGTTGCTTTTACTATTGCAGAGAACACATATGTCTAAAGCTGGCCACACATTACATGATTATTATTGCAACCAACCATCTAGTTGGCTGATTGGAACGCTGATTGTGCAGTATATGGTATTTAACAATTATTGGGGCAGACGTATTAAGCTTGGAGAAGGCATAAAGAAGTGATAAAGCGGTGATAGGTGCAAGGTGATGATGCACTAGCCAATCAGCTCCAATATGTAAATTGATAGTTATGAGCTGATTGGCTGGTGCGTTATCACCGTGCACTTATCACCGCTTTATCACTTCTTTATGCCTTCTACAGGCTTAATACATCTGCCCCAATGTTTGGTAGCGAAAAAACTAGAGATGAGCGCCTGAAATTTTTCGGGTTTTGTGTTTTGGTTTTGGGTTCGGTTCCGCGGCCGTGTTTTGGGTTCGAACGCGTTTTGGCAAAACCTCACCGAATTATTTTTGTCGGATTCGGGTGTGTTTTGGATTCGGGTGTTTTTTTCCAAAAACACTAAAAAACAGCTTAAATCATAGAATTTGGGGGTCATTTTGATCCCAAAGTATTATTAACCTCAAAAACCATAATTTACACTCATTTTCAGTCTATTCTGAATACCTCACACCTCACAATATTATTTTTAGTCCTAAAATTTGCACCGAGGTCGCTGTGTGAGTAAGATAAGCGACCCTAGTGGCCGACACAAACACCGGGCCCATCTAGGAGTGGCACTGCAGTGTCACGCAGGATGTCCCTTCCAAAAAACCCTCCCCAAACAGCACATGACGCAAAGAAAAAAAGAGGCGCAATGAGGTAGCTGTGTGAGTAAGATTAGCGACCCTAGTGGCCGACACAAACACCGGGCCCATCTAGGAGTGGCACTGCAGTGTCACGCAGGATGGCCCTTCCAAAAAACCCTCCCCAAACAGCACATGACGCAAAGAAAAAAAGAGGCGCAATGAGGTAGCTGACTGTGTGAGTAAGATTAGCGACCCTAGTGGCCGACACAAACACCGGGCCCATCTAGGAGTGGCACTGCAGTATGTATGTATAAAGAAAGAAAAAAAAACCACGGTTAGGTGGTATATACAATTATGGACGGGCTGCCGAGTGCCGACACAGAGGTAGCCACAGCCGTGAACTACCGCACTGTACTGTGTCTGCTGCTAATATATAGACTGGTTGATAAAGAGATAGTATACTCGTAACTAGTATGTATGTATAAAGAAAGAAAAAAAAACCACGGTTAGGTCACTGGTATATACAATTATGGACGGGCTGCCGAGTGCCGACACAGAGGTAGCCACAGCCGTGAACTACCGCACTGTACACTGGTTGATAAAGAGATAGTAGTATACTCGTAACAACTAGTATGACGACGGTATAAAGAATGAAAAAAAAACCACGGTTAGGTGGTATATAATACAATTATGGTTGGACGGACTGCCTGCCGAGTGCCGACACAGAGGTAGCCACAGCCGTGAACTACCGCACTGTACACTGGTTGATAAAGAGATAGTAGTATACTCGTAACAACTAGTATGACGACGGTATAAAGAATGAAAAAAAAACCACGGTTAGGTGGTATATAATACAATTATGGTTGGACGGACTGCCTGCCGAGTGCCGACACAGAGGTAGCCACAGCCGTGAACTACCGCACTGTACACTGGTTGATAAAGAGATAGTAGTATACTCGTAACAACTAGTATGACGACGGTATAAAGAACGAAAAAAAAACCACGGTTAGGTGGTATATATTATAATACAATTATGGATGGACGGACTGCCTGCCGAGTTCCGACACAGAGGTAGCCACAGCCGTGAACTACCGCACTGTACACTGGTTGATAAAGAGATAGTAGTATACTCGTAACAACTAGTATGACGACGGTATAAAGAACGAAAAAAAAACCACGGTTAGGTGGTATATATTATAATACAATTATGGATGGACGGACTGCCTGCCGAGTTCCGACACAGAGGTAGCCACAGCCGTGAACTACCGCACTGTACACTGGTTGATAAAGAGATAGTAGTATACTCGTAACAACTAGTATGACTGACTATGACGGTATAAAGAATGAAAAAAAAACCACGGTTAGGTGGTATATATTATAATAATACAATTATGGATGGACGGACTGCCTGCCGAGTTCCGACACAGAGGTAGCCACAGCCGTGAACTACCGCACTGTACACTGGTTGATAAAGAGATAGTAGTATACTCGTAACAACTAGTATGACTGACTATGACGGTATAAAGAATGAAAAAAAAACCACGGTTAGGTGGTATATATTATAATACAATTATGGATGGACGGACTGCATGCCGACTGCCGACACAGAGGTAGCCACAGCCGTGAACTACCGCACTGTACACTGGTTGATAAAGAGATAGTAGTATACTCGTAACAACTAGTATGACACTATGACGGTATAAAGAATGAAAAAAAAACCACGGTTAGGTGGTATATATTATAATACAATTATGGATGGACGGACTGCCTGCCGACTGCCGACACAGAGGTAGCCACAGCCGTGAACTACCGCACTGTACACTGGTTGATAAAGAGATAGTAGTATACTCGTAACAACTAGTATGACTGACTATGACGGTATAAAGAATGAAAAAAAAACCACGGTTAGGTGGTATATATTATAATAATACAATTATGGATGGACGGACTGCCTGCCGAGTTCCGACACAGAGGTAGCCACAGCCGTGAACTACCGCACTGTACACTGGTTGATAAAGAGATAGTAGTATACTCGTAACAACTAGTATGACTATGACGACGGTATAAAGAAAGAAAAAAAAATACCACGGTTAGGTGGTATATAATTATACAATTATGGATGGACGGACTGCCTGCCGAGTGCCGACTGCCGACACAGAGGTAGCCACAGCCGTGAACTACCGCACTGTACTGTGTCTGCTGCTAATATAGACTGGTTGATAAAGAGATAGTATACAACAATATACTACTATACTGGTGGTCAGGCACTGGTCACCACTAGTCACACTGGCAGTGGCACTCCTGCAGCAAAAGTGTGCACTGTTTAATTTTAAATTAATATAATATTATGTACTCCTGGCTCCTGCTATAACAACCTGCAGTGCTCCCCAGTCTCCCCCACAATTATTATAAGCTTTTATACATTGATGTGCAGCACACTGGGCTGAGCTGAGTGCACACAGACTGAGTCACACTGTGTGACTGCTGTGTATCGTTTTTTTCAGGCAGAGAACGGATATAGCAGAGAACGGATATATTAAATAAAAGTTAACTTAACAACAACTGCACTGGTCACTGTGGTAAACTCTGTCTGCACAATCTCTCTCTCTTCTAATCTATTCTAATGGAGAGGACGCCAGCCACGTCCTCTCCCTATCAATCTCAATGCACGTGTGAAAATGGCGGCGACGCGCGGCTCCTTATATAGAATCCGAGTCTCGCGAGAATCCGACAGCGTCATGATGACGTTCGGGCGCGCTCGGGTTAACCGAGCAAGGCGGGAAGATCCGAGTCGCTCGGACCCGTGAAAAAAAAAGTGAAGTTCGTGCGGGTTCGGATTCAAAGAAACCGAACCCGCTCATCTCTAGAAAAAACACTCAGAAATATCCGGTAACTGGTGTTCCAACTTCTTGGGTAAATCAGAAATGTTTGATTGAACCAACTGATCCAGCCATTCAGTGTAGGGAGAAAGTTGGACATATCCATTTCCCCAATCTCAATGATTTTGAGCTCAAAAGTAGGTGGACACTGTCAACCTACTTCTTTATGTTTAAGAAAAAAGAAACCGTAAAAAATAAATAAAATACCAACTGGCCTAGGGATTGTTGGAATCATGGTGGGGACCTCACCATTGCCGGTACCCACTTTATGGTTCCACTATCCTTGTCAGGAATCTGCATTCTCCATTGCATCACTTACTGTGGAACTACAGGTTCCAGCAGTTCAGTTCCAGTTCCAGTTTTTAGTCTACTGTAGCCTGGAGTACACAGTGCTTCTAGTTAAGAGCATTTACTCCCGGTGCACTACTGAGCCCAGCCAGCAATCAGCACTGCATTGCAGAATTACTCTCCTGATGAATCATTAGCTTCAGCTAACTCACAGCTGATCTGAACACCCAATCCAGCGGGGTGTGTTCTCACAGAGATGCAACATCCAATCATCACAGACCAAGGGGTATAAACTCCAGTTCCTGGCTCAGTCTCATCGCCTTGGATAATGTGTCACATCCTTTGAACAGGTGGCTCCTGTCTTCAGTCCTCTGTCTGCAGAGATTCCCCAGTGTATTGGACCTGTGGAACTACAGGTTCCAGTAGTTCCATTCCAGTTCCAGTCTTCGGTCCCCTGTTTCCAGCGATCTCCTATTTCTGGCATTTCCAGGTTGTTTCCCTGTTCCGGTGTTCCTGTGGAATTACAAGTACCAGCATCCATTCCAGCTTTCATACGAGTCACATTTGGTGTACAAGTTCTCCTGGTTCCTGTTTCCAGTGGTTTTCTTGTTGTCATTCTTCAGTCTTCAGTTTGCTATGAACTCCAGCCACAGTTTGCCACAACAACTTGCAGTAAGAGACTTTCTTCAGGTGTTCTTCCATTATTCAGCCTGTGCACCTGATTACCAGCGTCTAGCATTGCATTCAGCACTTAACAACTTGCTGTGTTAGAACTGTCTCCTGCTAGGGCTTTGCTTGGCTTAAAGACGTGTGCTTCTACAGAGACTGTGTGCTTTGATTGCTATTTGTTATATATCGGAGTTTCATTTGCATCTGACTTCATTATTGCCTTATCATTTATATCAAGTTACAAGTGCATCTTCATTGCTCATTTGTTACAAGTGACTTTTGAAATATTAATTTATCGGATTAAGTTATTATTCATTGTTCCTGTCATACGTTATCCCTGTGTGATAATAAATATCAAGTGCAGAACTTTTCGTCAGTCTCCCCGTTTCCTCTATCACTCCGACATTGACCCACTAGTGCCCCTTCCGGGGACAGACAAAGTTACAGAATCCTGACAATCCTAGACTAGGAAAGTCCATTGTTGGATTTCTTGAAATCAGGGGGGACACCCACATCAGTTTTTTCATCTGATGTTGGAGTAACCAGCACTTGTCTGAAAGCATCAGTGCTGGTTAAAAAGGGGGTGTGGGGGGGGGGGGGGGTTATTCAGTTGGATAGAAAAACTGTTTAGTTGGTTGTTCTGATTAAAAAGTTGGGTAGTGTAGGGAGTACAACGTTTGATTGTTTAGTTGGTCATACGGGTTGTTCGGGTGGTTAGATGAAAAGTTGGATAGGGTAAGGTTAGCTTAATGCAGCTCAGAGGACAGGTCACGGATGTGTTTTTATTTTCATTTATTTACCTTTGTTAATACTTGACCTATACCAATTAAATATAGAGGCATCTGTTGCATATTAAGGCATAAGTTTGTAGAGTGAGTAATACTATTTTTTTTTTTTTTTTTTGTGTGTGTTCCTGGGACGTGCAGTCAGGGGAGGCAGTGCCTCCCGTCATTAATAATTCAAATAATACTACTAAGAAGATACTTATGACACAAATTCTGTGCCATAAGTATCTGACTTTGCCTTGAAATTACTTTTAAAAAAAAATTCCCTTGTGTAAAAAAACAAAAAACAAAACAAAAAAAAACAAAACTGTTTTAAATGTGTTTTATGAAGGCACCGCTCTCGGTGCCTCCCACTGTCAGTGTTAATGGGATGGAAGTGGGGGGCGGGGCCAAGGGTTGGGCAAGGAAAGCCTGTTAAAAAAAAAAAGCAGCAAAAGCGGCACCTCTGTGGAAGGGGCGTGCTTTCAGCTCATATGAAAGCACGCCCCCTCGCTCTCACATGCCGATGCGACTGGCCGGTGGTGGATCATATTCCTCCTCCTCCCCCCCCCCCCCCCCCCCCCCCCCCCCTCTCCCTTCCCCCTTATCTTACTGAGCAGGCGAGGCTTCGATGTAAGCTGCAGCCGCTGCCCCCCCTCCTCCCCTTTCAGCTGCTGTGTTGCTGAGAATGCAGACATGTCACACAGTCTGACATGTCTGCTGCAGTACAGCCAGCAGCAGCAGTGCCCGATGCCTGCTCACCCCTACCCTATCTGCATGGCTACTCCCTCCCCCCGGGACCTGCCACCAATCTAGTGCAGCAATATGTCCCTGCTTCCTCCCCTCCTGAGGCCCCGCCCCCTCACACCAAAGACCACGCCCCCTTCCTGCTCTAGTGTGGCTGTCTGGAAGATGTGATTCCTCCCCAGCCAGCTCGGTGAAGCAGGGAATATACAGAGTCTGCAACCTCCCACAATGAGAGGTAAGTATCTGTGGGGGGATGTTGTTGTGTTTTTTTTTTTTTTTTATACTGTATATGGAGTTGGGGTATATATTAATATTATCTAGGGGTTTGGTATTAGTGTTATCTTAAGGGGAGTGGGCTGGTAAATAATATTGGGTGGGGTAATGTGATGTTCGGCTCATACTGTGTGGGGTAATGTGAATTTGCCTCATACTGCGTGGCGTAATGTGATGTTCGGCTCATACTGTGTGGGGTAATGTGAATTTGGCTCATACTGTGTGGGGTAATGTTATGTTCGGCTCATACTGCGTGGCGTAATGTGATTTTTTTTTCCCTCATACTGCGTGGCGTAATGTGATTTTTATTTTATTTTTTATTTTTTTTTGCCTCATATTGCGTGGCGTAATGTGGTGATCGCCTCATACTGCGTGGGGTAATGTGAATTTGCCTCATACTGCGTAGCGTAATGTGATTTTTTTTTTTATTGATTTTTTTTTACATATATATATATATATATATATATATATCTATCTATCTATCTCTATATCAAGGAGGGAGTCCGTGTGCCATCTCCATCTGGGCCCCCTTGGCCCACGCAGGGGCAGTAGCATGCATGGTAGATGCTAGAACCAAGTGGGCTAAAGGACCTCTGACGCCTGGGGGAGGAGCTAGGCTGGTGGGATAGTTCTTTCACTATCCACGCCATCTTTCACTATCCACGCCACCAACTTTTAGGAACCTCCGCTTGCCACCGTGCCCGAAACGTGGTGAGCATACATTTCGGGTACCATGTTCTGGCCTTGCTCTTCCCCATGGTGACGTCAGAGGTCTTTTCTTCAACTTGGTTTTAGCCATAACCTAGCGGGCATTGGCTTGACAGCGGTAGGGATCATCAGTAGACTCGGTAGACATTACAGCTGCAGTGCCTCACCAGCCACTGACCTCACCGCACGCCACTGGTGTGTTAATATTCACTTATAATGGCAAAAAAATGAGCCACTCAAAAGAGGAATTCTAAATAATAACATGTTGTTTTAGGGGGAGAGACCTAGGAACTTGGGGCATATGTAATAGGGTCCGAGTTTGCCGGAGGTGCGGAATGTCGGCGGATATCTGAATTATTATTTTTTAAAGCGGCAATCGGCTTTGTAAATGGTTGCTGCTTTAAAAAAAAAACGTCAGATCAGCCAGCTTCCTGCACCTCTGGCAAACACGGATCTTTTTACATATTCCCCATGGAATGTGACGGCAGATAAGAACCACCTGAACCCTCTACACGTACACACTTGGGTTAATTTTTTTTATCGTGCGACATCTAGACTACTAGTATATCTTTGGATTGTGGGAGATGTTAGGGCCGTGATGGGAATTGAACCCATGACCACAGAGTTGTGATGCAGTAATGCTATTACACCTTCGAGAAGACAAGTTAAAATAAAGTGAAAGCATAGGGGGTCATTCCGAGTTGTTCGCTCGTTATTTTTTTTCTCGCAACGGAGCGATTAGTCGCTAATGCGCATGCGCAATGTCCGCAGTGCGACTGCGCCAAGTAAATTTGCTATGCAGTTAGGAATTTTACTTGCGGCATTACAAGGTTTTTACTTCGTTGTGGTGATCGTAATGTGATTGACAGGAAGTGGGTGTTTCTGGGCGGAAACAGGCCGTTTTATGGGTGTGTGCGAAAAAACGCTACCGTTTCTGGGAAAACGCGGGAGTGGCTGGAGAAACGGAGGAGTGTCTGGGCGAACGCTGGGTGTGTTTGTGACGTCAAACCAGGAACGAAACTGACTGAACTGATCGCAGATGCTGAATAAGTCTAGAGCTACTCAGAAACTGCTAAGAAGTGTCTATTCGCAATTCTGCTAATCTTTCGTTCGCAATTTTGATAAGCTAAGATTCACTCCCAGTAGGCGGCGGCTTAGCGTGTGCAAAGCTGCTAAAAGCAGCTTGCGAGCGAACAACTCGGAATGACCCCCATAGTTATTTTGTGGATCCACCAAGGTCCCCAATGATTATAATAATCCCACATAGTAATAACACAAGCAGAAAGAAACCTTCCTAGTGACATTACTATTCGCATATTCTGGGCCTGACTGATCCGGTGAATGACAAGTATGTCATTAGTTTTTATTAGAATTCTGGCATCTCCAGGAAAAATAGTATTGTAATTTGTAGATTTAGGAATATTTCTTCATCAGTTTGGACCATGCTCTAAGAGATTGTGCACCCCACATACATACCCTTATATCCAACACCCCTCTTTTATGTTTACTTGGTGAAGACACCCTTTAAGTATAGCCTTGTGTACATATGTAAATGTTAGTTACCCTGCAAAATAGGGCTGATGCTGATTTAGACATACACCTGTGCAAAGCATATATTGCATGAATTTGCACTGGGCATGCTCCAATAATGGGCGCACATTAATATGGACTGTGCACAGTCATACGCATTACTATAACATCTACACTTGCAACAGAAGAAGTGAGTTGTAATGGGTTGTTCTCATGTAGGCAAAGTTCAGTGAGGATGTTTCAACACAAACCAAGGCTATACAGACTTGTATTCAGGGAAATCAGCCTAGGGTCAGCAAATATTACTGGGTTGGAGAAGGTCCGCACTGATGAGGATGATAACTAGTATAATACGTGCTGCAGACGTGGGCGCATCTGGTGATGTATACTACTCAGCATATTGGCGGATATATGCATTTATTTCCATGCATGCTTCTTTGGAGCGAAGTATGCAGTTCCTACTGCACCAACTTTTAAGAGACCACATATTTCAATTAGAGATGAGCGGGTTCGGTTTCTCTGAATCCGAACCCGCCCGAACTTCATGTTTTTTTACACGGGTCCGAGCGACTCGGATCTTCCCGCCTTGCTCGGTTAACCCGAGCGCGCCCGAACGTCATCATCACGCTGTCGGATTCTCGCGAGGCTCGGATTCTATCGCAAGACTCGGATTCTATATAAGGAGCCGCGCGTCGCGGCCATTTTCACACGTGCATTGAGATTGATAGGGAGAGGACGTGGCTGGCGTCCTCTCCGTTTAGAAATTAAAATAGATAGGAGAGTGAGAGTGAGACACTTCATTTACTTACTGGAGCTTAGGAGGAGTTATACTAGTGACTGATGACCAGTGACCTGACCACCAGTGCAGTTTTATAATTTATTATTATTTAATAATCCATTCTGTTCTTGTTCTCTGCCTGAAAAAAACGATACACAGTGACTCAGTCACACTCGCATACCATATCTGTGCTCAGCCCAGTGTGCTGCAACATCTATGTATAATATCTGACTGTGCTCACACAGCTTAATTGTGGGGGAGACTGGGGAGCAGTTATAGGTTATAGCAGGAGCCAGGAGTACATATTAAACAGTGCACACTTTTGCTGCCAGAGTGCCACTGCCAGTGTGACTGACCACTGTGACCAGTGACCTGACCACACTGACCACCAGTATAGTATATTGTGATTGAATGTCTGCCTGAAAAAGTACACTCGTCGTGTGACTTGTGTGGTGTTTTTTTATTCTATAAAAATTAAAAAACTCATTCTGCTGACAGTGTCCAGCAGGTCCGTCATTATATAATATATACCTGTCCGGCTGCAGTAGTGATATATATATATATTTTTTTTTATATCATTATTTATCATCCAGTCTATACTAGCAGCAGACACAGTACGGTAGATCACGGCTGTAGCTACCTCTGTGTCGGCACTCGGCAGTCCATCCATAATTGTATACCACCTACCCGTGGTTTTTTTTTTTTTCTTTCTTCTTTATACATACTACATCTCATTATCATCCAGTCTATATTAGCAGCAGACACAGTACAGTACGGTAGTCCACGGCTGTAGCTACCTCTGTGTCGGCACTCGGCAGTCCATCCATAATTGTATACCACCTACCCGTGGTTTTTCTTTTCTTTCTTCTTTATACATACTACATCTCATTATCATCTAGTCTATATTAGCAGCAGACACAGTACAGTACGGTAGTCCACGGCTGTAGCTACCTCTGTGTCGGCACTCGGCAGTCCATCCATAATTGTATACCACCTACCCGTGGTTTTTCTTTTCTTTCTTCTTTATACATACTACATCTCATTATCATCCAGTCTATATTAGCAGCAGACACAGTACAGTACGGTAGTCCACGGCTGTAGCTACCTCTGTGTTGGCACTCGGCAGTCCATCCATAATTGTATACTAGTATCCATCCATCTCCATTGTTTACCTGAGGTGCCTTTTAGTTGTGCCTATTAAAATATGGAGAACAAAAATGTTGCGGTTCCAAAATTAGGGAAAGATCAAGATCCACTTCCACCTCGTGCTGAAGCTGCTGCCACTAGTCATGGCCGAGACGATGAAATGCCAGCAACGTCGTCTGCCAAGGCCGATGCCCAATGTCATAGTACAGAGCATGTCAAATCCAAAACACCAAATATCAGTAAAAAAAGGACTCCAAAACCTAAAATAAAATTGTCGGAGGAGAAGCGTAAACTTGCCAATATGCCATTTACCACACGGAGTGGCAAGGAACGGCTGAGGCCCTGGCCTATGTTCATGGCTAGTGGTTCAGCTTCACATGAGGATGGAAGCACTCAGCCTCTCGCTAGAAAACTGAAAAGACTCAAGCTGGCAAAAGCACCGCAAAGAACTGTGCGTTCTTCGAAATCCCAAATCCACAAGGAGAGTCCAATTGTGTCGGTTGCGATGCTTGACCTTCCCAACACTGGACGTGAAGAGCATGCGCCTTCCACCATTTGCACGCCCCCTGCAAGTGCTGGAAGGAGCACCCGCAGTCCAGTTCCTGATAGTCAGATTGAAGATGTCAGTGTTGAAGTACACCAGGATGAGGAGGATATGGGTGTTGCTGGCGCTGGGGAGGAAATTGACCAGGAGGATTCTGATGGTGAGGTGGTTTGTTTAAGTCAGGCACCCGGGGAGACACCTGTTGTCCGTGGGAGGAATATGGCCACTGACATGCCTGGTGAAAATACCAAAAAAATCAGCTCTTCGGTGTGGAAGTATTTCAACAGAAATGCGGACAACAGGTGTCAAGCCGTGTGTTGCCTTTGTCAAGCTGTAATAAGTAGGGGTAAGGACGTTAACCACCTCGGAATATCCTCCCTTATACGTCACCTGCAGCGCATTCATAATAAGTCAGTGACAAGTTCAAAAACTTTGGGCGACAGCGGAAGCAGTCCACTGACCAGTAAATCCCTTCCTCTTGTAACCAAGCTCACGCAAACCACCCCACCAACTCCCTCAGTGTCAATTTCCTCCTTCCCCAGGAATGCCAATAGTCCTGCAGGCCATGTCACTGGCAATTCTGACGAGTCCTTTCCTGCCTGGGATTCCTCCGATGCATCCTTGAGTGTAATGCCTACTGCTGCTGGCGCTGCTGTTGTTGCTGCTGGGAGTCGATCGTCATCCCAGAGGGGAAGTCGTAAGCCCACTTGTACTACTTCCAGTAAGCAATTGACTGTCCAACAGTCCTTTGCGAGGAAGATGAAATATCACAGCAGTCATCCTGCTGCAAAGCGGATAACTGAGGCCTTGACAACTATGTTGGTGTTAGACGTGCGTCCGGTATCCGCCGTTAGTTCACAGGGAACTAGACAATTTATTGAGGCAGTGTGCCCCCGTTACCAAATACCATCTAGGTTCCACTTCTCTAGGCAGGCGATACCGAGAATGTACACGGACATCAGAAAAAGACTCACCAGTGTCCTAAAAAATGCAGTTGTACCCAATGTCCACTTAACCACGGACATGTGGACAAGTGGAGCAGGGCAGGGTCAGGACTATATGACTGTGACAGCCCACTGGGTAGATGTATGGACTCCCGCCGCAAGAACAGCAGCGGCGGCACCAGTAGCAGCATCTCGCAAACGCCAACTCTTTCCTAGGCAGGCTACGCTTTGTATCACCGGTTTCCAGAATACGCACACAGCTGAAAACCTCTTACGGCAACTGAGGAAGATCATCGCGGAATGGCTTACCCCAATTGGACTCTCCTGTGGATTTGTGGCATCGGACAACGCCAGCAATATTGTGTGTGCATTAAATATGGGCAAATTCCAGCACGTCCCATGTTTTGCACATACCTTGAATTTGGTGGTGCAGAATTTTTTAAAAAACGACAGGGGCGTGCAAGAGATGCTGTCGGTGGCCAGAAGAATTGCGGGACACTTTCGGCGTACAGGCACCACGTACAGAAGACTGGAGCACCACCAAAAACTACTGAACCTGCCCTGCCATCATCTGAAGCAAGAAGTGGTAACGAGGTGGAATTCAACCCTCTATATGCTTCAGAGGTTGGAGGAGCAGCAAAAGGCCATTCAAGCCTATACAATTGAGCACGATATAGGAGGTGGAATGCACCTGTCTCAAGCGCAGTGGAGAATGATTTCAACGTTGTGCAAGGTTCTGATGCCCTTTGAACTTGCCACACGTGAAGTCAGTTCAGACACTGCCAGCCTGAGTCAGGTCATTCCCCTCATCAGGCTTTTGCAGAAGAAGCTGGAGACATTGAAGGAGGAGCTAACACGGAGCGATTCCGCTAGGCATGTGGGACTTGTGGATGGAGCCCTTAATTCGCTTAACAAGGATTCACGGGTGGTCAATCTGTTGAAATCAGAGCACTACATTTTGGCCACCGTGCTCGATCCTAGATTTAAAGCCTACCTTGGATCTCTCTTTCCGGCAGACACAAGTCTGCTGGGGTTGAAAGACCTGCTGGTGAGAAAATTGTCAAGTCAAGCGGAACGCGACCTGTCAACATCTCCTCCTTCACATTCTCCCGCAACTGGGGGTGCGAGGAAAAGGCTCAGAATTCCGAGCCCACCCGCTGGCGGTGATGCAGGGCAGTCTGGAGCGACTGCTGATGCTGACATCTGGTCCGGACTGAAGGACCTGACAACGATTACGGACATGTCGTCTACTGTCACTGCATATGATTCTCTCAACATTGAAAGAATGGTGGAGGATTATATGAGTGACCGCATCCAAGTAGGCACGTCACACAGTCCGTACTTATACTGGCAGGAAAAAGAGGCAATTTGGAGGCCCTTGCACAAACTGGCTTTATTCTACTTAAGTTGCCCTCCCACAAGTGTGTACTCCGAAAGAGTGTTTAGTGCCGCCGCTCACCTTGTCAGCAATCGGCGTACGAGGTTACATCCAGAAAATGTGGAGAAGATGATGTTCATTAAAATGAATTATAATCAATTCCTCCGCGGAGACATTGACCAGCAGCAATTGCCTCCACAAAGTACACAGGGAGCTGAGATGGTGGATTCCAGTGGGGACGAATTGATAATCTGTGAGGAGGGGGATGTACACGGTGATATATCGGAGGATGATGATGAGGTGGACATCTTACCTCTGTAGAGCCAGTTTGTGCAAGGAGAGATTAATTGCTTCTTTTTTGGTGGGGGTCCAAACCAACCCGTCATATCAGTCACAGTCGTGTGGCAGACCCTGTCACTGAAATGATGGGTTGGTTAAAGTGTGCATGTCCTGTTTATACAACATAAGGGTGGGTGGGAGGGCCCAAGGACAATTCCATCTTGCACCTCTTTTTTCTTTAATTTTTCTTTGCGTCATGTGCTGTTTGGGGAGGGTTTTTTGGAAGGGACATCCTGCGTGACACTGCAGTGCCACTCCTAGATGGGCCCGGTGTTTGTGTCAGCCACTAGGGTCGCTTATCTTACTCACACAGTCAGCTACCTCATTGCGCCTCTTTTTTTCTTTGCGTCATGTGCTGTTTGGGGAGGGTTTTTTGGAAGGGACATCCTGCGTGACACTGCAGTGCCACTCCTAGATGGGCCCGGTGTTTGTGTCGGCCACTAGGGTCGCTTATCTTACTCACACAGTCAGCTACCTCATTGCGTCTCTTTTTTTCTTTGCGTCATGTGCTGTTTGGGGAGGGTTTTTTGGAAGGGACATCCTGCGTGACACTGCAGTGCCACTCCTAGATGGGCCCGGTGTTTGTGTCGGCCACTAGGGTCGCTTATCTTACTCACACAGTCAGCTACCTCATTGCGCCTCTTTTTTTCTTTGCTTCATGTGCTGTTTGGGGAGGGTTTTTTGGAAGGGACATCCTGCGTGACACTGCAGTGCCACTCCTAGATGGGCCCGGTGTTTGTGTCGGCCACTAGGGTCGCTTATCTTACTCACACAGTCAGCTACCTCATTGCGCCTCTTTTTTTCTTTGCGTCATGTGCTGTTTGGGGAGGGTTTTTTGGAAGGGACATCCTGCGTGACACTGCAGTGCCACTCCTAGATGGGCCCGGTGTTTGTGTCGGCCACTAGGGTCGCCCAGCTTAGTCATCCAGCGACCTAGGTGCAAATTTTAGGACTAAAAATAATATTGTGAGGTGTGAGGTATTCAGAATAGACTGAAAATGAGTGTAAATTATGGTTTTTGAGGTTAATAATACTTTGGGATCAAAATGACCCCCAAATTCTATGATTTAAGCTGTTTTTTAGTGTTTTTAAAAAAAAAACACCCGAATCCAAAACACACCCGAATCCGACAAAAAAAATTCGGTGAGGTTTTGCCAAAACGCGTTCGAACCCAAAACACGGCCGCGGAACCGAACCCAAAACCAAAACACAAAACCCGAAAAATTTCCGGCGCTCATCTCTAATTTCAATATCATATGGTGATTTTGCTGCATATCTGCAGTATGGGCTATATGCTTAAAGAATTTTATACAGTTATGCAATAAAATGACATTTATTTTTTACATACTTTACATCATCATACGTTTTGCATACTGTTCTAGCAACATGTTTATATGAAAAACTCTTACCAATATTCCAGACCACCATGGTGTTCCCATATGAATTTCCCCAAAACATCCAACAATGATGATGGCTACTGCTGCTACAAGCTGGATAACCTGTCAGAAAGCATGCCATAGAATATACATATGTGAGTGCTTCAATGACATTTAAGCAATTTATAGAACAAGCTTCTGGATGTCACCATATGTCCCTGGAGGAGGCTCTGTACGTTCTCAGACTATACTCGGACAGTAGACAAGTGTTCTTCAGTCTCTGGCTGGTTAGAGGCCCAGTCTAACATTTATTTTAGCGAAATATTTGTTTAATGTAACCATATTGGATGGAGAGTGCTGTGAAATTGAAGGTAACAGAGATGTGGACAAAATTACATGTAATCAATAGTGATGAGCGGGTTCGGTTTCTCGGAAACCGAACCCCCCCCCGAACTTCACCCTTTTTACACGGGTCCGAGCCATACTCTGATTCTCCCGTATGGCTCGGGTAACCCGAGCGCGCCCGAACGTCATCATCCCGCTGTCGGATTCTCGCGAGATTCGGATTCTATATAAGCAGCCGCGCGTTGCCGCCATTTTCACTCGTGCATTGCAAATGTTAGGGAGAGGACGTGGCTGGCGTCCTCTCCATTATTGTTGAATTTGATTGTGCATTATTGCTTAATTCATTGTGGGGAGGACTGGGGAGCAGCTGTATAATATAGGAGGAGTACAGTGCAGAGTTTTGCTGATCAGTGTCTACCAGTTATCCGTTCTCTGCCTGAAAAAAACGCTCCATATCTGTGCTGCATATATATCTGTGCTCACACTGCTTAATTGTGGGGACTGGGGAGCAGCTGTATTATATAGCAGGAGTACAGTGCAGAGTTTTGCTGACAGTGACCACCAGTATACGTTGTCTGCCTGAAAAACACTCCATATCTGTGCTCAGTGTGCTGCTTTATTTTAATGTGGGGACTGGGGACCACCAGTATAATTAATATTATATAGGAGGAGTACAGTGCAGAGTTTTGCTGACAGTGACCACCATTATACGTTGTCTGCCTGAAAAACACTCCATATCTGTGCTGAGTGTGCTGCTTTATTGTGGGGACTGGGGAGTCGGGACCTCCAGTATAATATTATATAGGAGGAGTACAGTGCAGAGTTTTGCTGACACAGTGACCACCAGTATACTATATATAGCAGTACAGTACGGAAGGCCACTGCTGTACCTACCTCTGTGTTGTCATTAAGTATACTATCCATCCACATTCTATACCTGTGGTGCATTTTAGTTTTGCAGTTTGCTGACACAGTGACCACCAGTATACTATATATAGCAGTACGGTACGGAAGGCCTCTGCTGTATCACCTCTGTCTCTTCATTAAGTATACTATCCATCTACATTCTATACGTGTGGTGCATTTTAGTTGTGCGCAGTATATATAGTAGTAGGCCATTGCTATTGATACTGGCATATAATTCCACACATTAAAATATGGAGAACAAAAATGTGGAGGTTAAAATAGGGAAAGATCAAGATCCACTTCCACCTCGTGCTGAAGCTGCTGCCACTAGTCATGGCCGAGACGATGAAATGCCATCAACGTCGTCTGCCAAGGCCGATGCCCAATGTCATAGTAGAGAGCATGTAAAATCCAAAAGTTCAGTAAACTGACCCAAAAATCAAAATTAAAAGCGTCTGAGGAGAAGCGTAAACTTGCCAATATGCCATTTACGACACGGAGTGGCAAGGAACGGCTGAGGCCCTGGCCTATGTTCATGGCTAGTGGTTCAGCTTCACATGAGGATGGAAGCACTCATCCTCTCGCTAGAAAAATGAAAAGACTTAAGCTGGCAAAAGCACAGCAAAGAACTGTGCGTTCTTCTAAATCACAAATACCCAAGGAGAGTCCAATTGTGTCGGTTGCGATGCCTGACCTTCCCAACACTGGACTGGAAGAGCTTGCGCCTTCCACCATTTGCACGCCCCCTGCAAGTGCTGGAAGGAGCACCCGCAGTCCAGTTCCTGATAGTCAAATTGAAGATGTCACTGTTGAAGTACACCAGGATGAGGATATGGGTGTTGCTGGCGCTGGGGAAGAAATTGACAAGGAGGATTCTGATGGTGAGGTGGTTTGTTTAAGTCAGGCACCTGGGGAGACACCTGTTGTCCGTGGGACGAATATGGCCATTGACATGCCTGGTCAAAATACAAAAAAAATCAGCTCTTCGGTGTGGAATTATTTCAACACAAATGCGGACAACAGGTGTCAAGCCGTGTGTTGCCTTTGTCAAGCTGTAATAAGTAGGGGTAAGGATGTTAACCACCTCGGAACATCCTCCCCTATACGTCACCTGCAGCGCATTCATCATAAGTCAGTGACCAGTTCAAAAACTTTGGGTGACAGCAGAAGCAGTCCACTGACCACTAAATCCCTTCCTCTTGTAACCAAGCTCCTGCAAACCACACCACCAACTCCCTCAGTGTCAATTTCCTCCTTACCCAGGAAAGCCAATAGTCCTGCAGGCCATGTCACTGGCAAGTCTGACGAGTCCTCTCCTGCCTGGGATTCCTCCGATGCATCCTTGAGTGTAACGCCTACTGCTGCTGGCGCTGCTGTTGTAGCTGCTGGGAGTCGATCGTCATCCCAGAGGGGAAGTCGGAAGACCACTTGTACTACTTCCAGTAAGCAATTGACTGTCCAACAGTCCTTTGCGAGGAAGATGAAATATCACAGCAGTCATCCTGCTGCAAAGCAGATAACTCAGGCCTTGGCAGCCTGGGCGGTGAGAAACGTGGTTCCGGTATCCACCGTTAATTCAGAGGCAACTAGAGACTTGATTGAGGTACTGTGTCCCCGGTACCAAATACCATCTAGGTTCCATTTCTCTAGGCAGGCGATACCGAAAATGTACACAGACCTCAGAAAAAGACTCACCAGTGTCCTAAAAAATGCAGTTGTACCCAATGTCCACTTAACCACGGACATGTGGACAAGTGGAGCAGGGCAGACTCAGGACTATATGACTGTGACAGCCCACTGGGTAGATGTATTGCCTCCCGCAGCAAGAACAGCAGCGGCGGCACCAGTAGCAGCATCTCGCAAACGCCAACTCGTTCCTAGGCAGGCTACGCTTTGTATCACCGCTTTCCAAAAGAGGCACACAGCTGACAACCTCTTACGGAAACTGAGGAAGATCATCGCAGAATCGCTTACCCCAATTGGACTCTTCTGGGGATTTGTGACATCGGACAACGCCAGCAATAATGTGCGTGCATTACATCTGGGCAAATTCCAGCACGTCCCATGTTTTGCACATACATTGAATTTGGTGGGGCAGAATTATTTAAAAAAACGACAGGGGCGTGCAAGAGATGCTGTCGGTGGCCCGAAGAATTGCGGGCCACTTTCGTCATTCAGCCACCGCGTACAGAAGACTGGAGCACCACCAAACAATCCTGAACCTGCCCTGCCATCATCTGAAGCAAGAGGTGGTAACGAGGTGGAATTCAACCCTCTATATGCTTCAGAGGATGGAGGAGCAGCAAAAGGCCATTCAAGCTTATACATCTGGCCACGATATAGGCAAAGGAGGGGGAATGCACCTGTCTCAAGCGCAGTGGAGAATGATTTCAACGTTGTGCAAGGTTCTGCAACCCTTTGAACTTGCCACACGTGAAGTCAGTTCAGACACTGCCAGCCTGAGTCAGGTCATTCCCCTCATCAGGCTTTTGCAGAAGAAGCTGGAGACATTGAAGGAGGAGCTAAAACAGAGCGATTCCGCTAGGCATGTGGGACTTGTGGATGGAGCCCTTAATTCGCTTAACCAGGATTCACGGGTGGTCAATCTGTTGAAATCAGAGCACTACATTTTGGCCACCGTGCTCGATCCTAGATTTAAAACCTATGTTGTATCTCTCTTTTCAGCAGACACAAGTCTGCAGAGGTTCAAAGATCTGATGGTGAGAAAATTGTCAAGTCAAGCGGAACGTGACCCGTCAACATCTCCTCCTTCACATTCTCCCGCAACTGGGGGTGCGAGGAAAAGGCTAAGAATTCCGAGCCCACCCGCTGGTGGTGATGCAGGGCAGTCTGGAGCGAGTGCTGACATCTGGTCCGGACTGAAGGACCTGCCAACGATTACTGACATGTCGTCTACTGTCACTTCATATGATTCTCTCACCATTGAAAGAATGGTGGAGGATTATATGAGTGACCACATCCAAGTAGGCACGTCAGACAGTCCGTACGTATACTGGCAGGAAAAAGAGGCAATTTGGAGGCCCTTGCACAAACTGGCTTTATTCTACCTAAGTTGCCCTCCCTCCAGTGTGTACTCCGAAAGAGTGTTTAGTGCAGCCGCTCACCTTGTCAGCAATCGGCGTACGAGGTTACTTCCAGAAAATGTGGAGAAGATGATGTTCATCAAAATGAATTATAATCAATTCCTCCGTGGAGACATTCACCAGCAGCAATTGCCTCCACAAAGTACACAGGGACCTGAGATGGTGGATTCCAGTGGGGACGAATTAATAATCTGTTAGGAGGGGGATGTACACAGTGAAAGGGGTGAGGAATCGGAGGATGATGATGAGGTGGACATCTTGCCTCTGTAGAGCCAGTTTGAGCAAGGAGAGATTGATTGCTTCTTTCTCTGACGTCCTAGTGGATGCTGGGAACTCCGTAAGGACCATGGGGAATAGCGGCTCCGCAGGAGACTGGGCACAAAAGTAAAGCTTTAGGACTACCTGGTGTGCACTGGCTCCTCCCCCTATGACCCTCCTCCAAGCCTCAGTTAGATTTTTGTGCCCGGCCGAGAAGGGTGCACACTAGGGGCTCTCCTGAGCTTCTTAGTGAAAGTTTAGTTTTAGGTTTTTTATTTTCAGTGAGACCTGCTGGCAACAGGCTCACTGCATCGAGGGACTAAGGGGAGAAGAAGCGAACCTGCCTGCTTGCAGCCAGCTTGGGCTTCTTAGGCTACTGGACACCATTAGCTCCAGAGGGACCGAACACAGGCCCAGCCTCGGAGCTCGGTCCCAGAGCCGCGCCGCCGGCCCCCTTACAGAGCCAGAAGCAAGAAGAGGTCCGGAAAAATCGGCGGCAGAAGACATCAGTCTTCAACAAGGTAGCGCACAGCACTGCAGCTGTGCGCCATTGTTACTCAGGCACACTTCACACTTCGGTCACTGAGGGTGCAGGGCGCTAGGGGGGGGCGCCCTGAGCAGCAATGTAAACACCTTGGCTGGCATAAATACACCACATATAACCCCCAGGGCTATATGGATGTATTTTAACCCCTGCCAGAACTCACCAAAAAGCGGGAGAAAAGGCCGCCGAGAAGGGGGCGGAGCCTATCTCCTCAGCACACGGGCGCCATTTTCCATCACAGCTCCACTGGAAGGACGTCTCCCTGACTCTCCCCTGCAGTCCTGCACTACAGAAAAGGGTAAAAAAGAGAGGGGGGCACTAATTTGGCGCAGTTTTAATACTAACAGCAGCTATAAAGGGAAAAGCACATTTTATAGTGGTATTCCTGTCTATATATAGCGCTCTGGTGTGTGCTGGCATACTCTCCCTCTGTCTCCCCAAAGGGCTAGTGGGGTCCTGTCCTCTATCAGAGCATTCCCTGTGTGTGTGCGGTGTGTCGGTACGATTGTGTCGACATGTTTGAGGAGGAAAATGAGATGGAGGCGGAGCAATTGCCTATTATAGAGTTGTCACCCCCTAGGGAGTCGACACCTGAGTGGATGAGCTTATGGAAGGAATTGCGTGACAGTGTCAGCTCTTTACGACAGACAGTTGACGACATGAGACAGCCGGCTACTCAGCTTGTGCCTGTCCAGGGGTCTCAAACGCCATCAGGGGCTTTAAAACGCCCGTTACCTCAAATGGCAGACACAGACACGGATACTGACTCCAGTGTCGATGATGAGGAGACAAACGTGACTTCCACTAGGGCCACACGTTACATGATTGAAGCAATGAAAAATGTATTGCATATCTCTGATAATACAAGTACCACTAAAAAGGGTATTATGTTTGGTGAGAAAAAACTGCCTGTAGTTTTTCCTGTATCCGAGGAATTAAATGAAGTGTGTGATGAGGCGTGGGTTTCCCCCGATAAAAAACTGATAATTCCTAAAAGGTTATTGGCATCGTACCCTTTCCCGCCAGAGGATAGGGCACGTTGGGAAACACCCCCTAGGGTGGATAAAGCGCTCACACGCTTGTCTAAACAGGTAGCACTACCCTCTCCTGATACGGCCGCCCTAAAGGAACCTGCCGATAGAAAGCTGGAGAATATCCTAAAATGTATATACACTCACACGGGTGTTATACTGCGACCAGCAATCGCCTCAGCCTGGATGTGCAGTGCGGGCCTGGCGTGGTCGGATTCCCTGACTGAAAATATTGATACCCTAGATAGGGACAGTATATTACTGACTATAGAGCATTTGAAGGATGCATTTCTATATATGCGTGATGCACAGAGGGATATTTGCCGACTGGCATCAAGAGTTAGCGCGCTGTCCATTTCTGCAAGAAGAGGTTTATGGACGCGGCAGTGGTCAGGTGATGCGGATTCTAAAAGGCACATGGAAGTATTGCCTTATAAGGGGGAGGAGTTATTTGGGGTAGGTCTATCAGACCTGGTAGCCACGGCAACTGCTGGAAAATCCACATTTTTACCCCAGGTAGCTTCTCAACCTAAGAAGACGCCGTATTATCAGGCGCAGTCCTTTCGGCCCCATAAGGGCAAGCGAGCAAAAGGCACCTCATTTCTGCCCCGTGGCAGAGGGAGAGGAAAAAGGCTGCAACAAACAGCCAGTTCCCAGGAACAAAAGCCCTCTCCCGCCTCCACAAAGTCCTCAGCATGACGCTGGGGCTTTACAAGCGGACTCGGGCACGGTGGGGGCCCGTCTCAAGAAGTTCAGTGCGCAGTGGGCCCACTCGCAAGTGGACCCCTGGATCCTTCAGGTGGTATCTCAGGGGTACAAATTGGAATTCGAGACGTCTCCCCCTCGCCGTTTTCTAAAGTCTGCTTTACCGACGTCTCCCTCAGACAGGGAGGCAGTATTGGAAGCCATTCACAAGCTATATTCCCAGCAGGTGATAATCAAGGTACCCCTCCTACAACAGGGAAAGGGGTACTATTCCACACTATCTGTGGTACCGAAGCCGGACGGCTCGGTGAGACCAATTTTAAACCTAAAATCCTTGAACACTTACATACAAAGGTTCAAATTCAAGATGGAGTCAATCAGGGCAGTGATTGCAAACCTGGAAGAAGGGGACTATATGGTGTCTCTGGACATCAAAGATGCTTACCTACATGTCCCAATTTACCCTTCTCACCAAGGGTACCTCAGGTTTGTGGTACAGAACTGTCACTATCAGTTTCAGACGCTGCCGTTTGGATTGTCCACGGCACCCCGGGTCTTTACCAAGGTAATGGCCGAAATGATGATTCTTCTTCGAAGAAAAGGCGTCTTAATTATCCCTTACTTGGACGATCTCCTGATAAGGGCAAGATCCAGGGAACAGTTGGAAGTCGGAGTAGCACTATCTCAGATAGTGCTGCGCCAGCACGGTTGGATTCTCAATATTCCAAAATCGCAGTTGATCCCGACGACACGACTTCTATTCCTAGGGATGATCCTGGACACAGTCCAGAAAAAGGTGTTTCTCCCGGAGGAGAAAGCCAGGGAGTTATCCGAACTAGTCAGAAATCTCCTAAAACCAGGCCAAGTCTCAGTGCATCAATGCACAAGGGTCCTGGGAAAGATGGTGGCTTCTTACGAAGCAATCCCATTCGGCAGATTCCACGCAAGAACCTTCCAGTGGGATCTGCTAGACAAATGGTCCGGGTCGCATCTTCAGATGCATCAGCGGATAATCTTGTCACCAAGGACAAGGGTGTCTCTCCTGTGGTGGTTGCAGAGTGCTCATCTTCTAGAGGGCCGCAGATTCGGCATTCAGGACTGGGTCCTGGTGACCACGGATGCCAGCCTGAGAGGCTGGGGAGCAGTCACACAGGGAAGAAATTTCCAGGGCTTGTGGTCAAGCCTGGAGACATCACTTCACATAAATATCCTGGAGCTAAGGGCCATCTACAATGCTCTAAGCCTAGCAAGACCTCTGCTTCAAGGTCAGCCGGTGCTGATCCAGTCAGACAACATCACGGCAGTCGCCCACGTAAACAGACAGGGCGGCACAAGAAGCAGGAGGGCAATGGCAGATGGGAAGCAGACTTCCTCAGCAGACACGACCTCCACCCGGGAGAGTGGGGACTTCACCCAGAAGTCTTCCACATGATTGTGAACCGTTGGGAAAAACCAAAGGTGGACATGATGGCGTCCCGCCTCAACAAAAAACTAGACAGGTATTGCGCCAGGTCAAGGGACCTTCAGGCAATAGCTGTGGACGCTCTGGTAACACCGTGGGTGTACCAGTCAGTGTATGTGTTCCCTCCTCTGCCTCTCATACCCAAGGTACTGAGAATCATAAGAAGGAGAGGAGTAAGGACTATACTCGTGGCTCCGGATTGGCCAAGAAGGACTTGGTACCCGGAACTTCAAGAGATGCTCACAGAGGACCCGTGGCCTCTACCTCTAAGAAAGGGCCTGCTCCAGCAGGGACCCTGTCTGTTCCAAGACTTACCGCGGCTGCGTTTGACGGCATGGCGGTTGAACGCCGGATCCTGAAGGAAAAAGGCATTCCGGATGAAGTCATCCCTACCCTGATCAAAGCCAGGAAGGATGTAACCGTACAGCATTATCACCGTATTTGGCGTAAATATGTTGCGTGGTGCGAGGCCAGGAAGGCCCCTACAGAGGAATTTCAACTGGGTCGTTTCCTGCATTTCCTGCAAACAGGACTGTCTATGGGCCTAAAATTAGGGTCCATTAAGGTTCAAATTTCGGCCCTGTCGATTTTCTTCCAGAAAGAATTGGCTTCAGTTCCTGAAGTTCAGACGTTTGTCAAGGGGGTACTGCATATACAGCCTCCTTTTGTGCCTCCAGTGGCACCTTGGGATCTCAATGTAGTTTTGGGGTTCCTAAAATCACATTGGTTTGAACCACTCACCACTGTGGACTTAAAATATCTCACATGGAAAGTGGTAATGCTGTTGGCCCTGGCTTCAGCCAGGCGTGTCTCAGAATTGGCGGCTTTATCCTATAAAAGCCCTTACCTAATTTTTCATACGGACAGGGCAGAATTGAGGACTCGTCCTCAATTTCTCCCTAAGGTGGTTTCGGCGTTTCACTTGAACCAGCCTATTGTGGTACCTGCGGCTACTAGGGACTTGGAGGACTCCAAGTTGCTGGACGTAGTCAGGGCCCTGAAAATATATGTTTCCAGGACGGCTGGAGTCAGAAAATCTGACTCGCTGTTTATCCTGTATGCACCCAACAAGCTGGGTGCTCCTGCTTCTAAGCAGACTATTGCTCGTTGGATTTGTAGTACAATTCAGCTTGCACATTCTGTGGCAGGCCTGCCACAGCCAAAATCTGTAAAAGCCCATTCCACAAGGAAGGTGGGCTCATCTTGGGCGGCTGCCCGAGGGGTCTCGGCTTTACAACTTTGCCGAGCAGCTACTTGGTCAGGGGCAAACACGTTTGCTAAATTCTACAAATTTGATACCCTGGCTGAGGAGGACCTGGAGTTCTCTCATTCGGTGCTGCAGAGTCATCCGCACTCTCCCGCCCGTTTGGGAGCTTTGGTATAATCCCCATGGTCCTTACGGAGTTCCCAGCATCCACTAGGACGTCAGAGAAAATAAGAATTTACTTACCGATAATTCTATTTCTCGTAGTCCGTAGTGGATGCTGGGCGCCCATCCCAAGTGCGGATTGTCTGCAATACTTGTACATAGTTATTGTTACAAAAATCGGGTTATTATTGTTGTGAGCCATCTTTTCAGAGGCTCCTCTGTTATCATGCTGTTAACTGGGTTCAGATCACAGGTTGTACGGTGTGATTGGTGTGGCTGGTATGAGTCTTACCCGGGATTCAAAATCCTTCCTTATTGTGTACGCTCGTCCGGGCACAGTATCCTAACTGAGGCTTGGAGGAGGGTCATAGGGGGAGGAGCCAGTGCACACCAGGTAGTCCTAAAGCTTTACTTTTGTGCCCAGTCTCCTGCGGAGCCGCTATTCCCCATGGTCCTTACGGAGTTCCCAGCATCCACTACGGACTACGAGAAATAGAATTATCGGTAAGTAAATTCTTATTTTTTTTGGTGGGGGCCCAAACCAACCAGTCATTTCAGTCACAGTCGTGTGGCAGACCCTGTCGCTGAAATGATGGGTTCGTTAAAGTGTGCATGTCCTGTTTATACAACATAAGGGTGGGTGGGAGGGCCCAAGGACAATTCCATCTTGCACCTCTTTTTTCTTTCATTTTTTTTTGCATCATGTGCTGTTTGGGGACAATTTTTTTGAAGTGCCATCCTGCCTGACACTGCAGTGCCACTCCTAGATGGGCCAGGTGTTTGTGTCGGCCACTTGTGTCGCTTAGCTTAGCCATCCAGCGACCTCGGTGCAAATTTTAGGACTAAAAATAATATTGTGAGGTGTGAGGTATTCAGAATAGACTGGAAATGAGTGGAAATTATGGTTATTGAGGTTAATAATACTATGGGATCAAAATGACCCCCAAATTCTATGATTTAAGCTGTTTTTTAGGGTTTTTTGAAAAAAACACCCGAATCCAAAACACACCCGAATCCGACAAAAAAATTTCGGTGAGGTTTTGCCAAAACGCGTCCGAATCCAAAACACGGCCGCGGAACCGAATCCAAAACCAAAACACAAAACCCGAAAAATGTCCGGTGCACATCACCAGTAATCAAGTACATGACTGCCCTATAGTAAATAGATCTAAAGTCCTTTCCATACTACATGAGATGGGCATAAGATTTCTGAGGATATAATTCCAAATTTAAAATGTATAGTAGAATGGAAACCCTCACTAGTGCAAACAGTCTTCATGGGTACATCCTAGTTTTTGTCAAATGCCATTTCACATTTGTATTTTGTAATATATGCATCCTGTACCATACATGTAACATACACATGTATCCTCAAACATGATGGCTTCAGTTGCACCAACAGCAATCGAATTGCAAAATTAATTGAACTGGAAATTAAGGATGCCCCCTGCAGACACAGCGCAGCCGCACCGCCAGAATCTTTTTCCTCAGAACGGCTGCGTGTGACGTCATGCAGCCATCTGGAAAACGGGCCAGACATACCTCTGTTGTCCAGATCATGCCGCCGCACTGCTACACCCCCCCTCCCCCCGATGGCCGCCGATGTCTCTCACAACGTGATCGCATCCTTCAGAGATGTAATCACACTGTGATGGTTTGCGCATGCGCTGGAGCTGGGGTGCAATGGGTTGTTTGTCCAGAGCCAAATATAGTTATTTATAGTCAGTGTGATAGGCAAAACCACTACTGTTGGCTGCCAATTACAAATTATGTAGACAAACACAGGCACAACCCTGTCCACCACCACAAAACTGAGGACAATGGGTAAGCACAATTTTCTCAGTAAGAAACTTTGGGCTATGGGTGCCCCGAAAAACAATATTCTGATAGTCTAAGGCTCCGTGATTCAGAAAAGTTTTGGAACCACTGTTTTAGTGTACAGTACATTTGCATTAACCTAATACTTTTTCTAATAGAGCAACAATCACCAACCTTCTTTTTCTTCTAAAGTTACAGTTGTTAGTAGTTACCTGACTACAGGGCCGTCTTTTCGTATGGGCTCATTGGGCTCTTGCCCAAGGGCCCCAGGAGTAAAAGGGACCTAGGCTGATAGCTGAGGGTCCCCTCTTTCCAGGGGTACCAGATTTTTGATAATCGGCCCTGGGGAACCGGAGACTTCAAAGCAGTGGTCACCATCCAAGCCTGTTGTTTGTTCTTCCCAGACAGATATCTCGGGTTCTGTCTGACTTAGAGTTTTTCTGAGGCTATACTCCAAAAGCTGGGGCTCTCCCCTTTCAGTGGACACTGGCAGTTTTTCTCTTCAATGCCCAGAACCAGAGATATCAGCCTTCAAACAGCTTGTCCCTGCTACAGCTTCACACGCCTAATATGCAGTTTTATATTTTTGTTGGTGGATTGCTCTGGCTACTGAAGTCTGATCCCCAAGTCCCCAGTACCTCCTGAAAGGTGGGACTCTCTAGTTATTTTTATCCCAGTAAAGCTAAGAAATCTATTTCCAGGAACTGGAGATATCTGCAGTAAAGCAAGCTGCCCTGACCCCCGGAAAATGATGCATATTAAGCCCACTCCACTATTCACCCCTCCCCTGTGTATTAAACACCACCTACCACCCTGGAAGTCATGTACCGGAGCCCCTTCATTCAGCACAATGTCCCGGCTTCTACAGTTTAGCTTTCTCCTTCCCGCCCTTTTTGTGCAGTAAAGGAGTAATTAGCAGAAGTTATTTCTCCAGGTCCTACATGCTGAGCGAAAGATAGAACCCCCCTTCCCCACGCGGGACATCAAAGCTGTCGCTGATAGCACCCCCCGCTCCTACCGCTGATGGGAGGGTAGGGGCCTCAGTGCATTGCTGTGCCCAGGGGCCTACACTGCTGTTAAGACGACTCTGCCTGACTAAACTATTATTATAGTGTTTGCTGACTTTCATGCACAAACAGCACAAAAATACTTTTCCAGCAGTGCTAAATTATTTTCCCATCAGTTTATACTTGTTGACAGCATAGGATTCAAGCTGTCATATTTCCTATGTTTATTATGTCTAGAAATCCATACAACCTAATTTTAGGCCAATTTTATATGTCAGCAATCTCTTGAAAATGTCACGTGGAATCAACTTCAGTCAAGTTCTCTGCACAGCACATATTCTTAGCTCCAACTATTTAACCAACAAGTCTCTGCGCTCTCCACTCATTGGTGGTCATTCTGAGTTGTTCGCTTGCTAGATACTTTTAGCAGCATTGCAAACGCAAAGCCGTCGCCCTCTGGGAGTGTATCTTAGCATAGCAGAATTGCTAACGAAAGATTAGCAATTCTGCTATTAAGTATTTCCTTGCAGTTTCTGAGTAGCTTCAGACCTACTCCTAGATTGCGATCACCTCAGTCTGTTTAGTTCCTGGTTTGACGTCACAAACACGCCCAGCATCCGGCCAGTCACTCCCCCGTTTCTCCAGCCACTCCTGCGTTTTCTGCTGGCACGCCTGCGTTTGTTAGCACACTCCCGGAAAACGCTCAGTATTGATTTATGGAATCATATTTATGAATATTAATATTTAATATATCATATATGGTATTTAATATATGGATATATTTCAATTAATATGCATTTATCATGTATATCTGCAAATATATTATGTCAGGCTTACAAACTAATTGGCTGATACATATATGCAGTCCTTATACATATGACTTATGAAGTTATTAAGTTAAGATTCCTTAAAGAGAGTTCAAGCTTGAATATTACCGCTCTTTTTATATGATTCTTTATTTACAGGCAGATCAAATCGTACAGAATAAGATATACACAGTAGTGATATATATACTAATTATAATTATATATATATATCACTACTGTGTATATCTTATTCTGTACGATTTGATCTGCCTGTAAATAAAGAATCATATAAAAAGAGCGGTAATATTCAAGCTTGAACTCTCTTTAAGGAATCTTAACTTAATAACTTCATAAGTCATATGTATAAGGACTGCATATATGTATCAGCCAATTAGTTTGTAAGCCTGACATAATATATTTGCAGATATATATGATAAATGCATATTAATTGAAATATATCCATATATTAAATACCATATATGATATATTAAATATTAATATTCATAAATATGATTCCATAAATCAATATTGGCGACCACGAATTGGACTTGTTATTACTGAATCTGATTATCTGATTTATAATATTTATGAGGAGTAGCAAATGCTATAAGCTGGCTACCAAATCTGCAGAATCACGGTGGGGATGTATCTATGAAAATTTATTACCATTGTGTAATGTCAATTTTGTATTCTGTATAACCTAGGATAAATGTGTTAGTGCAATATACGTTATTTTAACTAACATAATATCTATTAGGAAGCAGCACCAAAGGCTATAAGCCTGCTGGCAAAATACAAGATCACAGTGGAATAGGTTACAAATGAGAATAAAGAATTTAAAGGCCTAGAATAGAAAATGTGCACAGTGGAAAAGAGTATTTCCAAATAAATGTATAAATGTACCAGGTATTAGAGTTTAACCTTAAGACACCGGTCAATCTTAAGGAGAGGATACCTTCAGTACTAAAAACAAAGAATATATAAATTTAGCATTGAAATGTTAAAAATGCAAAAGTTTTCTGTAGCATTTAGAAAAATGCGCAGAACTGCGGCTCTAGAAGCCAAACAGAAATGTAAAGAAGAATCAGGTTCACGTCTTCGTAAGGCGTGCCTGACCATTAATGCAAAAATGCATTCGTTATTTAAGTCCCTTAAACAGAAAAATAAACAGAAAAAGTTTGGGGCAGAAGCGAAAAGCCTGACAGTTTGTAATCAAATTGTCAAGATCTCTGATGAAGAGATAACATCCAGCAAGCAAGCTGAGATAGAAACACCAAACAGGAATAGTGTTGAGGTATGTGAAACTCTGTACACAGAGTCTACAGGAGTCAGAAATGACTTAATCAGTCAAGATCCTAAAATTAAGGAAAGTTACATGTTGCAGGACTGCATCAATGTGCAGCGCATGGAGTCTGCTATGGTCACACAGACCACCAGCAGAACAGCCTCTGTGGTAAAGGAAGAAAGTAGCAATGTGCCGGATGTGTCTATCATCAGACAGCACATTAATGTAAAGGAGGTAGCAGCAATAGGAGATGTCCCCTATACTGTGTCTAGTAAGGGGGAAGATCATTGTAACTCAGATTATGAGTATTCTGCTGAATACACTCTCAGAGTTCCCAATGTAAATGAAGAATTTGTTATGCCCTTAGGCAAAGGTGAATTGTCAGCAGATTTAAACACTGATAGCAGCAGTACAGTGCACACAGGGGTGGGGAAGTTCCCCATGGTGAAAACTCCCATGGCAACCAGAGTTGCAAACCTTGAAATGTATTCACCTGGAAACATGTTTAAAGGGAAAATCCATGAAATTAATTCAGGAATGCATGTTTACAAACAAAGTTCCCAAACTTATGTAACCCCCACAGAGCACTCAGAGACTTCTAGTGATGGTGCAAATGTTTGCATGCTCTCAGAGAGACCACATGCAGAGTGTCATTCTGCAAACCACACACCAATTAACAATGACAAAAAGGATCACCAGGATGAAAATGTTTTTATGCCCTGGTGCCATAACCATTTTATTACAGGTGTGGAAAGACAGAAAGCCCTGGGACCTGCAATACATATTTGGCAAAGTTTAACAAGTTTCTCTCCCCACAAAAGTAGGTTTTTTCAGAAGCTCCAAGATTCTTCCAAACTAAGGAGCCACACCAAGCAGCAAACGCTATGGTTAAAGACAGTCTGGGACCAGGCTGCATCACAAGGGAGTATGGTCACAAGTGAATACGGTAGTATCATTCCTTTACTTGTTAGATCCAATGAAGCCATTGTTTGCTTTGATGTTCAAACAGCCACAGTTTCCAAATTAAACCTGCATCATATCTGCAGCGACAATTGTGCTGTCATTGACACACAATGTGACAGGAAAGATTGGCACAGGCCAGAAACAATTGTTTGTTTGTTATTCAATCGTTAAAAGACACATTTGTAAATTCTGTACCTGATAACATGCAGCAGATAGGACAGAATGCATAGCAAGCTATGTTAAATCACTGTATAAATATCTGTGATAGTCATTGTATGTATTTTTGTTTGATTCATAGTAATCCTGGCAACCTGTATACAGAATGGTGCAAGACTCCAAAAAGACTCCAATTTACAAGGGAAAAGGTCTTCATTAACCCTTTCATCGCTGCTATCCAGCAAAATCTACATAGCATCCCTAAAGACTGATATATGGACAAATCCTCAAGGAGTTTTCCAGTTTCACAAGAAAGGGGAAGGTTTTCATTAACCCTTTCATCACAAGTAATCATTACTTGTCTTTCAAACTACATGTACACTCCCACAACAGTGTACAGCACATCTCATCACTGTGATTATACAGAACTGTCTCATCCCTTCATATACCTTAATCACATATATGTAAACATTTGTCTGAGATATATTTTATATCATTGCATATATACCTTGTAAATATTTTATGTTTTTTTTATATATTACACAATAGATACTACCTATGCTTCCTTCGTAAAAGCTTCAAAAGTAATTAAATATCTAATACAGGATGGTATACCACGTTATAACAAATTGGGCCGAGATTATTAAGTGGGATGAATAATTCTCTTAATAAAGACTGTCACAAGTCTAAGATAATTATTTGTAGCATAACAGGGTCACTGTATATGCACATGGCTGCATATAAAATAATATTGGATGGAATTAGATATATTTAAAGCCATTCCTAAATGATATTTAATATCTGTTTGAAGCAAAATTATATTCATTTATTGTATTGATAGGATGTTACTATATACACATCAAAAGCATTTTAAATAATTATTAGTCAAAATATAGGTAGGATAGAAAACGCCTTTATATGGGTTAAACTGGTATAAGTTTATGTAAGATTGAGATGTATAAATAGGTACAAGGTAGAATAAGGAGATTTAAGACTGCATGGTAATTTATTCAGTGAGGAAATACAGAACAGAGTAGGTGTACTACTCACAGCCATTTGTGGTACTATTGCCCGAAGACAATTAAGACCTACTATTAACAAGCAAGGAAAGAAAGAAAGAAAGAAAAAAAAAAAAAGACTGTTTCATATATGCCTGTTCTATTCAAAATCACAACCTGTTTGTGCAAAAGCAATATGGACACTGGTCACAACTGCGGCATTGGATAAACGCAAAGGAAACAGAACTGCTAAAGACTGTATAAAGACTATTACTATTACTGAGGGTCGTCACAAGTACTGAATGTTCAAGACACAGCACTCGACGTACACAGCCCTCTGCCTCAAACAGCGAAATGGCAAGCAAAGGAGCAGCTGCTACGAAGAATTCTACTTCTAGTAATGGTGCAAATGTTGCAAACGCAAGGCCATAATGCAAACGCAAGGCATCTCCAATTGCAAGCAAACCACGCAGATGACAGTCTTATCCCAGTAAATTGCTACATACAAGAACAGCAAAAATGTCCAAACGTACTGATCCAGATACAGAAAAAAGGTCTACAATTGGGCTATGGTATTCCAAATGTCTGTAGAAATTAGTTTTCCTCATGAATACTGAATAAAAACCTCAGTTTTGTCTGCTTTAGTTAAAAGTAGAATAAGGTTAGGTAAGCTAAGAATTTTTAGAGATTTTTAAAATCATAATGGTTATTATTATTACACTTATGGTATATATTATGGTTACAACGAAAGTTATGTTTGAAGGAATATTTTGAAATGTATTTGGAAGCAATTACGCTAGTTTAATGTGTGGCCAATCAAAAGAATTTCTCATGGCCACAAGGGGGCGACTGTTGCCTTATAGGTAATTGTCTGCACTTAGTATAATATTAGGGCAATGGATATTGTCTGAATCAAAATATAATTCATTATAAATAGGCGATGTTACCATAGTGGACAGTATACTGGATATATATAGTAAGGAATAGATATGAAATAAGTTTGAATGTATGAGGTAATGTTTAGCTGATTTAAGAGATTAGGTTTGTGTATGTGTTTATATAGATATACTGTATATTTGTGTTTTACAGCAAGATGGTAAAAAATAGTGTAGGGAACAGGTTTATTCTGCTCTAGTCATAAATAAGGCCAGAGAGGTTACAGTAAGATCAAGAGTCATTGTAGAGAAAAGGTATTAGGCCATAAATGATAATAGGTATGTGACAGAGCTCTGTTGGTCATTGGAATTCACAGGTGTGCTTACAGTAGATCAGAATCTACTGGTTTGTCTATTGTCCAGTGAAGGTTAAAAGCTAGGGAGTATAAATTAACTACTATGAAAAGAGATCACATCCATTGATAAAACATTGTGTAACCGACCCCAGGAAAACTTGTCAATACAACAGAACTTTGGATGAAAAGACATTCCAGATTTTACAATACTATACTTGCTTAAGGCAGTGTGGACACCACACTTTTATGACACCATGCCTCCGTGAACAGGACACGACAGCCCAGTTCAATGTTTGTTTTATTACACCTTGGAATCTGACAAACCTATAATTACCTATTCCATTGGAAACTATGAGAATATGATAGTTTGAATTGGTAAAATATGAGATAAAAGGACCAGACTTGTAGTTAGGAGTTAGAAGGAAGAGGGAGAGGGAGAAGAAGAAGGAGAAGGAAGGAAGTCAGTCAGGAGGAGAAGTCATGGAGAACATGCAGAAGGAATGATTCTTGGGATGGCAATCTTTAACTTGCAAGTATACATTTTATGTTAGCAATTGAAACTGTTTGTGAAACTTATGTCATGTTGTTTTATGTTATGTAACGAAGGAAGCATATATAATTATAATTAGTATATATATCACTACTGTGTATATCTTATTCTGTACGATTTGATCTGCCTGTAAATAAAGAATCATATAAAAAGAGCGGTAATATTCAAGCTTGAACTCTCTTTAAGGAATCTTAACTTAATAACTTCATAAGTCATATGTATAAGGACTGCATATATGTATCAGCCAATTAGTTTGTAAGCCTGACATAATATATTTGCAGATATATATGATAAATGCATATTAATTGAAATATATCCATATATTAAATACCATATATGATATATTAAATATTAATATTCATAAATATGATTCCATAAATCAATATCAGTTACCACCCAGAAACACCCACTTCCTGTCAATCATTCTCCGATCAACAGTGCGACTGAAAAGCTTCGTTCGCCCGTGAGTAAAATAGCATAGTTTTGTGTAAAATTGCTTAGCGCGTGCGCCCTGCGGTGCATAGGCATACACAGAACTGCCGGATTTTAGCCTATTAGCAATTCTGCTAAAAATAACAGCGAGCGAACAACTCGGAATGACCCCCATTAATGGGTTGATTCTGAGTTGGGAGTAAAACTAAAAAAAAGGAGTAACTTTGCACCTGGACAAACCATGTTGCCAGGGGCATATTAAGAAAGGAGGGTGCCTACGTGCAATCCCCATCTGAACACCCTCCTCCAGGGCTGGACTGGCCATCTGGCACTTCTGGCACATTCCAGAAGGGCCGATGGGAAGGTTGGCCGATCCGGTCCCTCAGAGAGCCGGGAAGGCCACGCACAGCGCAGCCTCCGGCTCTCTGGTTCAGCCGCCTCTACCGGTCTCCATGGAAATGGGGGCATGCCGCGAGTCCCCGCCCCTGGGCTCATGGCGCGCCCCTTCCCCCAGCAAGCGTTGCCATAGTAATGGGGGCATGCCATGAGTCCATACCCCCAAGACTCATGGCATGCTCCCGTAAATCATGGTGGCGCGCCCTGTGACAAGCGCGCGTGCCCCCGTGACGAGCGTGCGTGCCCCCGAATGCCCGGACCAATTTACATCCCCAGTCCGTCGCTGCCCTCCTCTGTAGCCAGCAGCGCAGTAGCTTCTGAGCACTAGGATCACTAGGAGACCCTAGCGCTATGCCAAAATCAAGTGCACATGCACAGGACCCGGAAAAATGGTGCGGCAGACATTTTCCCAGTGATTTTGCTACTGTACATGCGCGAAATGCCGGGAAAATGTCTGCGGCATAATTGCACTGCTACCACCGACGTGGGACTCCGGAACTGTAAGTATTCAAAACACGGGTGCAGGGTGTGCGGTGTGAGCCTCACTGGACCCAGGGGACCATGTGTACTGCACACCTTGCACCTATTATAGATATGCCCCTGCATGTTGCAATGCAATGGGTGCAAATACATTTATTTTTGTTGTCCATAAAGTAAATACAGGCTGTTTTCTCAAATAACACACAAATGCTGGACCATACTTACCAAATTTCTGGCTGCCACCTTGTAAAAAATGTTTATGTATGCAGCCAACTTGGGGCCTAATTCAGACCTGATCGCAGCAGCAAAAGTGTTCTCTAATAGACAAAACCATGGGGGTCATTCCGAGTTGTTCGCTCGCTGCCGGTTTTAGCAGAATTGCGATCAGGCTAAAAACCGGCAGTTCTGCGTATGGGCGCTAAGTAATTTCACACAAAACTAAGCAATATTACACAGGGCCGAGCGACGCTTTTCAGTCGCTCTGCTGATCGGTGAGTGATTGACAGGAAGTGGGTGTTTCTGGGCGGTAACTGAGCGTTTTCTGGGAGTGTGCTAAAAAACGTAGGCGTGCCAGCCAAAAACGCAGGAGTGGCTGGGGAAAATAAGATTTTACTCACCGATAAATCTATTTCTCGTAGTCCGTAGTGGATGCTGGGGACTCCGTCAGGACCATGGGGAATAGCGGCTCCGCAGGAGACAGGGCACAAAAAGTAAAAGCTTTTGGACCTAGGTGGTGTGCACTGGCTCCTCCCCCTATGACCCTCCTCCAAGCCTCAGTTAGGATACTGTGCCCGGACGAGCGTACACAATAAGGAAGGATTTTGAATCCCGGGTAAGACTCATACCAGCCACACCAATCACACCGTACAACTTGTGATCTGAACCCAGTTAACAGTATGATAACAGAGGAGCCTCTGAAAAGATGGCTCACTACAACAAAAACCCGATTTTGTTAACAATAACTATGTACAAGTATTGCAGACAATCCGCACTTGGGATGGGCGCCCAGCATCCACTACGGACTACGAGAAATAGATTTATCGGTGAGTAAAATCTTATTTTCTCTAACGTCCTAAGTGGATGCTGGGGGCTCCGTCAGGACCATGGGGATTATACCAAAGCTCCCAAACGGGCGGGAGAGTGCGGATGACTCTGCAGCACCGAATGAGAGAACTCCAGTTCCTCCTCAGCCAGGGTATCAAATTTGTAGAATTTAGCAAACGTGTTTACCCCTGACCAAGTAGCTGCTCGGCAAAGTTGTAAAGCCGAGACCCCTCGGGCAGCCGCCCAAGATGAGCCCACTTTTCTTGTGGAATGGGCTTTTACAGATTTTGGCTGTGGCAGGCCTGCCACAGAATGTGCAAGCTGAATTGTACTACAAATCCAACGCGCAATAGTCTGCTTAGAAGCAGGAGCACCCAGCTTGTTGGGTGCATACAGGATAAACAGCGAGTCAGATTTCCTGACTCCAGCCGTCCTGGAAACATATATTTTCAGGGCCCTGACTACGTCCAGCAACTTGGAGTCCTCCAAGTCCCTAGTAGCCGCAGGCACCCACAATAGGTTGGTTTAGGTGAAACGCTGAAACCACCTTAGGAAGAAATTGAGGACGAGTCCTCAATTCCGCCCTATCCGAATGAAATATCAGGTAAGGGCTTTTATAGGATAAAGCCGCCAATTCAGATACTCGCCTGGCAGAAGCCAGGGCCAACAACATTACCACTTTCCATGTGAGATATTTTAATTCCACCGTGGCAAGTGGCTCAAACCAATGTGATTTTAGGAATCCCAAAACTACATTGAGATCCCAAGGTGCCACTGGGGGCACAAAGGGAGGCTGTATATGCAGTACCCCTTTTACAAAAGTCTGAACTTCAGGAAATGAAGCCAATTCTCTCTGAAAGAAAATCGACAAGGCCGAAATTTGAACCTTAATGGACCCTAACTTTAGGCCCATGGACAGTCCTGTTTGCAGGAAATGTAGGAAACGACCTAGTTGAAATTCCTCTGTCGGGGCCTTCTTGGTCTCGCACCACGCAACATATTTTCGCCAAATACGGTGATAATGCTGTGCGGTTACATCCTTCCTAGCTTTAATCAGGGTAGGAATAACTTCATCTGGAATGCCTTTTTCCTTCAGAATCCGGCGTTCAACCGCCATGCCGTCAAACGCAGCCGCGGTAAGTCTTGGAACAGACAGGGTCCCTGCTGAAGCAGGTCCCTTCTTAGCGGCAGAGGCCACGGGTCCTCTGTGAGCATCTCTTGAAGTTCCGGGTACCAAGTCCTTCTTGGCCAATCCGGAGCCACTAGTATAGTTCTTACTCCTCTCCGTCTTATAATTCTCAGTACCTTGGGTAAGAGAGGCAGAGGAGGGAACACATACACCGACTGGAACACCCAAGGTGTTACCAGAGCGTCCACAGCTATTGCCTGCGGGTCCCTTGACCTGGCGCAATACCTGTCTAGTTTTTTGTTGAGGCGTGACGCCATCATGTCCACCTTTGGTTTTTCCCAACGGTTCACAATCATGAGGAAGACTTCCGGATGAAGTCCCCACTCTCCCGGGTGTAGGTCGTGTCTGCTGAGGAAGTCTGCTTCCCAGTTGTCCACTCCCGGAATGAACACTGCTGACAGTGCTATCACATGATTTTCCGCCCATTTCAGAATCCTTGCAGCTTCTGTCATTGCCCTCCTGCTTCTTGTGCCGCCCTGCCTGTTTATGTGGGCGACTGCTGTGATGTTGTCCGACTGGATCAACACCGGCTGACCCTGAAGCAGAGGCTTTGCTAGGCTTAGAGCATTGTAAATTGCCCTTAGTTCCAGTATATTTATGTGAAGTGAAGTCTCCAGGCTTGACCACACTCCCTGGAAGTTTCTTCCTTGTGTGACTGCTCCCCAGCCTCTCAGGCTGGCATCCGTGGTCACCAGGATCCAGTCCTGAATGCCGAATCTGCGGCCCTCTAGGAGATGAGCACTTTGCAGCCACCACAGAAGAGATACCCTTGTCCTTGGAGACAGGGTTATTTTCTGATGCATCTGAAGATGCGATCCGGACCATTTGTCCAGCAGATCCCACTGAAAAATTCTTGCGTGGAATCTGCCGAATGGAATCGCTTCGTAAGAAGCCACCATTTTTCCCAGGACCCTTGTGCATTGATGCACTGACACCTTTCCTGGTTTTAGGAGGTTCCTGACTAGCTCGGATAACTCCCTGGCTTTCTCCTCCGGGAGAAACACCTTTTTCTGGACTGTGTCCAGAATCATCCCTAGGAACAGCAGACGTGTCGTCGGAATCAGCTGCGATTTTGGAATATTTAAAATCCACCCGTGCTGTTGTAGTACTTCTTGAGATAGTGCTACTCCGACTTCTAACTGTTCTCTGGACCTTGCCCTTATTAGGAGATCGTCCAAGTAAGGGATAATTAATACGCCTTTTCTTCGAAGAAGAATCATCATTTCGGCCATTACCTTGGTAAAGACCCGGGGTGCCGTGGACAATCCAAACGGCAGCGTCTGAAACTGATAATGACAGTTCTGTATTACGAACCTGAGATACCCTTGGTGAGAAGGGCAAATCGGGATATGGAGATAGGCATCCTTGATGTCCAGAGACACCATATAGTCCCCTTCTTCCAGGTTCGCTATCACTGCTCTGAGTGATTCCATCTTGAATTTGAACCTTTTGATATAAGTGTTCAAAGATTTTAGATTTAAAATCGGTCTCACCGAACCGTCTGGTTTCGGTACCACAAACAGTGTGGAGTAATATCCCTTCCCTTGTTGTAGGAGGGGCACTTTTATTATCACCTGTTGGGAGTACAGCTTGTGAATGGCTCCCAATACCGCCTCCCTGTCGGAGGGAGCTATTGGTAAAGCAGACTTCAGGAACCGGCGAGGGGGAGACGTCTCGAATTCCAATTTGTACCCCTGAGATACTACTTGCAGGATCCAGGGGTTCACTTGCGAGTGAGCCCACTGCGCGCTGAAATTTCTGAGACGACCTCCCACCGTACCTGAGTCTGCTTGTAAGGACCCAGCGTCATGCTGAGGACTTGGCAGAAGCGGAAGAGGGCTTCTGTTCTTGGGAAGAAGCTGTCTGCTGCAGTCTTTTTCCCCTTCCTCTACCCCGGGGCAGATATGACTGTCCTTTTGTCCGCTTGCCTTTATGGGAACGAAAGGACTGATGCTGAAAAGACGGTGTCTTTTTCTGTTGAGAGGTGACTTGAGGTAAAAATGTGGATTTCCCAGCCGTTGCCGTGGTTACCAGGTCTGATAGACCGACCCCAAATAACTCCTCCCCTTTATACGGCAATACCTCCATGTGCCGTTTTGAATCCGCATCACCTGACCACTGTCGCGTCCATAACCCTCTTCTGGCAGAAATGGACAGCGCACTTACTCTTGATGCCAGAGTGCAAATATCTCTCTGTGCATCTCGCATATATAAAAATGCATCTTTTAATTGCTCAATAGTCAATAAAATACTGTCCCTATCCAGGGTATCAATATTCTCAGTCAGGGAGTCCGACCACGCCACCCCAGCACTGCACATCCAGGCTGAGGCGATTGCTGGTCGCAGTATAACACCAGTATGTGTGTATATACTTTTAAGGATATTTTCCAGCCTCCTATCTGCTGGCTCCTTAAGGGCGGCCGTTTCTGGAGACGGTAACGCCACTTGTTTTGATAAGCGTGTGAGCGCCTTATCTACCCTAGGGGGTGTTTCCCAACGAGCCCTAACCTCTGGTGGGAAGGGATATAGTGCCAATAATTTTTTAGAAATTAGCAGTTTTTTGTCGGGGGTAACCCACGCTTCATCACACACTTCATTCAATTCATCTGATTCAGGAAAAACTACGGGTAGTTTTTTCACACCCCACATAATACCCCTTTTCGTGGTACTTGCAGTATCAGAGATGTGCAAAACCTCCTTCATTGCCGTGATCATGTAACGTGTGGCCCTACTGGAAAATACGTTTGTTTCTTCACCGTCGACACTGGAGTCAGTGTCTGTGTCTGGGTCCGTGTCGACCCACTGAGGTAACGGGCGTTTTATAGCCCCTGACGGTGTTTGAGACGCCTGGACAGGCACTAACTGAGCTGCCGGCTGTCTCATGTCGTCAACAGTTTTCTGTAACGTGCCGACACTGTCACGTAATTCCTTAATTACGGCCATCCATTCAGGTGTCGACTCCCTAGGGGGTGACATCACCATTATAGGCAATTGCTCCGCCTCCACATCATTTTCCTCCTCATACATGTCGACACACACGTACCGACACCCAGCACACACACAGGGAATGCTCTGATAGAGGACAGGACCCCACTTAGCCCCTTGGGGAGACAGAGGGAGCGTTTGCCAGCACACACCAGAGCGCTATATATGTATAGGGACAACCTTACAATAAGTGTCTATCCCTTATAGCTGCTTATATCTGTTATTTTGCCAAATAAGTGCCCCCCTCTCTTTTTTACCCTGTTTCTGTAGTGCAGGATGCAGGGGAGATTCTGGGAGCCTTCCTACCAGCGGAGCTGTGTGGGAAAAATGGCGCTGTGTGCTGAGGAGATAGGCCCCGCCCCCTTCACGGCGGGCTCTTCTCCCGCTTTTTTCTGGAAAACTGGCAGGGGTTAAATACATCCATATAGCCCAGGAGCTATATGTGATGTATTTTTTGCCAAATAAGGTAAATTCATTGCTTCCCAGGGCGCCCCCCCCCCCAGCGCCCTGCACCCTCAGTGACCGAAGTGTGAAGTGTGCTGAGAGCAATGGCGCACAGCTGCAGTGCTGTGCGCTACCTTATGAAGACAGGAAAGTCTTCTGCCGCCGATTTATGGACCTCTTCTTGCTTCAGCATCTGTAAGGGGGCCGGCGGCGCGGCTCCGGGACCCATCCATGGCTGGGCCTGTGATCGTCCCTCTGGAGCTAATGTCCAGTAGCCAAGAAGCCCAATCCACTCTGCACGCAGGTGAGTTCGCTTCTTCTCCCCTTAGTCCCACGCTGCAGTGAGCCTGTTGCCAGCAGGACTCACTGAAAATAAAAAAACCTAAGTATACTTTTACTTCTAAGCAGCTCAGGAGAGCCACCTAGATTGCACCCTTCTCGGCCGGGCACAAAGATCTAACTGAGGCTTGGAGGAGGGTCATAGGGGGAGGAGCCAGTGCACACCACCTAGGTCCAAAAGCTTTTACTTTTTGTGCCCTGTCTCCTGCGGAGCCGCTATTCCCCATGGTCCTGACAGAGTCCCCAGCATCCACTTAGGACGTTAGAGAAATGGGGGAGTGGCTGGCCGAACGCACGGCGTGTTTGTGACGTCAAACCAGGAACCAAACAGTCAGCAGTGATCGCAATCTAGGAGTAGGTCTGGAGCTACTCAGAAACTGCAGGGAAATATTTAATAGCAGAACTGCTAACCTTTCGTTAGCAAATCTGCTAAGCTAAGATACACTCCCAGAGGGCGGCGGCCTAGCGTGTGCATTGCTGCTAGAAGCAGCTAGCGAGCGAACAACTCGGAATGAGGGCCCATGTGCACTGCAGGTGTGGCAGATATAACGTGCAGAGAGAGTTAGATTTGGGTGGGTTATATTGTTTCTGTGCAGGGTAAATACTGGCTGCTTTATTTTTACACTGCAATTTAGATTTCAGATTGAACACACCGCACCAAATCTAACTCTCTCTGCACATATAAAAGAAAATATATCGGAGCGCTTGTGATTATGTGGACGCACACCTAAAATGAAAAAATAAAATAATCATATGTTTACAGCTCTTTTAGAAATATTTTTTTTAAATATCCACATGAAACAAGAGGTTTCCTTTAATAGCCTTTGATAGAAGGTACTGGTTATTTCTAACTGTCCCTCACTATTGTACCGGTGCGGCGCTTAGCTGGTGCTGGCCGCTTTGTACTACAAGCTGCTTCCCGGCTGGCGGCTTCCCTCAGGCGTTAGGTAACGTCTCGTGCTGGCCGTCTTCAGCGGGCAGCTTCTTTTCTGTAGCCGATTGCAGCTGGGATCAGACGCCTAGACCTAGGCGCTGTGCTGTCTCCTGCTGGTTCCCCCGTTCCTCCCGTATAGTTAGATTCACTGGCTCCAGGATCTGCATATGTTATATTTGCCCCGGGTGTAGTATGAGTGGCTGGCGGCCGGGATCCCGGGGGCCAGCATACCGGTGCCGGGATCCCAACTACCGGCATACCAACAGCTGGGCGAGCGCTAAAGAGCCCCCTGTGGGCTTGCTGCGCTCGCCATGCTGCTGACACGGTGGCGAGCTGCGCCTGCCACGCTATTTATTCTACCTCCAGGGGGGTCGTGGACCCCCAAGAGGGAGAATATGTGTAGGTATGCCGGCAGTCGGGATCCCAGCCGGCGGCATACTGAAGACCACCCATTTGCCCCACCTGAAATGCACATGGTTTTGCCAATTAGAGAACAATTTTGCTGCTGCGATCAGGTCTGAATTAGGCCCTTGGATGCATAGAGGGAGAGTAGTTTGGGAGGGGAATCTATGTTTGTGGGTGGTGCAGGGTCGCGGAGAAGCGAATCGCGTCATCTCCCCACCACCTTTTTGTTTTTGTTTTTTTTGGGGGGGGAGGTTTTCAGGCAGATCCAGGAAGGGTGGGGGTTACGGCCATCTGGCCATCTCTGGGAGACTTGCCTTCTCTTCAGGGGTCGGCAGTGCCACACGATTTTCAGGAGCCTTCCGGCCATACAGGCAGAGAAGGCAAGTATGTGCTGGGGTGTAGTATGGCTGACCGGCGGTCAGGAGACCGCCGGTCAGCATACCGACGGCGGGGAGGGGCGAGTGCAGCAAGCCCCTTGCAGGCTCGCTGCGCTCGCCACGCTGCGGGCGCCACAGGTTCTATTCCCACTCTATGGGTGTCGTGGACACCCACGAGTGGAAATAGTCCCTGTTGGTCGGCATGCCGACCATCGGGATAGTGAGGGGTCGGGATGCTGGAGGAGGTCATGTGACTGTCGGTCTCCCGACCGCCGGTCACATGAATACCACCCATGTGCTGGACTGGTATATTTTTCACTGAAATTTAGACTTGAGTTTGGACAAATCAACCCCTATGATATATATTTTTTTCTCATTAGAGTGGAAAGACCACATAGCAAAATATGTCAAAGGGAGCCTATTGTTGTGTATTCACTCTATGTACCTGAACATTTATTTGTTAACAGAATATATTATTGGTGAATGTTTTTTATTTATTTTGTTTTAGTAAAATCAGAAATTAATAATAAAAAATATATAGATTCTTTTAAGATTGTTTTTTTTTGTTTGTTTTGTTGTTGTCATATTTATCAAAATAAAACTGACAATACTCACAGCAGGTATAAGAGGCTTGTGCTTGAAGAACATCTGCAGCCACGGAGCAGGAAGATATGATGAGTCCATTATCAATACTGTATTTTGTTTCTGTCAGTGAAGTATTTAAATAATTACAACAATGCACTTGTCTATTCTAGTACACGTTTGATTGAACCAACTCAACCAGCAGATTATTATTTTTGTGTAGGGGGAAAGTTGGAAACTTTTCCTTCAACTGAACGGTTTTCAACACTGTCCGCTTACTTCTGTAAGTTAAAGAAAAAAGACATTAAAGAAAAACAATGTTGGGGGTCCATCTAACTATCTAACCAGTACTTGCACTTTCAGCCGGGAAGCGGTTAACAGTCGGGATCCTGGCAATCTCAATACAGACGCCGGAATCCCGACAAGCTGTGAATTGCCGACGCTAGAATACCGGCGGCACAGGCTATTCTCCCTCTGTGGGTGTCCACGACACCCATAGAGGGAGAATATACCCTATATCCTGTAGCGTGGCAAGCGCGGTGAGACCCCAAGGAGCTTTCTAGCGCTTGCCCCGCTGTAGGCATACTGGTGGCTGGGATGACGCTGTCGGTATACTGACGGTCAGCACCCCCCGGCCGATGGTATATCATGCTGAATCCTTTAAGCCTAGTGCTGGTTACCCCAAATCAGGGGAAAAGCAACTTGAGCCCCTACCCACCCATCCCCGATTTCAGTGTAACTAACATCAGGTTTTAAAATCCTGAGCTGGTGGAACCATAAATGTGGTAATGGCAATGGAGGTGTCCCGCACAATGATTCCAGGCAGTCCCAGGTCAGTTTGCAACAGGGCTGTTTTTTCACAGGGGTTCAGACTCCACTTCTTGACCAGCATAATCCTCAGGACCGTAGGCCGATATCTTGGAATCCACAGAAAGGGGGTGGCAATATCACAATTGTAGCCGCAAATTGCCCTTACCTCAGACTGGGGTGACGGTTCATCTTTCAGCAGGACAACGACCCTAAGCACACAGCCAAGATATCAAAGGAGTGGCTTGAGGACAACTCTGTGAATGTCCTTGAGTAGGCCAGCCAGAGCCCAGACTTAAATCCGATTGAACATCTCTGGAGCATACCTGCCTACTCTTCCGGAACGACCATGAGGCTCCTGAAAATCGGGTGGCGCTCCCGGCCTCCTGGAAGAGTGGGCAAGTCTCCCGGCCGAGCGCCCACCACCTGCAACCCCCCCGCATCCACTAGCAAACCTCCGGCGGCGCAGTTCAAAGTGGGCGGTCTGGGGGTCAGAAGACGTGATTCGCATCATCCAGGCCCCGCCCCCTGTCTTGCAATGCCAATATTATTGGCATTGCTAGACAGGGGGCGGGGCCACAATGATGTGATCATGTGACCATGCCCCCAATCCCTCCCCTAAATGTCATCCTCCATCATCGCCACGCCCCTACTGCTCCGACCAGGCTGCCTCCTCGCGGAGTGGGCAGCCAGATTGTCGTTAAGTATGCTCTGGAGAGATCTGAAAATGGCTGTGCACGCACGCTTCCCATCCAACCTGATTGAGCTTGAGAGGTGCTGCAAAAAGGAATGGGCAAAACTGCCCAAAGATAGATGTGCCAAGCTTGTGGCATCATATTCAAAAAGACTTGAGACTGTAATTGCTACCAAAGATGCATCAACAAAGTATTGAGCAAAGGCTGTGAATACTTATGTACATGTGATTTCTTAGTTTTTTATTTTTAATAAATTAGCAAAAGTCACAAAAAACTTTTTTCACATTGTCATTATGGGGTGTTGTGTGTAGAATTTTGAGGGATAAAGGGAATTCACTCCATTTTGGAATACGGCTGTAACATAACAAAATGTGTAAAAAGTGAAGCGCTGTGAATACTTTCTGGATGTAATATATATACACTGCTCAAAAAAATAAAGGGAACACTTAAACAACACAATGTAACTCCAAGTCAATCACACTTCTGTGAAATCAAACTGTCCACTTAGGAAGCAACACTGATTGAAAATCAATTTCACATGCTGTTGTGCAAATGGAATAGACAACAGGTGGGAATTATAGGCAATTAGCAAGACATCCCCAATAAAGGAGTTGTTCTGCAGGTGGTGACCACAGACCACTTCTCAGCTCCTATGCTTTCTGGCTGATGTTTTGGTCACTTTTGAAAGCTGGCGGTGCTTTCACTCTAGTGGTAGCATGAGACGGAGTCTACAACCCACACAAGTGGCTCAGGTAGTGCAGCTCATCCAGGATGGCACATCAATGCGAGCTGTGGCAAGAAGGTTTGCTGTGTCTGTCAGCGTAGTGTCCAGAGCATGGAGGCGCTACCAGGAGACAGGGCAGTACATCAGGAGACGTGGAGGAGGCCGTAGGAGGGCAACAACCCAGCAGCAGGACCGTTACCTCCGCCTTTGTGCAAAGAGGAACAGGAGGAGCACTGCCAGAGCCCTACAAAATGACCTCCCGCAAGCCACAAATGTGCATGTGTCTACTCAAACAATCAGAAACAGACTCCATAAGGGTGGTATGAGGGCCCGACGTCCACATGTGGGGGTTGTGCTTACAGCCCAACACCGTGCAGGACGTTTGGCATTTGCCAGAGAACACCAAGATTGGCAAATTCGCCATTGGCGCCCTGTGCTCTTCACAGATGAAAGCAGGTTCTCACTGAGCACATGTGACAGACGTGAGAGTCTGGAGATGCCAAGGAGAAAGTTCTGCTGCCTGCAACATCCTCCAGCATGACCGGTTTGGCAGTGGGTCAGTAATGGTGTGGGGTGGCATTTCTTTGGGGGGCCGCACAGCCCTCCATGTGCTCGCCAGAGGTAGCTTGACTGCCATTAGGTACCGAGATGAGATCCTCAGACCCCTTGTGAGACCATATGCTGGTGCGGTTGGCCCTGGGTTCCTCCTAATGCAAGACAATGCTAGACTTCATGTGGCTAGAGTGTGTCAGCAGTTCCTGCAAGACGTAGGCATTGATGCTATGGACTGGCCCGCCCGTTCCCCAGACATGAATCCAATTGAGCACATCTGGGACATCATGTCTCGCTCCATCCACCAACGCCACGTTGCACCACAGACTGTCCAGGAGTTGGCGGATGCTTTAGTCCAGGTCTGGGAGGAGATCCCTCAGGAGACCATCCGCCACCTCATCAGGAGCATACCCAGGCGTTGTAGGGAGGTCATACAGGCACGTGGAGGGCACACACACTACTGAGCCTCATTTTGACTTGTTTTAAGGACATTACATCAAAGTTGGATCAGCCTGTAGTGTGTTTTTCCACTTTAATTTTGAGTGTGACTCCAAATCCAGACCTCCATGGGTTAATAAATTTGATTTCCATTGATCATTTTTGTGTGATTTTGTTGTCAGCACATTCAACTATGTAAAGAACAAAGTATTTAATAAGAATAATTCATTCATTCAGATCTATGATGTGTTATTTTAGTGTTCCCTTTTTTTTTTTTGAGCAGTATATATATATATATATATATATATATATCTGAAAGTAGAGGAAGAAACAACAGAGCGCCTATAGTGTAGTATCCCTTGAATTAGTTTTTGTCACACGCAAGAATAGTATTGCGTACCGGATTACGGCTTGACTCAATGCCTATCGGTCCCCTGGTCTTCTAGTCCACGTCTCTGTCGGAGTCTAGATAGAGTCAGGAGAAAGGGAATCGCTATATAGCGTAGTAATTACTTGGAAATTGGCATCAGCTGTTACGTCTCACATAAAATTAAATGCGTACCAGATAGAACAATAATTTATGCATATCAGTATCAATACTTAAGTCCCGGTCCTCATCAGAGGGTGATGGTCATCTGGGAACCTTTAGATGATATAGTAATGCTCCAATCAATAATTATTATAGAAAGTTCCCAATTTTATTAGGTATACAGAGGTTATATATATATAAAAAAAAAATGTAAAATGGCTTAGCTTTCAAATGACATAAGTGTCAGCAATGGTAGGTCAGCAGGTCAGTAGTTCAAGTTCTCAACGCGTTTCGCCCAGCTCAGGGCTTCATCAGGAGATTCCAGCATGCTGTGGTGAGGTCTTACTTATACCCACAGCAATTAGTGTTCAATTATGCAAATTACTTCCGGTTTGCGTCATCGGCGAAACCGGAAGTAGTAATCTACCTATTGAAATTTAACAATGTGGGGCCCCAGTGAGCATGTATCAGTGTATGATGGGCAACATCCTAATATTACTCTAATTCGCTGCACAGATCCACAGATTTGATTTTTTGCACTATCTCCCTATGTGCATCGGGTTTCTCTGTGGATCGAGAATACTCGTTGTACAGGCGGGGATAGTTTCCACTACACTGCTGCTATTATATGTCTTTTTAATATATATGTTTGTTGCACTGTGATACGTCTTCATTTTTTGTATTTTTTGTGTGTGGGGGTGTAGGGTTCAATCCCCTGTCCGAGAACCCTGGGATCAGCTCAGTGTCAGCTGCAGTAATGTGACCGGCTAGCAGTGACAGCCGTGGGGAGGGTCGCGCGTCTTGGAACGCAGGCTTCCTGTCCCGGGTGGAACGCAGGCCTGTTGTTTCCACGACGACGTGACCACTTCTGCCGGGGGGATGTCACGCTCGTCGGGTCCCAGCTGCGGACGCTGGCCAGAGCGCGGGAGGCTTGAACGGTGTGGATTGGAGCCAGGGGGTTTAAATTGTGGGTAAGTTTGTGATTGTAGTATCTGTCTTATCTGCTGTAAGGTTCTGAGGACGGAGTGCTGTCCCCGAAAGTACTCAACTTCAATACAGATTTGTTCTTTGCTCACAAACGTCGACTCTGAGTGCCATTTCTTATATGGAGTTGTAAATTGGACTATGCTGCACCAGGGCATGCTGTTCAAGTTAAGTGAGTGCCGGCAATATATGGATGTATGTGATTGTGCTGCATAGCACATGTTGCAGGGCACCTGTTCTGTGTATACCGCTGTTACCCTCTAGAGACTGTATTCCTCTATCTACACTGTGTTGGACGTATCTATTCTGATTGTTTGGTGAACTTGCTGTGCTGATGGAGCCGGATATAGCGAGTCCAGCTCCTGCTGACCATGCTGGTGGTATTGGAGCTACCGCGACCCCTTTGGGAGAGACTTTTAGTTTTAGTAGCATTGAAGTGGAAAGAATTTTGTCTAAAGAAGTGTTATCAGTGGAGGATGTGGCGTTTAATGCGGATGACATATATCGCCAGTTATTGAGGTTAAAACGCTGTGAAATTGATTTTTTTGCTGCATAGCATTTCTTTATCTGACTATTACAGAGACCGGAAAATCCCTCGGGGGTTTAGGGTGAAAAATGTCCCCACAATAGGACGTAACAATCCGGACTTTGTCCGTAAATGGGTTGCCATACTCAATAAGTGTGCCTTCGACCTCATCATCTTAGTGGTGGAAGAGGCTAATAGAGAATTACATAGCACAAGACAGAAAATTGCCACCTATGAGAGGGAGCATAAGAATACGCTGGAGGAGGACACCAGTTGCAATTGGCTGCAAAGACTGGAATCCCAGTGTGATCAATACCGTAGGGAGCTCCTGAAATTCAAAAGGAGTAAAAGGTTTGCAGTGGATGCCGACTACGATGAGAATCGTGTGTATAATTGGCTGGGTGGGGGTGGCAGTCAAGGTAATTCTATTTCCTTGTCCAAACGTAGACCATGGCAGAGGAATAGATCTAATCAACGTAATACTGATAATAGATCCAGTACTGATAGTGATTTTGTGGTTTCCGAATCCGATGAGGGTAACAGGTCCGGTGCAGTCCCTTTAGGTGCAGCAAAAAAGGATACGTCAAAGACCAAAGACGACCTCCCACCCGCAGGGGTGGCCAGAACCAGAGGGACCAGAAAAGTTCAAGACAAGAAGAAAACTTAATCTTCAATCTCTCGGATAGGACCTTGAGCCCGTTAGAATTACAAGTTCTGAATAGGGGTCTCAGTTTTGTACCTACAAATTTCTTTAATGAATTCAATTGGAAACGGGATCTCCATCAGTTTTCTCGCAAACTGAGACTTAAAGAACATTTTCATGGGAAGCAATTTGATAGTGGTAACCCAGTCTTTTCTTCGTTTTTGAAAAAATCATCCAGATCTACATTTGATCCGGTTTCAAATAATCCATCTATTAGAACATTTAGCCGATTATTGGATGAATCAGTTAATAAATTTTCTCAGGTACCACATCAAATTAAACCTAACTTATCTAAATCTGAGTTTAGGGCTTTACAACAACTTAAATCCTATGAAGATATTACGATCAGACCTGCAGATAAGGGGGGCGCCATAGTCGTCCAGAACCTGGGGACTATAAGAATGAAGTTATGGCGCAACTTTCAGATCATTCTGTTTACAAGAAATTACAGAGTGACCCCACTTCTAAATTTCAGAGCGAGTTATTTGCCATTCTCAAAGAGGCAGTTCAAAGTCACAAAATTACCAGTAAGATCTGTTAAGTATTATGTGTGAAGTATCCTAGAGTCCCAGTACTCTACACGATTCCTAAATTGCATAAGGATAGCCAGAAACCCCCTGGAAGGCCGATCATCTTGGCCAGAGACTCTTTATACACGAATGTCTCTCAGTTGTTGGACTGTGTACTGCAACCCCGTCTCATGGCCCAGGACACTTTCCTCAAAGATACTACTACCTTTTTGAAGCTCTTAGATGATTTCCAGGATGTCCCACCTGGAACTCTATTGTGCTGTTTGGATATTAGTAGTTTGTACACTAGTATTCCTCATGAGGGGGGTCTAGATGCCATGAGGGGATTTATACAGTCTTGTGTTCCACAGGGGGAGTTTGATCATGCCCTGTTTATGCAATTGCTTGAGTTGACGTTATGCCGGAATTATTTTATCTTTGATGGTTGTTTTTATTTGGAACTAAGGGGGTGTGCTATGGGTTCTCCCGTAGCACCTTCCTATGCAAATGTGTTTATGTTTGCGCTTGAGAGTCGGATGTTCTTCCGTAATAGCCGGTATCGGGGGAACATCCTACTCTACAAGCGCTACATAGACGATGTGTTCCTGTTATGGACGGGTGGTCAACATGAATTTGAAAACATGATGATGGATATTAATGGGTTAGACACTCCAATTAAGTTCACGTATACGTCAAGCAGTACGGATGTGAACTTCTTGGATGTTCATGTGATACTATCTAACAGTCATTTTATTACAGAGGTATATACCAAAGCGACCGACAGAAATACGCTACTGGTAGCATCCAGTCACCACCCAACGGCTTTAAAACAAGGGTTACCACTCTCCCAAATGATGGGAGTTGCTCGCATTTGCAGTAATGTCGCTACGGTTCCTTTGGAACTCGACAAAGTTGTTGATAAATTTTTGGCTCATGGTTATGAGAGGGAGACCCTTTTGGCTCAGAAGTCTAGGGTGTTGAATATGTCTAGATCTGAATTATTAAGCCCTCGTATGAGGAATCAAGACCAGATCCTGCCTTGGGCTAGTGACTATACAGTGGCAAGTCCGATAATTGAAGCACTGATAATGAACTCCCAATGTTTAGGGGTAAAAGACCAGTGGCGGCCTTTAGGCGAGGTAGCAACCTCAAAGATCTTCTTGTCCATACAGACATTACAGGTCGTAATCTACCACAGACCCCGAATGTATATAGGAAACCCTTTGGGTGCTACTCATGTAACGACTGTACTACCTGTCGCTTTATTGTTCCATGCACCAAGTTTAAACATCCACACGTTGATAAGATGTATGATATGAGGTTTGTTCTAACCTGCAACATGTCGTTTGTGGTGTACGTGGTGGTCTGTCCTTGTGGGTTATTCTACGTAGGACAGACCACGCGTAAGTTCAAGGAACGTATGAACGCGCACAGATCAGCGATACGTTTATCATTAGCAGGCAAGGAGATTGATCAACCGGTTCCCCGTCATTTTAAGCAACTTAAACATAAATTAGAGGATATTAGATATTTCATGATCGATCATGTCCCAGAATCACTCCGCGGGGGCGATAGAGCCAAGGCTTTATTGCTTAAAGAATCCCGTTGGATTGTGAGGTTGGGTACTATTAAGCCAGGGGGCCTTAATGATAAGATAAACTGGAAAAGTTTAAATTAGCTTCTGTGTCCCTTTTTTTGCTGTATGATATGCCCCCTCTCATTCAGGTGGGTGTCTGTCCATGATTATTAGTGGCATACCTGGGCAAGGGTCGTATGAGTAGTCCTTTTGGTGGATGTACAGGCCCTGTACTTTTGTCTAATATCTCTGATTATTTGATTTTTTTGCACTATCTCCCTATGTGCATCGGGTTTCTCTGTGGATCGAGAATACTCGTTGTACAGGCGGGGATAGTTTCCACTACACTGCTGCTATTATATGTCTTTTTAATATATATGTTTGTTGCACTGTGATACGTCTTCATTTTTTGTATTTTTTGTGTGTGGGGGTGTAGGGTTCAATCCCCTGTCCGAGAACCCCGGGATCAGCTCAGTGTCAGCTGCAGTAATGTGACCGGCTAGCAGTGACAGCCGTGGGGAGGGTCGCGCGTCTCGGAACGCAGGCTTCCTGTCCCGGGTGGAACGCAGGCCTGTTGTTTCCACGACGACGTAACCACTTCCGCCGGGGGGATGTCACGCTCGTCGGGTCCCAGCTGCGGACGCTGGCCAGAGCGCGAGAGGCTTGAACGGTGTGGATTGGAGCCAGGGGGTTTAAATTGTGGGTAAGTTTGTGATTGTAGTATCTGTCTTATCTGCTGTAAGGTTCTGAGGATGGGGTGCTGTCCCCGAAAGTACTCAACTTCAATACAGATTTGTTCTTTGCTCACAAACGTCGACTCTGAGTGCCATTTCTTATATGGAGTTGTAAATTGGACTATGCTGCACCAGGGCATGCTGTTCAAGTTAAGTGAGTGCCGGCAATATATGGATGTATATATATATATATATATATATATATATATATATAAAACGATTCAAAGATGGCACTCCACAGACTTATTACACAGGCATGAAACCAAAACGTACTTTTTGGTTTCATGTCTGTTTAATAAATCTGTGGAGTGCTATCTTGAAATTGTTACGTTGAAAGGATCTGCAAGGCTCTTTTTGGAAGTGCACCCGGGCATATAATGGATTGAGTGGAGTACCGGCTTTCTTTTATTTATATATATACTAGCTGAATACCCGTACTTCGCTACGGGTTGAGGATGGTAAATTAGAATTATAGTTGTTTGTTAATTTATGTTGTTTGGAGATCTAGTATATAGGCATATCTTGCTTCCCTGACCCACTTTGTGTAGTGGCCGGACCCCTTTTTGGTCCCCCAAGGGACCCTGCTCTTCCCACTATACAAGTCTGTGGCATCTTGCTGACTCCATTCCCCTCCTCACATCATGTCAGTGCCCCTGTGAAATGATCAATTTATTTACAGTTTCTTATATAGCACAGCACATTATGCATCTCCTGATATACTCTGTGCTGCTGGGGGACCTTGCTACTTCCCCTATTGTCAAAGTCGGAAAAATATCATGCTACATGTTGCCATATATTCACCTCATGCGCTTGCCCGCTGCACGTGCACATTCTCTCCCGTGCGTGCGGATACTCGCAGCTGCGTGATGGCGCCTCCTCGGCCATGCGCTCGAGCGCGTGGTATGTGCATTTACGGTAGAGTTTGTGTGCGTCTAGCGGGCGACTCAATCATTAAATAATAAAACCAAATAGTATGTTTTATAGATAATGTTCCCCTTAATAATAACTGTAAGTTTGTTTAATGTAACTGGTCGCTGGACAGAGAAATTCCTCTTTGCATGATACGAAGGGTCAGACAGGGTTTGAGCAGTGGTGTTTGGTACCTAACTAAAGAACATTTTATTAGGAACAATCCGGTGCTGGTTAGGTAAAGATTAATCGCTCCTGCGTATAGTTATGTCTATTAGTAGTTTCTGGACACTTACTATATTTGCGGTTCATTATCCATGCGGCGGGAATTCTCAGATTCCCTCCCACCTGAGCAGTTTGATATAGTCACAGCCCACCTGTTCAAACTAACCTATGACCTTTTGTTATAATGTGGAGGGACATTCCTGTGTCCAATGAACAATAAGATTGTAGGGCCCTTTGTAGTACACTGTATGTTGTGTATATAAGGGTCACTGTCCCCAGACCGGCCAGTACTCTCTCTCTCTTCAACATTTATCTCTGATAATTGGAGGACTGGATCCGGTTGCGCTAGCGAGTGTTCCCCGTATGGTATGTTTCTCTGTGGCCACTTTGTTACCCGATTTTAATGTTAGCCATTCATTCTTAGTCGATGTAATTGTGTTTGCGATCGTTCGCTATTGTGTATATTTCTGTTTAGTTATTCTGTTAGATTTTAATGTTAGCCTGTAGTGTATGAACTGTTAACTGTTATTTTTCCCTTTTGCTTAGTTAAATATTGTTAGTAAAGGTGTTGGAACCTTAGCAAGGAGTGTGTCTCACCATTTGTTATCAAGGGTTGCTGAGCATCTCAATCGCTCAAACAGCTAGCTTACAGACCAAGGTTAATCAGTGTTATATCATTGCAGTATCTCAACACTAAGATTTACAGTATAAGCATACTCTGTGTAAGGTTTAAAAGGTTATTATCTGTGTGTACGCTCGCTGTGTGAATTCCATACTCACAGCGCAGCGTGTGTACGTAACTTGCGTACCACGTGCGAGGTCTTTGTACGCAAATAGCGTACGAAGTGCGTAGCACGTGCACGAGGGACAGCGGCCATTACGGCTTCACGATATTAGTAAATAGCTTGTGTTCCAAGGTATAAAATCAGCTTTGTCAATTGGGGCCTCGTCCGTCCTCCACATATCCGCACTAGCAAACACAGACTTTATCCGTCAGCAAAGGGCGGGAACGCAGTATCCCTTCGTATCCGTATTGGTGGTGAGGGATACAGTGGTGCTGACTAGATAAGCGTCTGTTACGCTACGCTGTAGGAGTGCTGGGGTGGAATCCGAAACCGGAAGGTAGGAAGGTAAGAACAAAACGCTATTACTTTTTAAAACGGTTTATTTCTGTTTTGCGTACGTACACACACACACACACGCACGCACACACCTACATTTTTGCGACTCACTCTCTTGTTGCCATTAGAATCGATTATTAGAGACGTGCTGAGGAAATCTGGTGTTATTTAGTTGAGATTATAAAGGATAATTTTTAAGGGAATAATTGTAAAGGACACGCACACAGCATAGTAAATACTGTGTGGTGTACGGTAAGCGATTACAGTTGAACATCGTTTACATTTATAGAAGCGTGTTAGTTGCGTTGCTGTGGGCATATCTGGACTTTGTGCATACGTGTCTCGGGCAACGTGCGAGATTACGTACGCAACACAAAGGCATACGCACGTGGCGTGTTTACGCAACGTGGCGTACGGATACGCCCACCGAAACTCAAATCACACGATAACATTGTTTTAGTGGGGGCGGTATAGTATAGCCACCTGATAATAGCACAGGTTTGTTCAGTTTCCAAAAAGCTTAGTTAAAAGAGAACCTTCTTCTACTGCAAAACCCAGGGATTGAACTACTGCCTGTATGAAAGGAATTTCTGTACAGAAAGATCAGTGTGTATATGAGTGAGTAGGAGTGAGTGTGGAAATAAAGGTATTATTTTGTGAACCCAGAAATCGGGATCCCGTCGGAGACCACATCAGGTGAGTGGACACTTGGTGGCGTGGGACTGGCTTGCCCGCGTTAACATTATACAAGGTAAAAGGAGCAAGTAGTATCCGCAGACAAAAGGACTGCGAAGGTTTAAGCGCAGCCCGGGGGGGTTTGCGTATTACCCATATAGATTGAGCTCCGGCTGAAGGTTTCGCAGCCTAAACAACTGATTCCGTTGGTCGTACAGCGTATAAATATTAAGTTACTTATGCGCAGTGCGACTGGACCGCACGTAATTGTGTGCATTAGTTTGTTACCTTGATACCCATTAAAATTTACTGTGGGATCATAAACGCTATTTGTACATTCTAACGTGATTTGTGTAGGTTTTTGTTATTTTAAAGGAGTTTCGCTGTTCACTCAGGAAATCTCCAACAACCAATACTTACTGGGGAGGGTAGCATACTCCCACACGCCCCAGTAAATAGAGGTTACAAAAAGATCCCGCGGATTGGGTACGTCCAGTGGTGGGCACATTGCTGGAACTCGTACTGGCCAATTGGGGCATAAAGTGAGTGAAGGCACTAGTTGAACTTTCACCGTCGCCTTACCGCGGGCAACTTGGTTTGTTTGTAAGGATTCGCTGAGACAGCAATATCTGCAAACAATGGGGGCCAGTTGTTCAAAGAAGGGACGTCCAACAAGGGTTCACGTTGGTATTTGTTGGCCCAAAGGGTCAGCGCGGTATATAATGTGTGAAAAATACGGATCACACACACAGGTATTTTGCAAAGAATGGGAATGAATGACAGAGGATGATGGGGAGCAGTTTCCCCGGGTAGGCAGTTTGAACCCTGAGGTATTGCAGAATCTAAGAAAAAGGATAGGCCAAATAAAATCTGCAAAGCAGAGGATTAGACATTATGATTGTTTACAGGTATGGCAACAGGAAAGTGAAATACAACAGGAATTAGCTCAGAAAGCAAATTCAAATCCTGGTAGGAGTCTGATAGCAACGGCACCACCACCGTATATAGTAGGGGACAAAGTGGCTGCAGAGAATGACATGCGGGTGTACGATAAGGGTGCACTTAACCAATGTAGTAATGATAAGAATAAAATGAAAGTTAATGCAAATGTTGATACTAACGCTAACCCATGCAAGTTGTATCCCATTTTAAACTTCCCCCAGGAATACGACCAGGAAGATGAGCCCACTACGATTTCAGCTCTCTCTCTAGCGGCCACCATAAACGATACTTCAGTGGGCATCGCCCAACCAGTAAGAGTGGTATCAAAGGCACATAGTTCAGGGACAGGTGAGGTTGTATCTAGAGGTAAGTACGGCACTGTACAATATGCTGAAACTGTTGCACCACCCACTGTAGAATCAACCCAGAGTGAAGTAATTAATATTAATCCTGTTAGAGTGATAGCGGTCCCCAATGGGAAGACCGACACAAATGGGGTCACACCCATCAGGAATATTGCAATGCACTGTCCCTGGTCCCGAGCAGAATTAAGAACAATTTTGTCTGAATTTCCTGATCCCAGAAAAGATTTAGCTGCATGTCAGAGGTTCATTAAGGACCTGGGTAACTCCACTGAACCCAACAACAAAGACTGGCGGACACTACTGAGGGCATGTCTGCCCTCTAGTATTGACCTTGTGAAATTTATAGCTGACTGTAAATTAGATGAAGAAGTACCCCTTACGGATGAGTATAATCAAGATAATGTAACCAGGATCAATCTGCAGCTGGGAATATACTTCCCAGCTGTGGTAAAATGGAATAAAATTTTCTCCATCAAACAAACGGAAGGAGAAACTGCCTCTGACTATTTCCACCGGGCACTGGAGGAAATGGCTAAATATACTGGGATCGTGGAAATTGAGGCAAATGTACACCATAGAGAGGTAGCGGTGTCCGTCTTGATGGACGGTTTAAAGGAGGTATTAAGGAATAGGGTGCAAACCACTCAACCTAACTGGAGAGGTATGTCGGTGGCCGCCTTAAGAGAGACTGCTGTTGGGCACGACAGGAACATCACAAGACGCAGGGAGTCACAGAGTGATAAACTGATGGCTATAAGTATCCAAGCCCTTACAACAAGGCCGCCTCAGTCTAAATCTCAGACCCCTGGTGGTAAGCCGCATATGGTAAAATGTTACAATTGTAATAGGGAAGGTCATTTTGCACGTAACTGCACCAGTAATCCACACAATGCATATAAAAACCCTAGACAACGACATGACATACGAGATTGGGATCAAGGACCGCAAAGACGGAGATATGAGCCACACGCAGGGGAAACGAGAAGGTATCCCCCAAGAAGAGACTGGCAAGTCTCTGATAATTCCCATTTACCTCCTTCACAGGTAATAGCTGCCAGCGCAATGCAGGGAGTTCACCACGCACCATAGGGGTGGGGCCACACCTGTAGTCTGCAGCCAGTGAAATTAATTGCGAGCCTTGGAAATGAACCTGAGGTCACAATTGATGTAGCTGGTAAATCTCTAAATTTCCTTGTAGATACGGGGGCGGCCAAGTCAGTGATAAATTCGACCGTGGGCATGAGAACCACTGGTAAAACAATTCCAGCCATGGGAGTAATAGGAGTAGTGCGACAATACCCTTTAAGCAAACCAGCAGAGATTACGATAGGGCCTTTGCATACCAAGCATTCTTTTCTGCTGGCTGCATCGGCTCCGACTAATCTCCTAGGGAGAGATTTACTGTGCAAAATGGGATGCGTCATATACTGTACTCCTGAAGGTGTGTTCTTGGACATACCCGAAAACCACGCTCAGGAAGCGCAGGATATGCTAGACTCCCCAACAAGATTAATGTCACACACTGTTGTTGTAAATAGGTGTCCGTCCAAGGTAGAGGAAATGATTTCCCAGATACCGGAATCACTTTGGACCAAGGATGGACAAGACACTGGATTGATGAGAAACGTAGCCCCAGTAGTTGTGCAAGTAAAAGATGGTAGGATAGCTCCAAAAATCCCACAATACCCTCTGAAGCCAGAGGTGGAGTTAGGAGTTTACCCTGTAATAGAGCGCTTGCTACAACAGGGCATTCTGGTAAGAACGTCCAGCACTGCCAATAGTCCCATCTTCCCTGTTAAAAAGAGTGGGGGGAGGGGTTACAGATTAGTGCAGGATCTAAGAGGGATCAACAAAATAGTTGAGAGTCAATTCCCTGTAGTGCCAAATCCAGCTGTCATCCTTATGCAAATCCCTCCCACTGCCAAATTTTTCACTGTGATTGACCTCTGCTCCGCTTTCTTCTCGGTACCTCTGCACCCTGACAGCCAATACTTATTCGCATTCACATACAGAGGAGTTCAGTACACTTGGACTCGATTACCACAAGGTTTCATAGACAGTCCAAGTATTTTCTCACAGGCCCTGCATGATTGTTTACAGTCTTTCCAACCAGAGAGTGGATCAATATTGATACAGTATGTGGATGATTTACTGCTGTGTTCAGATTCACTGGAAGCGTCCCTGAGAGATACGAAACAACTCCTGTTTCATCTTTCAGACACAGGACACAAGGTTTCCAAGGACAAGTTACAATTATGCCAGATCCGTGTGAAGTATTTGGGACACTGTTTAACACAAGGACTGAGACACCTTACCGCTGATAGAATTCAAGCAATTCGCGACATGACCCTGCCACAAACCCAGCAACAGATTAGAACGTTCTTAGGAATGTGTGGGTATTGCCGTAACTGGATCCCAGGTTTTTCCATACTGGCCCTACCTTTGCAGGAGATGGTCTCATCAAGCAAACCTGATCGGATTTCGCACACAGACGAATCCGAGATGGCATTTGAGAGACTCAAACAGTGCCTAACGCAGGCACCGGCATTAGGTATGCCAGACTATGGGAAACCCTTTGAGCTGTATGGAACAGAGAGTGCTGGGTGCGCAGCAGGTGTCTTAACCCAGAAGCATGGTGATGCCAGCAGGCCGGTAGCCTACTATAGCGCTCAGCTAGATACGGTAGCGCGATCCCTCCCCACATGCTTGCGAAGTGTTGCAGCAATAGCATTGCTAGTCACAAAGAGCGAAGATGTAGTGCTAGGACACAACCTCACAATTCATACACCACATGCAGTGTCAGCCTTACTGAATTCGGCCCAAACCAGACACGTCTCATCAGCGCGGTTTACAAGATGGGAATTGGCATTGATGGCCCCCGTAAACATCACCATAAGGAGATGCAGCGCATTAAATCCTGCAACGTATCTCCCAGGTGTGCCTGGACAGGCACAAATGGTGGAGGATGAGAGTGATGGTGAAAGAGGATTTAATACAGGAGATGACACGCATGATTGTATGGAATATTTGACCCAAAATTTCACGGCAAGGCCTGACATCAGTGACAACCCACTGGAAGATGTAGATTTTACTTTCTACACTGACGGTAGTTGTCACAGACAGACGGACTCGGGAGACTTGTGTACTGGATACGCAGTCGTAGATGACCAAGGTACCATAGAAGCGGAACCGCTAGGCCCACCACACTCAGCACAAGTTGCTGAACTGGTTGCCCTAACCAGAGCATGTGAATTGGCTAAGGGCAAATCAGCCAATATTTACACAGATTCTAGGTACGCCTTCGGAGTAGTCCATGATTTCGGGGCCCTATGGCGCCTCAGAAATTTCATGACGGCAGCTGGCACACCCGTAGCGCATGCAGCCCACATCAAAAGACTTCTAACAGCGATACAGGAACCCGACAGAGTGGCTGTTATCAAGTGTAAAGCTCACACATTGTCAGGAATCCGCATTCTCCATTGCATCACTTCCAGTGAACAGGCGTCTCCTGGCTTCAGTCCTCTGTTTTCAGAGTATTCCCTGTGAATTGGACCTGTGGAACTACAGGTCCCAGCAGTTCCAGTCTTCAGTCTCCTGCAGCCCACAGCTCACTGTGCTCCACCTAACCAGCTCTATCGTTTGGTAATCACTGGTTTCAGCCAGCAGCGTGGAGTACACAGTGATTCTAGTTAACCAGCATTAACTCCCGGTGCACTACTGATCCCAGCCAGCAACCAGCAGTGCATTGCATTAACTGTCTACAGAATCATTCTCCCGGTTAATCACCATCTGCAGTTAATTCTCAGCTGATCTGGGCACCCAATCCGGGAGGGTGTGTTCTCACAGAGATTCATCCTATCATCACAGAGCAAGGTGTATAAACTCCAGTTCCTAGCTCATTCACATCGCCTTGGACAACACGTCACATCCCGTGAACAGGTGGCTCCTGTTTGCAATCCTCTGTCTTCAGAGATTTCCTTGTGTGTTAGACCTGTGGAACAACAGGTCCCAGCCGTTCCAGGTTCCAGCAGTTCCGGTGTTCCTGTGGAACTACAAGTTCCAGCAATCACTCCAGCTCTCCTGCTACATTCGGTGTGTCAAGTCTCCAGTGGTTCCCTGTGTTCCAGTCTCCAGTGGTTCCCTGTGTTCCAGTCTCCAGTGGTTCCCTGTGTTCCAGCCTCCAGTGGTTCCCTGTGTTCCAGCCTCCAGTGGTTCCCTGTGTTCCAGCCTCCAGTGGTTCCCTGTGTTCCAGCCTCCAGTGGTTCCCTGTGTTCCAGTCTCCAGATCCCCTGTGTTCCTGGATATTCTCCTGTACCTGTTACTTCCGTGGAACTACAAGTACCAGCACCAGCAATACCTTTCTGGCTTCACACCTTCTACATCTGCAGTGTGCTCCAGCCTACAGCAGTAGAGACTCCCTCTCCAGGTGCATTCCGTCATCTCACCTGTGATTCAGCCTGCATGCTGATTGTGCACTTCCAACAGCACAGTGAACATTACCATCCAGTCTCCTGCATTTCTACCAGGTTTGCTACCATCATTTCACCTCTGCTGGCTCCACGTTTTAATTACTCTGGTTCCATTTCTGCATTACAAACTCTGCCATAGACTTTCAGTTTCAAACCATACTATTCCATTGCCATTACCATTGCCGTTACCATTGTCATTTCCATTGCATTCGTTTGTTTACTTTCTGCTGCATTATTATCTGGACTTTTCTGTTATTAATAAATCTACATTGTGCACATGCGCAGAAACCCAGTACTGCCTCCTCACTTCATTCTTCCATCCTACCTCCACTGACCCACTAGCGCCCCCTCCGGGGACACAAACCAGACCGAACCTGACAGTTTGTCCAAGGCCCATGGACTCGGATGGTGGTCAGAATGTGGGGTCAGGGGCCTTACAAAATCTGGTCTCCCGTTTGGATGGTCAAGAGGTGCGCAGCAGCAGATGTTCCAGTTCCTACAGGGAATGTCTATCCGTTTGGATACTTTGCAACAATCCCTTCCAAGTTCTGTTGTTTCTCCAGTTCCTGTTCAAGTCAAGCCTGCTCCAGTCATTTCAACTTTCCCTGCACAATCCGTTCCTGTGGATGGCTGTTGCTCAAATCAGTCCTATGGCAGTCCCTTCACAGCGAATTCTCCTGAGAGAGCGACTTCCTCCTTTGAAAGCTTCAAGACTCCTTTGTTGTCTGCTGTGAACTCTGAACCACTAAGCACTCTTTATCATCTATTGGAACAACTTCAAAGTCTCCTAACAAAAATCATTCCGATAATGCCTGAAATCCTGAGTGGTGCTTTAAACGCAGTGAAGAGTACTGCTCAAAGTATTGAGACTAGTGCGACCTCCGTGTCAACTTTTTTTCAAACTAAAGTCTCTCCTCTTGTGCAAAGAGAGGGCAGATTCCAGAGCTACCCGCGCTCCAAACTCACGGAAGCTGAACGCCGGCATCGCAAGCAGCTTCACCTCTGCTTTTACTGTGGAAGTCCTAGTCATCTTATTAAGGACTGTTCCTTCCGCAACTCAAAAGTTGGTGACAGGTCCCAACATCAAAGTGTTTTCACCTGCAAACCTTCCAACGTATCCTCTGCAGTTTCAAGTTCCTTTACCCGGGACAGGAGTGTCCAAAAAGTATACGATTGGGGTCCTGTGACAAATAGACCCAATCCCAAGTTCAGAAATCAACAGAGACTATCTATGTTACCCATAACTAAAGTAGTTTCTGTGCCTACAGCCCGAGAAGGGGCATCCGTGCCTACAGCCCGAGAAGGGGCATCTGTGCCTACAGCCCGAGAAGGGGCGTCTGTGCCTACAGCCCGAGAAGGGGCGTCTGTGCCTACAGCCCGAGAAGGGGCGTCTGTGCCTACAGCCCGAGAAGGGGCATCCGTGCCTACAGCCCGAGAAGGGGCATCCGTGCCTACAGCCCGAGAAGGGGCTTCCGTGCCTACAGCCCGAGAAGGGGCATCCGTGCCTACAGCCCCAGGTGGGGCATCTAATGTTGTGACCCCAGAAGGGGTATCTGATGTTCAGGTTCCAGAAGTGGCATCCGGGCATGCAGCTCAAAGAAGTGTGTCTGATCTATTAACCCCAGGAAGGGTCTTTAGAGTTTCAGCCTCAAGTGAGGAATCCAGGGCCAAGATCCCAGGAGGAATTCTTAAAGTCACAGATACAGACATGAACTTTTGTTTGCCAACTTCAGAGAGTGCTACCAGCTCAGTACCACTCCAAAAGGGATCATCAGAACATCCGGATTCTGTCTATACAGAATCAAGTGTCAATGGACCTAGCCCGGTTCCAGCCGTCGGTCCAAAGTCTCCACTGGTTCCAGCCAGCCTGAGTGGCGCCAATGATGGGCTACCTCCTTCGGTTCCAGCCGATTCCAGAATCCTCGGAGCAAATCCGGTCCTATCCGTCAGTCCGAGGACTCCACCGGTTCCTACCGCTTCAAGCTCTTCCGGACCCAATCCGGTCCCATCCGTCTGTCCGGATCAGCCTCCTCTGGTTCCAGCCAGCCCGAGTAGCTCTGTTTCCAATGCTGAGCTACCTCCTTCGGTTCCAGCCGATTCCAGCATCCTCGGATCAAATCCGGTCCTATCCGTCACTCCAAGGACTCCTCCGGTTCCAGCCAGTTCAAGCTTTTCTGGACCCAATCTGGTCCCATCCGTCTGTCCAGATCAGCCTCCTTCAGTTCAAGTCAAGTCAAGTAGTCCTGTACAAATCCCGGATCCATCCATTTGTCTAAAGTTGCCATCGGTTCCTGCCGATTACAGTTCCTCTGAACCCGGTGTGGTTCTCTCCGGTGTTTCAAGTAAACAACTCCTGTCGCTATGTCCAGAGTCTACAGTTCTTGCAGATATTGCAGTTGCCTCAATCCAGATGGAGGCTCTAAGCATCTCACCCCAAGATGAAGCTTCTAGCGTTCGGTCAACCTCAGCTCAGAATTCCCGTCGGTCAATCCAGGAGATGACGTCCTCTCTCCACCCTCGAGCATTTCAAGTTGATTCTACTCCTGCTTCTGAATGCTTATTTCAGTCCTCAACTCTCAAGTGTCCTACATTGTCTTCCGAGACTTCAACTGACATTCAGCCTTCCAAGTGTCCACCAGATACAAAAGCTCCAGTCTACTTTGATGGTGACTATGCTCAGTTTCGTGCAGTGGCGAGCCAATACCTCGCTTTTACTGAGTCTGAACCTTCAGTGACTATTTCTCCAGCCAATGCAATCAGATACTTCCTCCTGTTCTTCAAAGGTAGAGCACTGGACTGGGCGAATCCTCTCATTGAATCTAAAGATCCGCTACTGAGTGATCTTCCCGCTTTCTGCGAAGCCGTAAAACAGGAGTTTGCTCCAAAGTTTATGCATTCAGAGTCATCTGGGCATTCTGGCCAATTTGCCAACAGTTTGTCTACTGCTAAATCCTCTCCAACATCTCTTTCTGTGCAAGATCAGGATACATTAGACCAAGCTATTAAAGATTTCCAAGCTGTAAAGTCAAGACAAGGTTCTCAGACTTCAGATTTGAAAGTTGCATATACTCCCGTGTCTCCATCCTACAGCAACACTTCTGAAAGTGAGTTTGTTGATGACGACTCAAGTTACTTTATGGGGGGTTCTATACTTCCGAGCTATGCCTTCTCCCAGGAAGAAAATTCTGTCTCAAATGACCATGAATGGTCTACTTGTTCTGAAGATGAAAGTTGGGAAGACTTTTGAGGACCTCTGCTTTTGTGTATTCCTAAGCTCTTTTTCAAGGATCCTCCAAGTTCCAGCGTGGGTGTTCGGTGCCCACCCATAAAAGGGGGGGTACTGTCAGGAATCCGCATTCTCCATTGCATCACTTCCAGTGAACAGGCGTCTCCTGGCTTCAGTCCTCTGTTTTCAGAGTATTCCCTGTGAATTGGACCTGTGGAACTACAGGTCCCAGCAGTTCCAGTCTTCAGTCTCCTGCAGCCCACAGCTCACTGTGCTCCACCTAACCAGCTCTATCGTTTGGTAATCACTGGTTTCAGCCAGCAGCGTGGAGTACACAGTGATTCTAGTTAACCAGCATTAACTCCCGGTGCACTACTGATCCCAGCCAGCAACCAGCAGTGCATTGCATTAACTGTCTACAGAATCATTCTCCCGGTTAATCACCATCTGCAGTTAATTCTCAGCTGATCTGGGCACCCAATCCGGGAGGGTGTGTTCTCACAGAGATTCATCCTATCATCACAGAGCAAGGTGTATAAACTCCAGTTCCTAGCTCATTCACATCGCCTTGGACAACACGTCACATCCCGTGAACAGGTGGCTCCTGTTTGCAATCCTCTGTCTTCAGAGATTTCCTTGTGTGTTAGACCTGTGGAACAACAGGTCCCAGCCGTTCCAGGTTCCAGCAGTTCCGGTGTTCCTGTGGAACTACAAGTTCCAGCAATCACTCCAGCTCTCCTGCTACATTCGGTGTGTCAAGTCTCCAGTGGTTCCCTGTGTTCCAGTCTCCAGTGGTTCCCTGTGTTCCAGTCTCCAGTGGTTCCCTGTGTTCCAGTCTCCAGTGGTTCCCTGTGTTCCAGCCTCCAGTGGTTCCCTGTGTTCCAGCCTCCAGTGGTTCCCTGTGTTCCAGCCTCCAGTGGTTCCCTGTGTTCCAGCCTCCAGTGGTTCCCTGTGTTCCAGTCTCCAGATCCCCTGTGTTCCTGGATATTCTCCTGTACCTGTTACTTCCGTGGAACTACAAGTACCAGCACCAGCAATACCTTTCTGGCTTCACACCTTCTACATCTGCAGTGTGCTCCAGCCTACAGCAGTAGAGACTCCCTCTCCAGGTGCATTCCGTCATCTCACCTGTGATTCAGCCTGCATGCTGATTGTGCACTTCCAACAGCACAGTGAACATTACCATCCAGTCTCCTGCATTTCTACCAGGTTTGCTACCATCATTTCACCTCTGCTGGCTCCACGTTTTAATTACTCTGGTTCCATTTCTGCATTACAAACTCTGCCATAGACTTTCAGTTTCAAACCATACTATTCCATTGCCATTACCATTGCCGTTACCATTGTCATTTCCATTGCATTCGTTTGTTTACTTTCTGCTGCATTATTATCTGGACTTTTCTGTTATTAATAAATCTACATTGTGCACATGCGCAGAAACCCAGTACTGCCTCCTCACTTCATTCTTCCATCCTACCTCCACTGACCCACTAGCGCCCCCTCCGGGGACACAAACCAGACCGAACCTGACACACATATAGCCAAGACCCGGTATCACTTGGTAACAGCCGAGCAGACGAAGCTGCTAAATCAGCAGCTAGCAACCCCATACAAACAGACAGTACACAACTGATGGTATTTAATACTGTAAACACACAGAAATTGTGTGAAATGCAAAATTTGTGTTCCCCAGAGGAAAAGGCAGTTTGGAGGTCAAAAGGATATGGCCAGGAGTCCTCAGGACTCTGGACAGATGGACAGGGTAAGCCAGTGGCACCCAGATCATACCTTCCAAGTCTAGCGGAAGCGGCACATGGGCTGACTCATCTAGGCAAAGAAGGAATGTGTAAGTTGGTAAGAGCTTATTGGTGCGCCCCAGGATTTTCTTCCCATGCGGGTAAAAGAGCGATGACATGTCTCACCTGCTTGAGGAAGAATATCGGAAAGGCAATACCGACAGAGCCATCCCATATCCCTCCGACAGATGGCCCTTTTCAGGTAATACAAATTGATTTCATACAATTGCCACCTTGTAGAAATTTAAAATATGTATTGGTCTGTATTGATGTGTTCTCAAATTGGGTTGAAGCATTTCCCGCGGCCACAAATACCGCTGTATTTACTGCAAAGAAAATCGTGCAGGAATTTGTGTGTAGGTATGGTATCCCTAGAATCATTGAAAGTGATAGGGGTACCCATTTTACAGGTGAAGTCTTTCCAACAATGTGTAAGTTGATGGGAATTAATAGTAAGCTGCACACTCCGTACCGCCCCCAGGCGAGTGCGAAGGTGGAAAGAGTAAACAGCACTATTAAAAATAAATTGAGCAAGGTAATGACTGAAACAGGACTGTTATGGCCCGAAGCTTTGCCAATTGTACTATACAGCATCAGAACCACTCCCAGGTCCCCTCTTAATCTGTCTCCTTTTGAAATTCTGTTTGGTCGACAACCCCATGTTATGATTAACCCCCAGGATGATTTGAAATGTAACAATGAAGTAACCGTAAAGTATTTGGTTAAGATGAGTAAGCAATTGAGGAATCAGAATGATAATCTAAAGTTGGTGATTCCTGATCTGCCAGACAGTAATTGTCATGACATTGAACCTGGGGATTATGTAATGATACGGAATTTTCTACGCTCAGGTTGCCTTATTGACAGATGGGAAGGACCATATCAAGTCTTATTGACCAGCACAACAGCATTAAAGGTTGCCGAGAGAGAGACTTGGGTCCATTCGTCTCATTGTAAAAAGGTCACTGACCCAGAGGGGTCCCGTGATAAAGAACAGACGGTAGAGGTTGTATCACTAGAGTGTCTGTTCGGGGAGGATAGAGACGACACCTGAGCGCTGAGAATAATAAGACCGGAAGCTTGTCGAGACAGATTTCTTTTTCCCATTTGTTATTTTCTCCAGTTCCCACCTCCCTCCTATTTCCTTTCCCCTTTCTTATTTTTCTCCTTTTACTCCTCTAAGATGAACTTGCCCCAAGAGACTGTGATCCGGATTTTCCTGTTGACCATGATGTTGACCAGAGCAGTCTGTTTCGGTGAGAGTACCATGGAGGTCGAGAAAGGATCTGGAATGGGTTCTGATGACCAGGATGCAGGCGTAAATTTCCAAGAGCAACATAATCTCCGAGCAAAGGCGAGTATCAGAAAACGATCTGGTAGCATTGACAATAGAAGAAATTGTAAAGGATTGTTAGCTGAAGAGAACTGCATCTGTAGGCATTGTGACAATATAGTTGAGGATGGGTGCATCAAGAAGTGTCAGTCCAGTTTTAATGTCCACCTGGACCGGCATCCATTGAGTGACTATCACTCCTTAGTGGGTAAAGTGTTAAACCAGACAGACTGTTGGGTATGCTCTCAAGTACCTCAAGGTCATAGCAAATCAGGACTAGTACCATTCCCTTTAACTGTAGGAGAGGTACTTGAGCTAAGTGGTGGGAGGACGGTGGACAAGAGGTTTAATATCTCTAGTCCTCCTAGTTTGAAGCTCCACCAATATCATGTGGATAGGTCCTTAGTGTGCTTTAACATTTCCAATCCCCGAAAGCCGGGAAATTGGGAAGTGTCATGGAGTAATCAAACCATGACCTTTTCACACAGAGCCGACAGAATGCCCATAGACACAGAACTTATACGCCAGATAGCCGACCATGGAAAATATTTCCGGTATAGGTACACTCTAGGAAGTAGGACCATGCGAGTTGGAGAAGTATCACCAGGATACTGTGCACATATCATACAACCTGATACGTGTACTAAAAAGATGGGAGAATTAGGGTTAGGAGATTTCACATAGAAAATTTGTAACATGGTAATGTCATACTCCGTCCCATATGTTCTCCCCGATGATGCATATTTCATATGCGGGAGGAAGGCGTATAAGTGGCTTGCCCCAAACTCAGAGGGATTGTGCTATATTGGAAAAGTACTGCCTGAAGTAATGACTGTATCCCATAACAAAATGAAAGATATTCACCGCAGTGTCCAAGCTCCTTATACTCACACTCATTACGAGCACGTCGTTAAACGGCACCTGATAGAGAGGACAGAGCATTCAGCCTCTGATCTGATCCATGAATCCACCGGGATTCAATTCCTACTCGCGTTAGATATCACTCGTACCGCCAGAGGAGTGGTAAATTATAGATACATATCTGCGCTTGCAAATTTATTAGACAATATCACCGAAATGTATGACGACACATTCAGGTACACTGGGAAAGAGTTACAAGCCTACAAAACAGAACTGGTTCAGCATAGGATGATTCTTAATTACCTCACAGCTGTGACAGGCGGGTATTGTGTTACCCTAGCAACTCAATATGGAATAAAGTGTTGCACGTACATTACAAACAGCACAGAGGACCCAGCCGAGGTCATAGACCAAAAGATGGATGACATTTTACAATTAAAGTGGGAGTTTCGAAGGAAACACAATCTCACACTTGCTGCTGTGGGTAATGAGCTGACCAGTTGGGTGTCATGGTTGAACCCACGAAATTGGTTCTCGTGCTTAGGAGAATGGGCCCAAAGTATTATTATGGATGTAGGGAAATTTCTTTTGTGTATTATGGGAGTCGTCATATTGGTTGGCCTGATATTTAGATGCGTTCGGGTTTTAACGAAGAGTAAAAGTAATACCAGGGTGATGAGTCTAAGGAGCGAGGACACTGTACTAACAACAACTAATTTGATTTATGACCCAACGATAGAGACAATGTTGTGATGAAAATGTGATTCCACGGTCCGTTTCTTTCACCCGTTTCTCCTTTGTTTTCCTCCAAGGCACGAAGACATCCGCTTGGAAGAAGAATTTGACAACCTCTTTTATACAGACCATTGATGAACTATGCTACAAGCCCCAATTTCCCTAGTGACTTTAACTTTTACGATTACCCAACACTTTAGAGACTGTAACTTTATGGACAATGGAACAACTTTTGCTCGTTATTTATAGCAAAAGCACCGAGAGACATCAGACAACATGTACATCAAGACAAGACGTCAGACAAGACCTCAATCGGCGAATGCATATTAAACTCACATAGTTTACGACTGCATTTATAATAATTGCTTCTTATCTTCACCTCTACAACCTTCAGGTAATGACACACATAGTCGATAGGGAATATAGATACAGATATCAGCACTCACATATCCCCCCATTCATGTATCATCAACTAAATGTGCTCCCCCATTTGTTGCAACCAAAAGCCGAAAAGAGCTCGGTAAAGTTTGACAGCCCATCCACAGACCCGTAATACGGGATAAGAAGGAATTCAAATGTATACTTCGCAATACCTCGAAGCTTGATTTAAAACACGTACGGCACAATGATACATGACCCCTCAAACATGGATTCATACACACATGCTTCTACTATCTCACTAGGTCATACTTTTTTCCCACCTGCTCCTCTCCTCCCTTTACCCAATCATAAAATGGTATTTACATTATGACATATATTTTTCTTTTTTTGAACTGTTTTAGGAAGTGGCAGTTATTGATGACTGCCAAAGGGTGGACTGTCAAAGTCGGAAAAATATCATGCTACACGTTGCCATATAATCACCTCATGCGCTTGCCCGCTGCACGTGCACATTCTCTCCCGTGCGTGCGGATACTCGCAGCTGCGTGATGGCGCCTCCTCGGCCATGCGCTCGAGCGCGTGGTATGTGCATTTACGGTAGAGTTTGTGTGCGTCTAGCGGGCGACTCAATCGTTAAATAATAAAACCAAATAGTATGTTTTATAGATAATGTTCCCCTTAATAATAACTGTAAGTTTGTTTAATGTAACTGGTCGCTGGACAGAGAAATTCCTCTTTGCATGATACGAAGGGTCAGACAGGGTTTGAGCAGTGGTGTTTGGTACCTAACTAAAGAACATTTTATTAGGAACAATCCGGTGCTGGTTAGGTAAAGATTAATCGCTCCTGCGTATAGTTATGTCTATTAGTAGTTTCTGGACACTTACTATATTTGCGGTTCATTATCCATGCGGCGGGAATTCTCAGATTCCCTCCCACCTGAGCAGTTTGATATAGTCACAGCCCACCTGTTCAAACTAACCTATGACCTTTTGTTATAATGCGGAGGGACATTCCTGTGTCCAATGAACAATAAGATTGTAGGGCCCTTTGTAGTACACTGTATGTTGTGTATATAAGGGTCACTGTCCCCAGACTGGCCAGTACTCTCTCTCTCTTCAACATTTATCTCTGATAATTGGAGGACTGGATCCGGTTGCGCTAGCGAGTGTTCCCCGTATGGTATGTTTCTCTGTGGCCACTTTGTTACCCGATTTTAATGTTAGCCATTCATTCTTAGTCGATGTAATTGTGTTTGCGATCGTTCGCTATTGTGTATATTTCTGTTTAGTTATTCTGTTAGATTTTAATGTTAGCCTGTAGTGTATGAACTGTTAACTGTTATTTTTCCCTTTTGCTTAGTTAAATATTGTTAGTAAAGGTGTTGGAACCTTAGCAAGGAGTGTGTCTCACCATTTGTTATCAAGGGTTGCTGAGCATCTCAATCGCTCAAACAGCTAGCTTACAGACCAAGGTTAATCAGTGTTATATCATTGCAGTATCTCAACACTAAGATTTACAGTATAAGCATACTCTGTGTAAGGTTTAAAAGGTTATTATCTGTGTGTACGCTCGCTGTGTGAATTCCATACTCACAGCGCAGCGTGTGTACGTAACTTGCGTACCACATGCGAGGTCTTTGTACGCAAATAGCGTACGAAGTGCGTAGCACGTGCACGAGGGACAGCGGCCATTACGGCTTCACGATATTAGTAAATAGCTTGTGTTCTAAGGTATAAAATCAGCTTTGTCACTATATAACTCTGTTTGTGGGTCCGTGCTACCTCCATTCCCCTCCTCACATCATGTCAGTGCCCCTGTCACATGCAGCCCTGTCCTGCCTGACATATCATGCATCTCCTAATATACTCTGTGCTGCTGGGGACCCTGCTCCTCCCACAATATAACTCTCAGCATGTGGCTGCCTGCTACCTCCATTCCCCTCCTCACATCATGTCACTGCCACTGTTACATGCAGCCCTGTCATCACTGACATATCATGCATGTCCCGACATACTCTGTGCTGCTGTTCCCCCTATTCCGGAGTTATGCTGTCTGCTGATATACCCTGTGCAGCTCCTCCCCACCCCCCCTTCTTCATGACCCTCACCTGGGTGTGCAATGTGTGCAGGGAGGGGATGCAGGGTGAGCAGTAGGAGTGCATTGTGTGTGAGAAAGGGGTGCGGGATAAGTGGTACTGTAGAAGAGTAGTGTGTGCAGAGAGGGGGTGCAGAATGAGGGGTGTACCTGTGCCCAGCGTGGGAAGCCCTGCTACCTGCAATGCTGAGGAGAAGAAATGTCGGGGAAGTGGAGGAGTAGGACAGCGCTCCAGAAGGTAAGTAATTATTGGACTAATTAGGCAAATTTGAAACTTCCAATTTCTTAATTAGTAATTGAGAGGGGTGTCCAGGAGGTTACAAAGCAAGTCCCAACAATTTTCCCTAAAAATAAGGATTTTTTGGAAAAAATAGGATTTTAATTACCTACCGGTAAATCCTTTTCTCATAGTCCGTAGGCGATACTGGGAATCTATTTAATACCATGGGGTATAGACGGGTCCACTAGGAGACATGGGCACTTTAAGAAATTGATAGTGTGCGCTGGCTCCTCCCTCTATGCCCCTCCTACCAGACTCAGTCTAGGAAACTGTGCCCGAGGACACAGATATACTTTGAGAGAAGGATATAAAAGGACAGTGGTGAGATTCCGAACCAGCACACACAAAACAAGAGGAAAGCCATGCTAACCAAACTTGAAACCAGGAACAGCAACAGCAACAGCTGAACCAAACAACATTACTTAACCAAGTAACAGTGCAGGAAGAACAAAGCACTGGGCGGGTGACCAGTGTCCCCTACGGACTATGAGAAAAGGATTTACCGGTAGGTAATTAAAATCCTATTTTCTCTTACTTCCTAGGGAATACTGGGAATCCATTTAGTACCATGGGGAAGTACCAAAGCTCCCAAACCGGGTGGGAGAGTGCTGAGGTTCCTGCAGAACTGATTGACCAAACTGAAGGTCCTCAGAGGCCAAAGTATCGAACTTGTAAAACTTAGCAAACGTGTTTGAACCTGACCAAGTAGCTGCTCGGCAGAGCTGTAAAGCCGAGACACCTCGGGCAGCCCCTCAAGAAGAACCCACTCACCGAGTAGAGTGGGCCTGTACAGATTTTGCCGTGGAATAAGCATGCTGGATAGTGAGCCTGATCCAGCGTGCAATTGACTGCTTCGAAGTAGGACACCCAATCTTATTGAGATCATAAAGAACAAACAGCGAGTCCGATTTTCTGTGACGAGCTGTTCGTTTTACATACACCTTCAAAGCCCTCACAACATCCAAAGACTTTAAAGTAGTAGAGGTGTCGGTAACAAACGGTACCACAATAAGTTGGTTGATACGAAAAGCAGACACCACTTTAGGAAGAAATTGCTGACGTCCTGAGTTCAGCTCTGTCCTCATGGAAAATTAAGTAGGGGCTCTTGTGAGACAATTCCCCCAGTCTTGCTGAAGGAAAGGCCAACAATGTGATGGTCTTCCACGTAAGATACTTAAGTCTACCTCCTGTAATGGTTAAAACCAGTCCGATTGGAGGAACTGCAACACCAAATTAAGGTCCCAAGGTGCGTGGGAGGCACAAAGGGAGGTTGGATGTGCAGAACACCTTTCAAGAATGTCTGGGCCTCAGGGAGAGAAGCCAATTGTTTCTGAAAGAAAATAGACAAGGCCGAAATCTGGACTTTTATGGAGCCTAGACGTAGGCCCACATCCACACCCGACTGCAGAAAAAGCAGGAAACGTCCCACATGAAGTTCCATCGCAGAATATTTTCTGTTCTCACACCAAGAGACGTATTTCTTCCAAATACGGTGGTAATGTTTAGACGTTACCCCATTCCTGGCTTGGATCATAGTCGGGATGACCATATCAGGGTTCCCTCTCCTGGCTAGAATCAGCCGTTCAACTTCCATGCCATTAAACGTAGCCGTGTTAAGTCTTGCTAGACGAACTGGCCCTGTTGCAGAAGATCCTCGCGAAGAGGTAGAGGCCACGGATCTTCGAGGAGCATCTCCAGAAGATCCGCGTACCAGGCCCTTCTTGGCCAGACCGGAGCAATGAGTATTGCTTGAACCTTTTCCCTTTTTATTCCTTTTAGAAATCTTGGGATCAGAGGAAGTGGAGGAAACACGTACACCATCTGCTAGACCCATGGAGTTGTTAGAGCGTCTACTGCCACTGTCTGTGGGTCTCTCGACCTGGAACAATACAGCTTGAGCTTCTTGTTGAGATGAGAGGCCATCATGTTGATTTGGGTATATCCCCACCAACGTGTCAACCACCTGAACACTTCTGGGTGAAGGCCCCACTCCCCCGGGTGCAGGTCGTGTCTGCTGAGGAAGTCTGCTTCCCAGTTGTCTACTCCCGGAATGAAGACCGCCGACAATGCCACGGCGTGTTTTTCCGCCCAGAGGAGAGTTCTTGACACCTCTGACATTGCTGCTCTGCTTTTCATTCCGCCCAGTCGGTTTATGCACGTCACTGCCGTCACATTGTCCGACTGGACCTGAATGGCCCGATCTTGAAGAAGAGATGAGGCCTGCAGAAGGGCATTGTATATAGCCCTGAGTTGCAGGATGTTGATTGGAAGGACGACTTCCTGACTTGACCATCTTTCCTGAAACTGCACCCCCTGGGTGACTGCTCCCCAACCTCTGAGGCTTGCGCCTGTGGTTAGCAGAATCCCATTCTGAATCCCGAACCATAGACCCTCAATTAGGTGAGAAGTCTGAAGCCAACACAGAAGTGAGATCCTGGCTTTTGGTGACAGACGGATCCTCTGGTGCATGTGAAGATGCGATCCGGACCACTTGTCGAACAGATCGAGCTGGAGGGGTCTTGCGTGAAACCTTCTGTACTGAAGCGCCTTGTAAGAGGCCACCATTTTCCCCAGAAGGCGAATGCACAAATGCACCAAGATCCGGGTTGGCTTCAGGACATCCCGAACCAACGACTGGATTACCAATGCCTTTTCCAATGGAAGGAACACCTTCTGAGACTGTGTGCAGTATCATTCCCAGGAAAAGAAGCCTCCGTGTTAACTCTAGGTGAGATTTCGGTAGGTTCAGAATCCACCCGTGATCCAGGAGTAGTCTGGTTGAGAGGCCAATGCTATACAACAACCGCTGCCTTGATGGTGCATTGATCAGAAGATCGTCCAGGTACGGAATTATGTTCACTCCCTGTTTGCAGAGTAGAAACATACGACAGACGGATCCTCTGGTGCATGCGATCCGGACCATTTTTCCAACAGATTGAGCTGGAAGGGTCTTGCGTGAAACCTTCTGTACTGAAGTGCCTCGTAAGAGGCCACCATTTTCTCCAGAAGGCAAATGCATAGATGCAAAGATATCCGGGTTGGCTTCAGGACATCCCGAACCATTGACTGGATTACTAATGCCTTTTCCACTGGTAGGAACACCTTCTGCGACTCCGTGTCCAATATCATTCCCAGGAATGGAAGACTCCGTGCTGGCTCTAAGTGAGATTTCGTAAGGTTCAGAATCCACCCATGATACTGGAGAATTTTGGTTGAGAGACCAATGCTGTCCAGAAGATTATCCAGGTACGGAATTATGTTCACTCCCTGTTTTCTGAGGAGAAACATCATCTCTGCCATCACCTTGGTTAACACCCTCGGTGTCGTGGAGAGACCAAATAGCAGGGCCTGGAACTGGTAGTGACAGTCCTGCAGTGCAAACCGTAGATAAGTCTGATGAGGCGGCCTGATCGGAATGTGAAGGTATGCATCCTTGATGTCCAGATACACTAGGAATTCCCCCTCCTCCAGACCTGAGATCACCACTCTCAGAGACTCCATCTTGAATTTGAACACTCTTAAGTATGGGTTCAACGACTTGAGGTTCAGAATCGGTCTTACCAAACCATTCAGTTTCGGTACTACAAACAAGCTGGAATAGTACCCGTTGTTTCGCAGGTGGGGTAGAACTCGAACAATGACCTGAGTCTGTACCAGTCTGTGAATGGTGTCCTGTAAGGTTTTACTTGCCTCTTGTGAAACTGGTAAGCCTGATTTGATGAATCTGTGAGGTGGAAGCTCCTTGAACTCCAGTCTGTAGGCATGATCCCGTCCAGACGTGACTGAAGAATTTTAGCCGGGCTCCCACCTGACAATCTTCCAGGCGTCACTGTCCACCGTCATGCAGAAGGCTTTGAGGAAGCAGTACTAGAGTTCTGTTCCTGTGAACCGGCAGATGCTGGTTTGCATGGTTTACCTCTAGTGCCTCTGATGGCGGTAGAAGAACCTCTGGCCTTACCCCTAAACTTGGCAGTCTGAATGGACTGCAGATTTGGTCCTGAGTAGGCCTTCCTAGTTGGGGGACCTGCAGAAGGAAGATATGTAAACTTACCCGCCGTAGGTTTGGAAATCCATTTGTCTAGTTCATCTCCAAATAAGGCCTCCCCTGTGAAAGGTAGGCCGTCCATGGCTTTCCTGGAGTCCGCAACCGCAGTCCACTGATACAGCCATAGATCCCTGCGTGCAGACACTGCCATAGCCGTAGTAAGTGCATTAAGCAAGCCTATTTCTTTTATGGCTTCCACCATAAAGTTTGCAGAGTCCTGTATATGTTGCAGGAGCAAGACAACCTCCTCCTGAGGTAAGGTGTTCAAACCCTCAATCAGATTACCTGACCATTTAGCAATGGTTTTTGTAATCCACCCACATGCTATAGTGGGTCTTTGAGCCACCCCAGCAGCTGTATACAACGATTTGAGCGTAGTCTCAATTTTGCGGTCAGCCACATCTTTTAGGGAGGCTGCATCCGGGACAGGCAATACAATTTTTCGTGAGAGCCTGGATACCGATGCATCCACTATTGGTGGATTTTCCCATTTCTTCCTATCGTCAGGAGGGAAAGGGAAAGATGATAACAACCGTTTAGGGATTTAAATTTTTTTTATCAGGATTAACCCACGGTTCTTCAAACAGGGTATTTAGTTCCTTTGACGCAGGAAAAGTGGCTGAGGATTTCTTCTTTATATTAAAATAAGCTTCCTCGGTCTCCTCTGTCACTTTATCAGGGAGATGCAGCACCCCTCTGATAGCCTCTATGAGAGCCTCTATTCCCTTTGACAGAGTACCATCCCCCACCTCTGAGTCCACATCCCCCTCCTCCATGTCTGACCCCTCATCTTCCGAGTCAGACTGCAGGACATGGGCCAAAGTACGTTTTTGTGGACAAATGGCGAGGGACTGAGACGCTAGATTGGGTACTGAGTCTTTTTCATCAACTCATCTATACACTGCCTTAAGTATTGCGTCTCTTTCTCATTTCGAGATAATTTAGTAGAAATGGAGGAAATCATTCCCCTAATGGAGCCCATCCATGCTGGTTCAGCCCCACTAGCCTGTGAAGGGACACTACACTGAGTACACACTAATGAACCCCCTAGGGAAGAGGAACACTGTGCCTTACATGAAACACACTCTTTGTCTGACATACTGTATAGTAACAGCACGCACACAGGAAAAGGTTAAATGCACAATGAACCCACAAAGAGCCCTTCCAGGGAGACACAGAGAGAGTCTGGAGCCAGCACACAGCGCCCTTATCGCTAATGCCAAGCTTAGCCGATATTAGGGACTTAGTACAATAATAATTGCCCCCCCCCCCCCCCCCGCTATGATGCTCTGGTGCCGCTGAGGTAATCTGGAGTCTCTCCGGAGGAGCTGCGCGTCCCTGTCAGTCAGCGTCTGTGTCAGCTGCAGAGGGAGAATGGTGCTGGTGAGCTGCTGGGTCTGCTCATAGTGAAGCCCCGCCCCTTCAATGGCACGCAGTCTTCCCGCTCTTTTTTTATACTGGCTGTATGTTTCTATGTGCATAAAATGGAGACAGACTCCTTTTATGGCCTTGTTGACAGTCTGGTTACTGTGTCCACTGTTCAGCATCTGTACACAGACGGGAGACGCAGTCCGCCCCAGTTAGAAGCCGTGCATCTCCGTACCCTCATGCCGCCATAATGGCCGGTGACCAGCTAACCGGAACGCTGGGTTAGTACTCACCACTTTTCTGTCTTCTGGCTCTGTTAGGGGTGGCAACGTGCTGCGGGAATGTACTGAGTCTGGTAGGAGGGGAATAGAGGGAGGAGCCAGCACACACTATCAATTTCTTAAAGTGCCCATGGCTCTTAGTGGACCCATCTATACCCCATGGTACTAAATGGATTCCCAGTATCCCTTAGGACGCAAGAGAAATTGGATTTGCTCTGGTGGTGCTCCAAAAAATTGAATGGTGCGGGGAAAAAAGTAAACCTTATACCTAATTGAATATCAAAACTGTCACACATGTGAAAAAAAACCTGCGATGCAAGATTTTTGGAATTTGTTCCCAGTTAAATATGCTCCAGTACCTGTCAGTGATGCAATAAGGGCATTGACATTGCATCAGAATGTCTGCAAGTATGGGCAGTCCCATCAAACATAGGTGGCCATCATTTGGCAATTTCTACAACTAATTGGAGAGGAAGTACAGATGTAGCTATGCTCATTCATCCTGTGGCTTGGTCGCATGGGCACAAGCACCGTGCCGAGGTGCGGGTGTGACTTAGTAAGCCGAGCTGCAGCTTAGTGCACCGCCAATGTATTCCTATGGGCGCACGTACTTAGAGACATGCACCTGTCCTAAATGCGGGCACACTTGCTGCGTGTGGATTACCACAAATACAGCAAGCTGCAGGCTGGATGAGCGTGGCTACATCTGTAGTTTAAATTTAGTGCAATTTATTTCAGACTGGGTGGTAGAATGTCTTGTAAAACCAATAGTAAATTTCCCCCACAGTAACTATAATTGGTCATTTGTAAAGTCCACTGTTCAGCTGTACACTGTAATAAATATGAAGTTACCTTGTATATTAGCCTATATAAGTAGTCTAGATTTTTAATTTTTGACCACATTGCTACACATCTTGCTACACTTAAAGAGTTCAGTGGGTTACTTGCCGAGTTGCCACCCTTAGTGTGGGTACATATTAGATTAGGTCATCAGTGACATAGCCACACCTGGTGTTCTGCACGTCAGATGTGCTGACCCGAAAGACGACGGCATACTCCTTGATGCGACCATTGGGGGTAATTCCAAGTTGATCGCAGCAGGATTTTTGTTAGCAATTGGACACAACCATGTGCACTGCAGGGGAGGCAGATATAACATGTGCAGAGAGAGTTAGATTTGGGTGGGGTGTGTTCAATCTGCAATCTAATTTGCAGTGTAAAAATAAAGCAGCCAGTATTTACCCTGCACATAAATAAAATAACCCACCCAAATCTAACTCTTTCTGCACATGTTATATCTGCCTCCCCTGCAGTGCACATGGTTTTGCCCAATTGCTATCAAAAATCCTGCTGCGATCAACTTGGAATTACCCCCATTGAACTATGTATCACGGGGCTGCACGAGCCCCGCAACACTCCAGGGTACCATGCCACCCAGTGTGGGTGTACAATGTTGAAGGGAATATATAGACCAGGCATTCCCAACCATGGTCCGCAAGGCACACTAACAGTGCAGGTTTTAGTGATATCCAGGCTTCAGCACAGGTGACTTAATTAGTTGCTCAGTTAATTTGATTTAACCATCTGTGCTGCAGCCTGGATATCACTAAAACCTGAACTGTTGGTGTGCCTTGAGGACCATGGTTGGGAATGCCTGATATAGGGGGTCATTCCGAGTTGTTCGCTCGCTAGCTGTTTTTAGCAGCAGTGCAAACGCTAAGCCGCCACCCTCTGGGAGTGTATCTTTGCTTAGCAGAAGTGTGAACGAAAGGATCGCAGCGCTGCTACAAAAAAAGATTGTGCAGTTTCTGAGTAGCTCGAGATTTACTCCTAGCTAGCGATCACTTCAGACTGTTTAGTTCCTGTTTTGACGTCACAAACACGCCTTGCGTTCTGCCAGCCACTCCCCCGTTTCCCCCGCCACTCCTGCGGTTTTATCTGGCATGCCTGTGAAACTACGTCGGCTTTTGTGAAAGTACGACGCGCTTGCGCAGTGCGCACCATACGCATGCGCAGAAAATAGGATTTTGGTACTTACCAGGTAAATCCTTTTCTTTACATCCATAGGGGGCTCTGGAGTACTCTTGGGATATGGACGGCTTTAGCAAGAACAGGGCACTGAATATTTAAATTTAGAACTCTCCTCCCCTCCATATCCCAGAGTACCTCAGTGTTTTTTATTGAGCCGAACAGGAGCTATAGAGAAGTTGACAATGGAGAATTACATATAACATAACGGACAACAATAAAGTTGACACATAACGTTACTGACAACTAAACAGTTGACACCATAACCGATAGAACTTAAAACTTTGAACCAGTCGGTGAGAATGTGTTACCATAAGATCCCCTGAACTTACCACAAACCAGGTAAAACTGCTCTGGGTGGGCGTCCAGTGCCCCCTATGGATTCAAAGAAAAGGATTTACCTGGTAAGTACCAAAATCCTATTTTCTTTTTCATCCACTAGGGGTCACTGGAGTACTCTTGGGACATACCAAAGCTTCCCCCGTGGGCGGGAGAGCTGTTTGGCACCTGTAACACTAGGCGGCCAAAACTAGATGCTGATGCCGCAAACGTATCAAACTTGTAAAAGCGCACAAACGTGTGCACTGATGACCATGTAGCCACACGGCAAAGCTGCATCGTAGAAGCCCCACGACCATCTGCCCATGAAGTTCCCACAGAACGTGTTGAATGAGCTGTTATTGATCTAGGCGGCTGTAACCTAGCATGAAGGTAAGCCTGACGTATGGTCAGTTTAATCCATCTGCTTAGAAGCTGGCCAACCCATCTTGGCAGCATCATAGAGAACAAACAACATATCCATCTTACGAACTGTAGACGTTCGGGATACATAAGCGCATAGTGCGCGTACTGCATCCAAAGTTCCAGAATCTTCTGTTAACACAGGAACTACTATTGGTTGATTGATGTGAAAAGATGACACTACCTTTGGCAAGAAAGCGGGATTCGTCCGAAGTTCCGCTCTGTCATCATGAAACACCAAATACGGTGGCTTGCATGACAAAGCACCCAAATCTGAAACACGGCTTGCCGAAGCTAAGGCTAGGAGAAAAATAGTTTTCCAAGTGAGAAACTTAATATCCACTTGTTGTAAGGGTTCAAAATATGAAGACTGCAAGAAATCTAAAACCAGATTCAAGTCCCATGGCGCTGTAGGTGGAATGAATGGAGGCTGAACTCTGAGTACACCTTGCAGAAAGGTGTGTACAGACGGCAATAGAGCCAATCGTCTTTGAAAGTAAATTGACAAAGCAGATACCTGCACCTTTAGTGTAGATAAACGCAGTCCTCCATCTAACCCCGTCTGTAGAAATAACAAAAGACGAGATAATTTGAAAGATGATGTCGGAAACTTCTGAGCTTCACACCAACCTATATAGGCACGCCAAATTCTGTAATAATGAGCTGCCGTAACTGGCTTCCTAGCTCGTAACATGGTTGGTATAACCGATTCTAGAATGCCCTCTTTCTTAAGAGGGCGGTCTCAAAAGCCACCCCGTCAAACGCAGCCGCGCTAAATTGGGGTAAAGGAACGGACCCTGTTGTAACAGGTCCGGACGTAGTGGGAGTGGCCAAGGATCGTCTGCGAGTAGTCCGCGGAGATCCGAGAACCAAGCTCTCCGAGGCCAATGAGGCGCCACTAGTATGACTGTGGCGGACTCTCTTTTGATCCGTTTTAGCAACAGAGGGAGCAGCGGAAACGGTGGAAACAGATACACGAGGCTGTACGGCCTTGCGATTGTGAGAGCATCCACCGCCACTGCCTTTGGATCTCGTGTTCTGGACACATACTGGGGCGTTTGGTGATTGTGGTGAGATGCCATCAGGTCCACTTGAGGGTAACCCCACCTCTGGACCAACATGTGAAACACTTTTGGATTTAATGCCCATTCTCCTGGATGAAAATCCCGACGGCTGAGATAATCCGCCTCCCAGTTGTCCACTCCCGGAATGAACACTGCCGACAATATCAATTGGTGATGCTCGGCCCAATTGAGGATTCGAGCTACTTCCCGCATTGCCATGCGGCTTCTCGTTCCTCCTTGTTTGTTGAGAGATTCTGGAGCCAGCACACAGCGCCCTTATCGCTAATGCCAAGCTTAGCCGATATTAGGGACTTAGTACAATAATAATCGCCCTCCCCCCCCGCTATGATACTCTGGTACCGCTGAGGTAATCTGGAGTCTCTAACTCTTTCTGCACATGTTATATCTGCCTCCCCTGCAGTGCACATGGTTTTGCCCAATTGCTATCAAAAATCCTGCTGCGATCAACTTGGAATTACCCCCACTGAACGATGTATCACGGGGCTGCACGAGCCCCGCAACACTCCAGGGCACCATGCCACCCAGTTTGGTAGAACACTGCTATAGAGGTTTATACACAATACACATTCTATTAGACTCCTGCATATGCTTTAAGAAACCTGTAATTACTGATATGTAGTTTGAATTATTACAGTTTTCAATATTTGTATACTTTAGGCTTCTTTCAACTATAAGACATGTCTGTTCTAGAAGAATGTTAAATCTACAGTCAATGATCAACTAAAATACAAGAACACTTTACTCCATGCATTCCAGTTTCCTGCCACAATACAAAAATATACTGGTAGGTTAATTAGCTCCCAAAGAAAATTAATGTTAGTGCATATGTGTGTGGGTGTACAATGTTGAAGGGAATATATAGACCAGGCATTCCCAACCATGGTCCTCAAGGCACACTAACAGTGCTGGTTTTAGTGATATCCAGGCTTCAGCACAGGTGACTTAATTAGTTGCTCAGTTAATTTGATTTAACCATCTGTGCTGCAGCCTGGATATCACTAAAACCTGAACTGTTGGTGTGCCTTGAGGACCGTGGTTGGGAATGCCTGATATAGGGGGTCATTCCGAGTTGTTCGCTCGCTAGCTGTTTTTAGCAGCAGTGCAAATGCTAAGCCGCCACCCTCTGAGAGTGTATCTTAGCTTAGCAGAAGTGTGAACGAAAGGATCGCAGCGCTGCTACAAAAAAAGATTGTGCAGTTTCTGAGTAGCTCGAGATTTACTCCTAGCTAGCGATCACTTCAGACTGTTTAGTTCCTGTTTTGACGTCACAAACACGCCTTGCGTTCTGCCACCCACTTCCCCGTTTCCCCCGCCACTCCTGCGTTTTTATCTGGCACGCCTGCGTTTTTCAACACACTCCCTGAAAACGGTCAGTTGCCACACAGTAACACCCACTTCCTGTCAATCACTCTGCGGCGAGCAGTGCGACTGAAAAGCGTCGCTAGACCTTGTGTGAAACTACGTCGGCTTTTGTGAAAGTACGACGCGCTTGCGCAGTGTGCACCATACGCATGCGCAGAATATAGGATTTTGATACTTACCAGGTAAATCCTTTTCTTTGAATCCATAGGGGGCACTGGAGTACTCTTGGGATATGGACGGCTTTAGCAAGAACAGGGCACTGAATATTTAAATTTAGAACTCTCCTCCCCTCCATATCCCATAGTACCTCATTGTTTTTTACTGAGCCGAACAGGAGCTATAGAGAGGTTGACAATGGAGAATTACATATAACATAACGGACAACAATAAAGTTGACATATAACGTTACTGACAACTAAACAGTTGACACCATAACCGATAGAACTTGAAACTTTGAACCAGTCGGTGAGAATGTGTTACCATAAGATCCCCTGAACTTACCACAAACCAGGTAAAACTGCTCTGGGTGGGCGTCCAGTGCCCCCTATGGATTCAAAGAAAAGGATTTACCTGGTAAGTACCAAAATCCTATTTTCTTTTTCATCCACTAGGGGTCACTGGAGTACTCTTGGGACGTACCAAAGCTTTCCCCGTGGACGGGAGAGCTGTTTGGCACCTGTAACACTAGGCGGCCAAAACTAGATGCTGATGCCGCAAACGTATCAAACTTGTAAAAGCGCACAAACGTGTGCACTGATGACCATGTAGCCACACGGCAAAGCTGCGTCGTAGAAGCCCCACGACCAGCTGCCCATGAAGTTCCCACAGAACGTGTTGAATTAGCTGTTATTGATGTAGGCGGCTGTAACCTAGCATGAAGGTAAGCCTGACGTATGGTCAGTTTAATCCATCTGGATAAGGTCTGCTTAGAAGCTGGCCAACCCATCTTGGCAGCATCATAGAGAACAAACAACGTATCCATCTTACGAACTGTAGACGTTCGGGATACATAAACGCGCAGTGCGCGTACTGCTTCCAAAGTTCCAGAATCTTCTGTTAACACAGGAACTATTGGTTGATTGATGTGAAAAGATGACACTACCTTTGGCAAGAAAGCGGGATTCGTCCGAAGTTCCGCTCTGTCATCATGAAACACCAAATACGGTGGCTTGCATGACAAGGCACCCAAATCTGAAACACGGCTTGCCGAAGCTAAGGCTAGGAGAAAAATAGTTTTCCAAGTGAGAAACTTAATATCCACTTGTTGTAAGGGTTCAAAATATGAAGACTGCAAGAAATCTAAAACCAGATTCAAGTCCCATGGCGCTGTAAGTGGAATGAATGGAGGCTGTACTCTGAGTACACCTTGCAGAAAGGTGTGTACAGACGGCAATAGAGTCAATCGTCTTTGAAAGTAAATTGACAAAGCAGATACCTACACCTTTAGTGTAGATAAACGCAGTCCTCCATCTAACCCCTTCTGTAGAAATAACAAAAGACGGGATAACTTGAAAGATGATGTCGGAAACTTCCGAGCTTCACACCAACCTATATAGGCACGCCAAATTCTGTAATAATGAGCTGCCGTAACTGGCTTCCTAGCTCGTAACATGGTTGGTATAACCGATTCTGGAATGCCCTCTTTTCTTAAGAGGGCGGTCTCAACAGCCACCCCGTCAAACGCAGCCGCGCTAAATTGTGGTAAAGGAACGGACCTTGTTGTAACAGGTCCGGACATAGTGGGAGTGGCCAAGGATCGTCTGCGAGTAGTCCGCGGAGATCCGAGAACCAAGCTCTCCGAGGCCAATGAGGCGCCACTAGTATGACTGTGGCGGACTCTCTTTTGATCCGTTTTAGCAACAGAGGGAGCAGCGGAAATGGTGGAAACAGATACACGAGGCTGTACGGCCAGGCGATTGTGAAAGCACCCACCGCCACTGCCTTTGGATCTCGCGTTCTGGACACATACTGGGGCGTTTGGTGATTGTGGCGAGATGCCATCAGGTCCACCTCTGGACCAACATGTGAAACACTTCTGGATTTAATGTCCATTCTCCTGGATGAAAATCCCGACGGCTGAGATAATCCGCCTCCCAGTTGTCCACTCCCGGAATGAACACTGCCGACAATATCACTTGGTGATGCTCGGCTCAATTGAGGATTCGAGCTACTTCCCGCATTGCCATGCGGCTTCTCGTTCCTCCTTGTTTGTTGATGTATGCGACCGCCGTCGTGTTGTCTGGCTGCACCTGGACAGTCTGCGACCAAAGCATGTGCACTGCTTGTCGTAGCGCATTGTAAATTGCCCGGAGTTCCAGGACATTTATAGACAGCAATCTTTCGTGATCCGCCCAAAGACCCTGGAGCTGACAATTTTGAACTACAGCTCCCCAACCTCTGAGACTCGCGTCTGTCGTTAGAATTATCCAATTCCAGGTGCCGAACCGTTTCCCTGCGGTTAGATTGTGTACTTTGAGCCACCAAAGTAGAGATACCCTGGCCCGTGGCGACAACCTCACCCTGTGGTGAATCTGCAGATGCGAGCCCAACCACTGTGCGAGCACATCCAGTTGAAAAGGACGTGAGTGAAATCTTCCGAACTGAAGCGCTTCGAAAGCCGCCACCATTGTGCCTAAGAGGCGAATGCACAAATGTCCCGAGACTGTGCGTGGCTTGAGCACCAATTGTACCAGATGACGAATGACCTGTACTTTCTGTTCTGGTAGGTAAATTCTTTGATTTACCGTATCGAGAATCATACCTAGGAATTGAAGTCGTTGAGACGGAATTAGATGTGATTTCTTGAAGTTGACAATCCAACCGTGCTGAACTAGTACATTGTACGTTAGCAACTGTCAAAGTCAGAAAAATATCTCTATGCACACTACCATATTTGCACCTCACACAGGTCCGTGCTGCGCATGCGTACGCTCTCCCGTACGTGCGCATACTCACAGTCGCGGGCACCCGCAGGCGCACGGTATGCGTATTTACGGTAGAGTTTATGTGATCGTAGCGTGCGACTCAATCGTTACATATTTTCACTATATAATGTATTTTGTAGATCATGGTCCCTTTGATAGATTCTGAAAGTTTGGTTAATATAGCATGTTCCTGAACAGAGAGATCCCTCTTTGTATTGTACGAAGGGTCTAACAGGGGTCATACAGTGGTGTTTGGTACCCATCGGAAGAGTATTTAAATAGCAATATTCCGGTGTTGGTTTGGAGCGGATTAATCGCTCATGCGAATAGTTATGGACATAAGAAGTTTATGTCCATTTACTATTATTTGTTCTTATTTAGTCATGCGGCGGGAAACTCAGTATCCCACCCACCTGAACAGTTGGAAGCAGTCACAGCCCACCTGTATGAATCAACCTATGACCTTTTGTTATAATGCGAAGCCGAATTCCTGTGTCCAATGAACAATGAGATTGTAGGGACCATTGAATTGTATTGTGTGTGGGGCATAAATAGGCAGGCCGACCATATCCAGTTCACTCTCTTCAACGGTTCTCATTGCTGATAATCGGGAGCTGGATATCGAGGCGCATGCGATCGTTTCCCCTTGTGCGTAAGTGTTTCTCCGCAACTATATTGATCTTCTTGTTATTGTGGGCCAATCTCTCTCAATTTCTCTCTCTCTCTCTCTCCTTCTCTTTCTCTCTCATTTTCCCTTAAATTGTATTGTATCGTATTTCCTGTGTAGTTATCTGGTTAGGTAGTCTATGTTATATTGTAGTGTATGACTTGTATTGTGTTTAACTCTTTTGCAAGTATAGCATTCATAATATATATTTTAGGCGTTGGACCCTGAGCACGGTATCTGTGTGTTTCTTATAGTATTAAGTATTCTCAGAGCGTCGGTGACGCTCGAACAGCTTTAAAGGTAATAAGGTTATACTGTGTTGCATTTACACTCTAACATTACACAAAGGTTTTACTGCACAATACACTGTTTATGGTTTAGATACAAAGGTTTAATATAGTGAGCGTCAGCGCCGCTGGTGATCTCCTCGTGGTCCCGAGCGTCCGCTACGCTATAGCGAATCATTACGTTAGTCAACAGCCAATAACGTGCCTGCCTGTGATCTCTTGGCCGTGAGTGAACGTGACGCTTGAGCGTCTCGATCACGGCAAAGCGATTGTTACGCAACTAGCGTACCCTTACGGTACTTCATACGTAAATAGCGTACAGTGTTCTTAGACCTCATAAAGGGTATTATATACGATAAATATTTAGCTTTATCAATTGGCGGCTCGCCCGTCCTTCACATATCTACACTAGGTAATTTCAGCAGACATTATCTAGCAGCAAAGGGCGGGAGATCATATTCCTCGTAGTGCTGTTTGGATAAGCGTCTGCTTCTCTTAGTAAAGGGTGCTGAAGGAATCCGGGAACCGGAGGTAAGAACAAAACAATAGTGTCTTTTTAAAACTTTATTTTTCTGTCTTGCGTACACACGCACGCACACATATATATCTGCATTTCTTTTTCATTTGTGTATTTTCGTATATCACTCTTCTGTTTGCCAGTTTTATAGTTGATAAACGTGCTTAGAGAGAGTTGTCACTATTTCATAGTTTAAGAGTAAAGATAATATAGTTAAAGTATAGACAAACACACAGCTGTGCCTGAGAGACAAGGCGAAGTCAGTGTGGTGCGTGGTAGATGATAAAGGATCATCTACATTGATAAACGTATAAATTGTGTTACGGTGGATCTTTGCTTTGCGTACACGTGTCTCTAACAAAAGACTGAGACTTGCGTACGCAATCCAAGGGCCGACGCACGCAGCGTATATTACGCAACGGAGCGTACGGGTACGCCCACGTAACTCAAATCACAAGTTTTTTTTTTTCCTCTCCTCTCAACGCGATAAGTAGCGCCACGCGGTAAATAACGCCAGGCGATAAATCGCACAAATTTATTTTAAATTCGAAATTTAAATTAATAGATCCTTCTCCTAATTTGTAACACATCTGGTCTAAAGAGAAATTTCTGCGCAGAAATAGAAATAGAAACAAAAGTGTACATGTGGTGAGTGAGTGTGTTGTATACAATTTTACAGGTTGAACCACAAGAAAAGTCGAGTTCTCGTGAGGTACATGCGTGTAAGTGACGTACATGGTGGCTAGGGAGGCATCCCTGGTTAAAACATACAATTTGAGCATTAGAGTGTAGCAGACCAGGAGGTCATACTGTAACAGACCAGGAGGTCATAACAGACCAGCAGGTTCAGGTACAGCAGACAAGGAAGTCCGCTATACAGTCCACAGGCACAACACCAAGAAAGGGTTGGTGCAACACCCATATAGGCCATATAAGCTCTGGCTGAAGGAATTCGCAGCCGAAATTTTCGATTCCACTGGTCGCTCAGTACATAAGATTAGTTGCTTGTGTACTAAACGATTGTACCGCACGTAATTGTGTGCATTAGTAAACCTGACCGGTACTATTTGTGTACGAAGGTCATAAACGCTATTTGTACATTCTAACGTGATTTGTGTAATTTTTTTTATTTTAAGGGAAGTTCGCTGCTCACTCAGGAACTATCCAGCAACCAATAGTTATTGGAAAGAGTAAGTGTTCTTCGGAGCACCCTCACAGGTTCCAGTAAATAGAGGTTCAGGTCGCAGGGGCCCTAGTTCGAGTACGCCAGCACCATATCGGTGTGATCAGGTCGTATTGGTCGGCGTGGGCGAGTGAGTGGGGTACTCGGTAAACCGCCACCGTCAGCCTATTTTGGACATTTGGTTTGCATAAGGGTTGGTTGAATAAAGCAACACCTTCGAACTATGGGGGCCACTTGTTCAGGTAGGGGGCGATCAACCTCGGTTCGGGTTGATTCAGTGAACCGACCAATTGGGTCGGCAAGGTATGTAATGTGTGAGAAATACGGAAGTCACACAGAAGCTTTATGTGATGAATGGGAGAGAATGACAGTACATGACGGGGAGAAATTCCCAAGAGTAGGTAGCTTCAGCACAGAAGTGTTAACGAATTTAAGGAGAAGGATATGTCTCATTAAATCAACAAAGAGACGAATCAAACATTACGATTATTTGCAGTTGTGGCAACAGGAGGGTGACATACAGAGAGGATTGGCTCAGGCGGCGGGATCTGGCTCAATCAGAAAACTGATAGCCACGGCCCCACCGCCACCATACATATCAGGAGAGAAATTGGTTGCGGAGAATGACGCACTAAGGTGTAACACACAAACACTTAGCAACTGTATAAATGTTAAAGATAATGTTAACCAATTAACCAATGCAAGTATTAACCCGTGCAAGTTGTACCCTGTTTTGAACTTTCCTCAGGAGTGTGATCAAGAAGACGAATCAGCAACAATTTCAGCGCTCTCTCTAGCAGCCACCATAGCAGAGACCACAGTAGGCACAGCTCCACCCACGAGATTAGTAACAAAGGCCCCTAGCGGAGGGATAGGTGAGGTCGTATCTACAGGTAAGTACGGCACCATACACTATGCTGAAGCCATTTCACCACAGGCTGTAGAACCCACACAGAGTGATGTTGTTAGAGTTACTCCTGTTAGGGTAATAGCTGTTCCAAATGGGAAAACTGACACATCAGGAGTCACCCCTGTGAGGAACATTGCCATGTATAGCCCATTTTCCCGAATGGAATTAAGGACCATAGTGTCAGAATTCCCTGACCCTAGAAAAGACTTAGTTGCCAGTCAAAAATACATCAGAGACTTAGGTAACACTGTAGAGCCCAACAATAAAGACTGGCAGATATTGCTGAGAGCATGTTTACCCTCCAATGTTGACGCAACTCAATTTTTAGCTGATTGCGGATTAGATCAGGATGTACCTCTTACAGATGTGTACAACAAAGATAATGTAAAAAGAATAAACTTACAGTTAAAAGAGTATTTCCCAGCGGTAGTCAGATGGAACAAGATATTCTCCATTAAACAGAAGGAGTCAGAGACAGCTGCAGAGTATTTTCACAGAGCATTATCAGAAATGGCAAAATACACAGGCATAGAGGACATTAAAACAAACATAAACCATCGAGAAGTAGCAGTATCGGTACTGATGGATGGTTTAAAAGAATCATTAAAGACTAGGGTACAGACCACACAACCATGTTGGCGAGGTCTGTCTGTGGCTACTTTGAGAGAGGCTGCTATTGATCACGATAGGAACATCACCAGACACAGGGAACAACAAAGTGATAAGTTAATGGCCGTAAGTATACAGGCCCTGACCACAAGGCAGCCTTTGATTGTATCACCAAACCCTGTGGGTAAGTCAAGTGTGGTTACTTGTTATTCTTGTCATAAACAGGGACACATGGCACGAGATTGTAGAGTAAAGAATGTACGAAACTCATACCAACCCCCTAGACAACGACACGACACACGACATTGGGAGCAAGGTCCGCAGAAACGGAGTTATGAGCCACATGCAGGGGAAACAAAAAGATACCCCCCGAACAGAGACTGGCAAGCCTCTGGTAGCTCCCAATTAACTCCATCACAAGTAGTTGCTGCCAGCGGGATTCAGGGAGGTCACCATACCCAATAGGGGTGTGGCCATACCTGTAATCTGCAGCCAGTAAAATTGATTGCAAGTCTTGGAAGTGAACCAGAAATTGCAATCAATGTAGCTGGTAAATCATTAAACTTTCTTGTAGACACAGGGGCGGCCAAATCAGTGATAAATTCGACAGTTGGCATGAGGACCACTGGTAGGACAATTCCAGCCGTGGGAGTAACAGGAGTAGTCCAGCATTACCCTGTTAGCAAACCAGCAGAGATTACAATAGGGCCTTTACATACCAAGCATTCCTTTTTGCTGGCTGCATCGGCACCGACCAATCTCCTGGGAAGAGACTTACTGTGTAAAATGGGGTGCGTCATTTATTGTACTCCTGAAGGTGTATTCTTGGACATACCTGAGAATCACGCTCAGGAAGTACGAGACATGTTAGACTCCCCGTCAAAATTAATGTCACATACCACTATGACAAATAGGACTCCCTCCCAAGTAGAAGAAATGACATCTCAGATACCAGAGTCACTTTGGACTAAAGATGGACAGGACACTGGATTAATGGCAAACGTAGCTCCGGTAGTTGTACAAGTAAAAGACGGTAGGATAGCTCCAAAAATCCCACAGTACCCTCTGAAGCCAGAAGTGGAGTTAGGAGTTTACCCAGTAATAGAGCGCTTGCTACAACAGGGCATTCTGGTAAGAACGTCCAGCACTGATAATAGTCCCATCTTCCCTGTGAAAAAGAGTGGGGGGAGGGGTTACCGGCTAGTGCAGGATCTAAGGGGGATTAACAAAATAGTTGAGAGTCAGTTCCCCGTAGTGCCAAATCCAGCTGTCATCCTAATGCAAATCCCTCCCACTGCGAAATTTTTCACTGTTATTGACCTCTGCTCCGCTTTCTTTTCGGTACCTCTGCACCCTGACAGTCAATATTTGTTTGCATTCACATACAGAGGAGTCCAATACACATGGACTCGATTACCACAAGGATTCATAGATAGCCCAAGTATATTTTCTCAGGCTTTGCATGATTGTTTACAGTCTTTCCAACCAGTGAGTGGATCAGTATTAATACAGTACGTGGATGATCTACTACTGTGTTCTGATTCATTGGAGGCATCCCTGAAGGATACGAAACAGCTCCTGTTTCATCTATCAGACACAGGACACAAGGTTTCCAAAGACAAGTTGCAATTATGCCAAACTAAGGTAAAATATTTGGGACATTGTTTAACACAAGGACTGAGACACCTGACCGCTGATAGAATTCAAGCAATTAGAGACATGACTCTGCCACAAACCCAGCAACAGATCAGAACATTTTTAGGAATGTGTGGGTATTGCCGTAATTGGATCCCAGGGTTTTCCATTTTAGCGTTACCTTTGCAGGAGATGGTCTCCTCAAACAAACCTGATCGGATTTCGCATACAGACGAGTCTGAGGCAGCATTTGAGAGACTTAAACAGTGCCTAACGCAGGCACCAGCATTAGGTATGCCGGACTATGGAAAACCCTTTGAACTATACGGAACAGAAAGTGCTGGTTGCGCGGCAGGCGTACTAACCCAAAAGCACGGTGATGCCAGCAGGCCAGTAGCATATTACAGCGCTCAGCTAGACACGGTAGCGCGATCCCTCCCCACATGCTTGCGAAGCGTTGCTGCGATAGCATTGCTAGTAACGAAAAGCGAAGACGTCGTGCTAGGTCACAACCTCACAATTCATACACCACATGCAGTGTCAGCCTTGTTAAATTCTGCCCAAACCAGGCACGTCTCATCAGCGCGGTTTACAAGATGGGAATTGGCACTAATGGCCCCCGTAAACATCACCATAAGGAGATGCAGTGCATTAAATCCTGCAACATATCTCCCAAGTGTGTCTGGACAGACCCAAAGGGTGGAGGATGAGAGTACTGGGGAAGGAGGATTTAATACAAAGGAAGACACTCATGATTGTATGGAATATTTGACCCAAAATTTTACCGCAAGGCCTGACATCAGTGACAACCCACTGAAAGATGCAGAACTTACGTTCTACACGGACGGTAGTTGTCATAGACAGTCAGACTCGGGAGACTTGTGTACTGGATACGCAGTCGTAGATGACCAAGGCACCATAGAAGCGGAACCGCTAGGCCCACCTCACTCAGCCCAGGTTGCTGAACTGGTCGCCCTAACCAGAGCATGTGAATTGGCTAAGGGCAAATCAGCCAATATCTATACCGATTCTAGATACGCATTCGGGGTAGTCCATGATTTCGGAGCCCTATGGCGCCTCCGAAATTTCATGACGGCAGCTGGTACACCGGTAGCGCATGCAGCTCACATAAAAAGGCTTCTAACAGCGATACAGGAACCCGACAGAGTGGCTGTTATCAAATGTAAAGCACATACATATAGCCAAGACCCAGTATCGCTTGGTAACAGCCGAGCAGATGAAGCAGCTAAGTTAGCAGCTGCTACCCCCAGACAGACAGACACCACACAACTGATGGTATTTAATACCATCAACACACAGAAGTTGTGTGAGATGCAAAATTTGTGTTCCACACAGGAAAAGGCAGTCTGGAGGGCAAAGGGATATGGCCAGGAGTCCTCAGGACTCTGGACGGATGGACAAGGTAAACCGGTGGCCCCCAGAGCATACCTTCCATGTTTAGCTGAGGCAGCTCACGGGCTGACTCATCTGGGCAGGGAAGGGATGTGCAAGTTGGTAAGAGCATATTGGTGTGCCCCAGGATTCTCCTCTCATGCGAGTAAAAGAGCCATGTCATGCCTTACCTGTTTGAGAAAGAATATTGGAAAGGCAATACCTACAGAACCATCCCATATCCCACCTGCCGGCGGCCCTTTCCAGGTAATACAGATTGACTTCATTCAATTACCCCCTTGTCGAAATTTGAAATATGTACTTGTTTGTATAGATGTTTTTTCAAATTGGGTCGAAGCATTTCCGGCGGCCACAAATACCGCTATGTTTACTGCTAAGAAAATTGTGCAGGAATTTGTATGTAGATATGGTATCCCTAGAATTATCGAAAGTGATAGGGGTACCCATTTTACAGGTGATGTCTTTCAAGGAATGTGTAAATTGATGGGAATTGATAGCAAGCTGCACACTCCATACCGTCCACAGGCGAGTGCGAAAGTGGAAAGAGTGAACAGCACTATTAAAAATAAACTGAGTAAAGTGATGGCAGAGACAGGATTGACATGGCCAGAAGCTTTACCCATTGTACTGTACAGCATCAGAACCACTCCCAGGTCCCCTCTTAATCTGTCTCCCTTTGAAATCTTGTTTGGTCGACAACCGCATGTTATGATTAACCCTCAGGATGATTTGAAGTGTAACAATGAAGTGACTGTAAAATACTTGATTAACATGAGTAAACAGTTAAGGAATCAAAATGATAATCTGAAGTTAGTGATTCCTGATTTACCAGATAGTAATTGTCATGACATTGAACCTGGGGATTATGTAATGATACGGAATTTTCTACGCTCAGGTTGCCTTATTGACAGATGGGAAGGACCATACCAGGTCTTATTGACTAGCACTACAGCATTGAAGGTTGCTGAGAGAGAGACTTGGGTTCATTCGTCCCACTGTAAGAAGGTCGTTGATCCAGAGAAGTCCTGTGATAAGGAACAGACGGTAGAGGTTGTATCACTAGAGTGTCTGTTCCAGGAGGACTAAGGCGGCACCTGAGCATCGAGAACCACAAGATCAAAAGCAGTTGTCGATCCCCTGTTCCCTTTTATTGTTTTTCTCCAACTTCCCATCCCATCTCCCTCAATTATTTTTTTTTTCCCCCTTCTCATTCTTCTTCGTCTCCTCCTATAAGATGGACTTGCGCCAAGAGACTGTGATCCGGATTTTCCTGTTGACCATGATGTTGACCAGAGCAGTCTGTTCCGGCGAGAGTACCATGGAGGTCGAGAGAGGTTCTGGAATGGGTTCTGATGATAAAGATGGAGGCGTAGTTTTCCAAGAACAACTTAACCAACAAGTAAAGGCGAGTATCAGAAAACGATCCGATAGCATTGACCATAGAAGGAATTGTGAAGGATTGTTAGCTGAAGAAAACTGTATCGGTAGGCTCTGTAACAATGTCATTGAGGATGGGTGCATTAAGAAATGCCAATCCAGTTTTAATATCCATATGGACCGGCATCCATTGAGTGACTATCACTCCTTAGTGGGTAATGTGTTAAACAAAACGGATTGTTGGGTATGCTCTCAAGTACCTCAGGGTCATAGCAAATCAGGGCTAGTACCATTTCCTTTAACGATAGAGGAGGTACTTGAGTTAAATGGTGGGAGACCGGTGGACCGGAGGTTTAATATCTCCAGCCCTCCTAGTTTGAAGCTCCACCAATACCATGTGGATAGGTCCCTATTATGTTTCAACATCTCCAATCCCCGAAAGCCGGGAAATTGGGAAGTGTCATGGAGTAACCACACCATGACCTTTTCGCATAGAGCAGATAGAATGCCTACAGATACAGAGCTTGTACGCCACATAGCCAGTAGAGGAAAATCTTTCCGGTATAGGTATACCTTAGGAAATAGGATTACTAGAGTTGGAGAGGTATCACCAGGATACTGTGCACATATCGTACAACCTGATACGTGTACTAAGCAGATGGAAGAATTAGGGTTAGGAGATTTCACATGGAAGGTGTGTAATATGGTTATGTCCTACTCCGTCCCATATGTTCTCCCCGATGATGCATATTTCATATGCGGGAGAAAGGCGTACAAGTGGCTTGCCCCAAACTCTGAAGGATTGTGTTATATTGGAAAAGTACTGCCTGAAGTAATGACTGTATCACATGACAAAATGAAAGACATACACCGTGGTGCCCAAGCTCCTTATACTCACACCCATTACGAGCACGTTGTTAAAAGGCACCTGATAGAGAAGACAGAGCATCCGGCCTCTGATCTGATAAGTGAATCCACCGGGATTCAATTCTTAATCGCGTTAGATTTCACCCGCACCGCTAGAGGAGTGCTGAATTATAAATACATTTCTGCGCTCGCCAATTTGTTAGATAATATCACTGAAATGTATGATGACACGTTTAGGTATACTGTAAGAGAACTTCAGACTTACAAAACAGAACTGGTACAGCATAGAATGGTTCTCAATTACCTCACAGCAGTGACAGGCGGATATTGTGTCACACTGGCAACACAATACGGCGTGAAATGTTGCACATATATTACGAATAGCACCGAGGATCCGGTCGAGGTCATAGACCAAAAGATGGACGATATTCTCCAATTGAAGTGGGAATTTCGCAGGAGACACAATCTCACTCTTGCTGCTGTAGGTAATGAGCTGACTGGTTGGGTGTCATGGTTGAACCCGCGAAATTGGTTTTCTGGTTTAGGAGAATGGGCTCAAGGAGTCATAATGGATGTTGGGAAGTTTCTCCTATGTATCTTAGGTGTTGTCATATCGATTGGATTGATATTTAGATGCGGTCAGGCTTTAATGAAGTGCAAACATCGTACAAGGGTAATGAGTTTGAGGAGTGAGGAAACTGTAATTCCAATGGACTTGATTTATGACCCAAATGTAGAAACAATGATGTGATGAAAATGCGATTTCTACGGTCCGTTTCTTTCACCTGTTTTTCAGTTTTCTCCAAGGTAACAAGACCCACTTGGACGAGGAATTTGATGAGCCGATATACAGACAACAGAGGGATTAAAGAAGAAGTTTGACAACCTGATACATAGATTTTTGATGAACTATGCCATGGATCCCCAGTTTCCCTAGAAATTTTAAAATTACGCTAGCCCAACACTTTTGTAAATCTATGGACATTGACAGCTTTGCTCGCACCTTATGAGCAAAAGCACAAAGAAGACTGCATTCAACAGACACCAAACAAGACCTCAATCGACGACTGTACATTTACCTGACATAGAATACCACCGCATTTACCGTAATTATGTCTTTTCTTCATTTCTACAACCTTCAGGTAATGACACACATAGTCGATAGGGAATACAGGCACAGATATCAGCAATCACATATCTCCCCCATTCATGTATCATCAACTAAAATGTGCTCCCCCATTTTGTTACAACCAAAGCCGAAAAGAGCTCGGTAAAGTTTGACAGCCCATCCACAGACCCGTACCACGGGATAAGAAGGAATTCACATGTATACTTCGCAATACCTCGAAGCTTGATTTAAAACACGTACGGCACGATGATACATGACCCCCAAGCACGGATTCATACACACATGCTTCTGCTATCTCACTAGGTCATACCCTTTTCCTACCATCTCCTCTCCTCCCTTACCCAACCATGTAAATGTATTAACCCCTAACATATATTTTTCTCTTTTTGAAATGTTTTCAGGAAGTGGCAGTTATTGTTGACTGCCAAAGGGTGGACTGTCAAAGTCAGAAAAATATCTCTATGCACACTACCATATTTGCACCTCACACAGGTCCGTGCTGCGCATGCGTACGCTCTCCCGTACGTGCGCATACTCACAGTCGCGGGCACCCGCAGGCGCACGGTATGCGTATTTACGGTAGAGTTTATGTGATCGTAGCGTGCGACTCAATCGTTACATATTTTCACTATATAATGTATTTTGTAGATCATGGTCCCTTTGATAGATTCTGAAAGTTTGGTTAATATAGCATGTTCCTGAACAGAGAGATCCCTCTTTGTATTGTACGAAGGGTCTAACAGGGGTCATACAGTGGTGTTTGGTACCCATCGGAAGAGTATTTAAATAGCAATATTCCGGTGTTGGTTTGGAGCGGATTAATCGCTCGTGCGAATAGTTATGGACATAAGAAGTTTATGTCCATTTACTATTATTTGTTCTTATTTAGTCATGCGGCGGGAAACTCAGTATCCCACCCACCTGAACAGTTGGAAGCAGTCACAGCCCACCTGTATGAATCAACCTATGACCTTTTGTTATAATGCGAAGCCGAATTCCTGTGTCCAATGAACAATGAGATTGTAGGGACCATTGAATTGTATTGTGTGTGGGGCATAAATAGGCAGGCCGACCATATCCAGTTCACTCTCTTCAACGGTTCTCATTGCTGATAATCGGGAGCTGGATATCGAGGCGCATGCAATCGTTTCCCCTTGTGCGTAAGTGTTTCTCCGCAACTATATTGATCTTCTTGTTATTGTGGGCCAATCTCTCTCAATTTCTCTCTCTCTCTCTCTCCTTCTCTTTCTCTCTCATTTTCCCTTAAATTGTATTGTATCGTATTTCCTGTGTAGTTATCTGGTTAGGTAGTCTATGTTATATTGTAGTGTATGACTTGTATTGTGTTTAACTCTTTTGCAAGTATAGCATTCATAATATATATTTTAGGCGTTGGACCCTGAGCACGGTATCTGTGTGTTTCTTATAGTATTAAGTATTCTCAGAGCGTCGGTGACGCTCGAACAGCTTTAAAGGTAATAAGGTTATACTGTGTTGCATTTACACTCTAACATTACACAAAGGTTTTACTGCACAATACACTGTTTATGGTTTAGATACAAAGGTTTAATATAGTGAGCGTCAGCGCCGCTGGTGATCTCCTCGTGGTCCCGAGCGTCCGCTACGCTATAGCGAATCATTACGTTAGTCAACAGCCAATAACGTGCCTGCCTGTGATCTCTTGGCCGTGAGTGAACGTGACGCTTGAGCGTCTCGATCACGGCAAAGCGATTGTTACGCAACTAGCGTACCCTTACGGTACTTCATACGTAAATAGCGTACAGTGTTCTTAGACCTCATAAAGGGTATTATATACGATAAATATTTAGCTTTATCACAACGCATGTTGGAGGAGCATCTTTTGAGCTTTGATGAGCAGATCGTCCAAGTACGGAACTATTATCACTCCCAGGGATCTGAGATGAGCTATCATCACAGACATCACTTTGGTGAATACCCGAGGCGCTGACGAGAGGCCAAACGGTAGAGCCTGAAACTGGTAATGGTTCTGCCGTATCGCAAAACGCAAGAACCTCTGATGAGGTGGCCAAATCGGAATGTGTAAGTATGCATCCTTGAGATCTAGCGCAATCATGAATTTCTGTGGCTATAAACCTGCAATTACTGACCGCAGAGATTCCATCTTGAATCTGTAGTAAGTGACGTACTGATTGAGACCCTTTAAGTTCAATATTGGCCTGACGGAGCCATCCGACTTTGGTACCACAAACAGACTGGAATAATAACCCTGACCTTGTTGGTGTACAGGGACCGGAATCAAAACTGCTGAATCCAGCAGGGACTGAATGGCAATTTGCAGAACTGCCCTCTTGTCATCCGACAGAGGCAGTCCTGTCTTGAAAAACCGCAGTGGCGGAAGACAGTCAAACTCTATTTTGTAACCTTTTAACACTAAATTGTGGATCCACCCATCTGTGGATGTATGGAACCACGCCAAATGGAACGTCTGAAGGCGTGCTCCCACATTTGGAGATACGAGATGGGCTGGGAGCCCGTCATGCCACTGGCTTGTCAGTGACCTTAGCGTCCTGATGACTGGTGTTGGTTTGTTGGAAACCACGTCCGCGACCGCGTCTACCAGGCGTGGCTGTTCCTCTACCACGGCCTCGAAAGGGCTGAGGTCTAAAGTATTTGAACGCCGGGCCAGAGTATTTCCGTCTAGGTACCGTTGGAGGCAATGGTTGGAAAACAGACTTTCCTCCCGTGGCCTCAGAAATCCATTTGTCCAATTCAGGACCAAACAACTTCTCGCCACCGTAAGGTAACGCCTCTATACCTCTTTTGACCTCTGCCTCCGCTTGCCAAGAACGCAGCCAGAGTGCTCATCGTGCTGTAACTAGCGACGATGAAATGCGGAAAGTGAGCTGACAGACGTCAGTAGAAGCTGTACATAGATACTCAGCAGCTTCACAGATTTGATCAGCGAGAAGTATAAGGTGATCGTCATGTAGGGCAGACTTGAGTTCTGTTATCCATACCATTAGTGCCTTAGTTACCCAAATGCCAACCAACCCAGGTCTAAGCAACACTCCTGCTGCTATATACATGGACTTTAGCATAGCTTCTATTTTACGGTCTGAAGGGTCTTTAAGCGTAGTAGCAGTTGGTATTGGTATGGTTCATTTTTTTGTAAGTTTTGACACAGACAAATCCACCATTGGCGGATTCTCCCATGTACATGTCACAGACTCTGGAAACGGGTAACTAGACTTAAATCTGCGAGGTATAGAAAACCGTTTATCTGGATTCTTTCGTGTTTCTACTAACATCTTATTAAGAGATTCCGAAACAGGAAAACACATTGGAGATCTCTGTCGTTTAGTAAAGACGACTGCATCATTTGTCAGAGGCTCCTCAGTTTCCGTAAACTTCAGAGACTGACGCACCGCTCTGATGAGATTATCAATGCCTGGGCTGTCAAAATCTTCACTATCTGACTGCTGGTCTACTTCGCCCTCCACACCCTCATCTTGTGCAGTGAGGTCTGGCATAGAATCGTCAGAATGCAACATAGCAGAAACTGGTAAATCATAAGTCAAATGAAATGTATCCCTTCTACCCAAAATGGACTTGGACTTTTGGCAAGGCTGAGACCCCTCCGGTAGTTCTAGCGGTCTCACCCTAGACTCAGATCTTGCCGCTTCCTGCTCTTGTCGAGCGGCGGCCAATTCTGATTGCAATCCAGCCATGACATCTGTTAGCATAGCCCATGGAGGGTCCGGTACTGAAACCGGAGCAGAAATTGTATTCGTAGCTGAATCCACAAAACACACTGTACATGTGGTAGATCCATCCGGTAACACACTCTTACAGACCTTGCAGTGAAACTGCTTTTTAGTTTTTGCTGGTGTCTTACTCATTATGCAGACAGACAATACAATACACAGAGACAGACAACTTGCACGACTCAGTAAAATAGTACTAAGGTGTGTCTATATAGATATCTGGCCAAGTGCAGTGCACGTGGCCAGTACTACATGAAATCTGCTCCCAAATTCCCACTAACACCCCTGCGCCTCCGGTGGAGTAGAGATGTAGGACAGGAACGTTTTGGAATCACAAACAGGAAGAACATGAAGCATGGTTAAAATGGCCCCCATGCCATGTTTACACTTATAATCACAGTACAGGTTATAAATTGTAAAAACATATATAACCTGGAAATATGCTGTTTAATAACAAATCCTGTTAATAAAGGCTTAATAGCCTATGCTTCTTATAACCAATGCAGCCTTTCATACTGCTGCTGCTATGGGTACAGTTCTCCCCCCCGTGCAGCTGCGCTGGGTGAGAGACTTCTTCCCCCCCCCCCGTGCTCCGTGTACCGCTGTCTATTCCAGCGGGGAGCGGGTACACGGAGCCGGGGAACTTACAAGTAACCGGGTAGCGGGAGCCGGGGAGCGCGCTCCATAGAGCCGTGGAGCGGCAGCTCTGGAGTAGAGAAATGCGGCCGGCGTGGGCTCTGAGCGGCGAGGCTGAGCGGCTTTGGCGTCCGCTCACAAGATCAATTAGCGGCGGCGCGGGCGGCGCACATAGCAGCGGGCGGCGCCATACAGAACAGTGTCCCCACACAGCGGGGTGGCAGCGTGAGCTGACCGCCCCGTCCCTCAACATACCTGGACGCCTGTGGTGACGGGCTATGACGGGGCTTCTTCTGCAAGCTCCGCCCAGCCTTTCCTGCAGGTTGTCTGCACGTGGCTGTGAGGGTGCTCTGTAGTGAGGACCGACATGCCAGTAGCTGCTTGTAGCAGCTTCCACTATCCCGGACCCACGCCTGTTGGAAGGGGGGAAGGGATGTGAATAAAGTTGTAAAAAGAAAAATCAAAATAAAATATTCAAAATAAGTGTGGGAGCTCCACACAAGCCTTGTTAGTGCGTGAGCACAGAAAAAACACTGAGGTACTCTGGGATATGGAGGGGAGGAGAGTTCTAAATTTAAATATTCAGTGCCCTGTTCTTGCTAAATCCGTCCATATCCCAAGAGTACTCCAGTGACCCCTAGTGGATGAAAAAGAAATGCAGATTTTTTGCCTGATCGCTGCGCTGCAAACAACGGCAGCTATCGATCAACTCGCAATGACCCCCATACACTGTAAGATTCACTGGGGCAGCGACTGATGTGAATGGCCTAATATTCTCTGTAAAGCGCTGTGGAATATGCGTGCACTATGGCCCTCATTCCGAGTTGATCGGTCGCAAGGCGAATTTAGCAGAGTTACACACGCTAAGCCGCCGCCTACTGGGAGTGAATCTTAGCTTCTTAAAATTGCGACCGATGTATTCGCAATATTGCGATTACTAACTACTTAGCAGTTTCAGAGTAGCTCCAGACTTACTCTGCCTGTGCGTTCAGTTCAGTGCTTGTCGTTCCTGGTTGACGTCACAAACACACCCAGCGTTCGCCCAGGCACTCCCACCGTTTCTCCGGCCACTCCTGCGTTTTTTCCGGAAACGGTAGCGTTTTCAGCCACACGCCCCTGAAACGCCGTGTTTCCGCCCAGTAACACCCATTTCCTGTCAATCACATTACGTTCGCCGGAGCGAAGAAAAAGCCGTGAGTAAAAATACTTTCTTCATAGTAAAGTTACTTGGCGCAGTCGCAGTGCGAACATTGCGCATGCGTACTAAGCGGATTTTCACTGCGATTCGATGAAAAATACCGAGCGAACAACTCGGAATGAGGGCCCATATAAATAAATAGTAAAGCAAGAAATAAATATGGATTCTTTGTTTTGCTTGATGGGAAGTTAAATGCAATTTGTAATCTAAAACTTACTTTGCAGTTCTGTGAGATCTCTCCAGGCAGCTGTGTCAACAGTGAACTGTCAGTTTTGTAGAGGACAAAACTGTAATAGGATGGTGTCCTCACTTCAGTTTGGTATGTTGAAATCAAGATTTATATTACTGTAATAGACAGCAATAGTGATGAGACAATTTCCTTGTACTAATTAAACAGAATTTCAAAGCATTGATGATTCAAATTGCATCAACAAACTCCCAGGCTACCAAGTTCATTTGGGAGGTGGGCTGCAGGTGGGAGACTAGGAGTCTAACAGACCCTCACTACTAGAAGAGTTGGCGATATGCAAACCTTCACATGACCATACGGTGGATGGAACTTCCCCTAATGCCAGGTACACACTAGAGTGACGGGGATGCGTTTCGATGTCGGAACGAATCCCTGTCAGCCCGGATTGTGTGTACACACTGGGGTGATGCTAATGAAGGTCAGAACAAACATGTTCCATCCCTCATTAGCATACTAGAGGATGCTAGCAACAACGCTTGTTTTTTTGAGCAGAACACACAACCAAGCGTCCATCGCTAGTGACAGCTGGAGCACGCAATCATGCATACACACTGAGCAATGTAGCCAAAATGTTGTTACGAAACAGATATCGTGCCTACATCGCTCTAGTGCAGGGGTGGGCAATTATTTCAGCTGGGGGGCCGCTTAACACTTCCAGCGAATATTCGAGGGCCACACAAAAAATACTCAAAAAGAGTCCCCTTTTTACACATTACGGCAGACAGCGTGCCCTTTTTTACACATTAAGGCAGACAGCGTGCCCTTTTTACACATTACGGCAGACAGAGTCCCCTTATAACACATTACGGCAGACAGCATCCCCTTTTTACACATTACGGCAGACAGCATCCCCTTTTTTACACATTACAACAGACAGCGTGCCCTTTTTACACATTACAGCAGACAGCGTCCCCTTTTTACACATTACGGCAGACAGCGTCCCCTTTTTACACATTACGGCAGACAGCATACCCTTTTTTACACATTACAACAGACAGCGTGCCCTTTTTACACATTACAGCAGACAGCGTCCCCTTTTTACACATTACGGCAGACAGCGTCCCCTTTTTACACATTACGGCAGACAGCATACCCTTTTTTACACATTACAACAGACAGGGTGCCCTTTTTACACATTACAGCAGACAGCGTCCCCTTTTTACACATTACGGCAGACAGCGTTCCCTTTTTACACATTACAGCAGACAGCGTCCCCATTTTTACACATTACGGCAGACAGCGCCCCCATTTTTACACATCAGCTTAAGCACTGATCCAGGGGCTGACTGGACAGGGGGTTTACCTGTTTTTCACACTGGCAGACGATCCCCGCTGTCCGATGGTCGCGCTGCTGCTGGCCGAAGTCACTGCTGCTGTGGCCTCTGCCTGCTCCTGCTCCCACTCGCTGCCCGCCGCTCCTGCTTACTTGCCCGCACCCCCCCCCCCCCCCCGGTGCCGCCCGGCGCATAACAGGGGAAATACCGGTCAGCTGACCCTGTGACGTGACTGGGATTTCCTCAGCGGCGCCGCATCTGTGAGCAGTATAGCGCAATGACAAGCGGCTCAGCCTGTCGGGCCGCTTGTCATTGCACTCTAATGGGGCACAGCGGGCCAGGCAGGATCAGTCCGTGGGCCGCATTCGGCTCACGGGCCGCATGTTGCCCACCCCTACTCTAGTGTGTACCCGGCATAAGACTTAAAGCAGATTTCCCTTTTTAATACTATCTCTGGGATCCAGGAATTTAATAATTCCTGCGTTTCTATAATGGGTGCAGTGGGAGCGGTGCACACGGGCCCTTGAGTCCAGAGGGGGCCCACACCGCAGCCATTCTTTTAATACTCACCCCTCCGGAGTCCCGCACGGACGTCACCGGCACTGTTAAAACCCTGTGAAAATGGTGCAGCGGCCATTTTCACGGAGTTTTGCGCATGCGCAGTAGAGAAATCTCTGGGAAAATGGCCACCGTGCCATTTTCCCGTATATCTGCGCATGCACAGTAGAGTCTGAGCCCTCTAGTGCTCAGACTCTACAGCGCTCCTGCAGAGAGGAGAAGGCCCGTACGGAGGAGGCAGCACACGGGCCTCCTCCTCTCTTAAAGCGCCCCTGTACAGTATATATAAATACTGCGCAAAGGTTTTAGGTAGGTGTGGAAAAAGTGCTGAAAAGTGAGAATGCTTTAAAAAATAGAAATGTTAATAGTTTAATTTTATCAATTAACAAAATGCAAAGTGAATGAACATAAGTGAAAACTAAATCAAATCACCCTTTGCCTTCAAAACAGGATAAATTATTCTAGGTACACTTGCACACAGTTTTTGAACTCGGTAGGGTGGTTGTTCCAAACATCTTGGAGAGCTAACAACAGATCTTCTGTGGATGTTGGCTTGCTCAAATACTTCTGTCTCTTCATTTAATCCCAGACAGACTCGATGATGTTGAGATCAGGGCTCAAAAACCAAAGGCTAAATATAGTTTGTACTATAATTGAAACTACTGAGGAGGAAAGGGATCTAGGAGACACTATTTCACATAATTTAAAGGCAGGAAAGCAATGCAACAAAGCAATGAGAAAGGAAAGTCACATGCCTGGTTGCATAGGGAGAAGAATTAGCAGCAGATAAAAAAAGAAGTAATAATGCCCCTGTATATGTCATTGGTATGGCCCTATCTGGAATACTGTGTCCAGTTCTGTAGATCATGGTGGTCATTCCAACCTGTTCGCACACAGCGTTTTTTCACTGCGGTGCGAACGGGTGTGGAATGCGCATGCGCGGCGGCCGCAGTGTGTGTGCGCGACGTTGCCCTAGCGACAGGAGTTGCCGGGTTACGTCGTTGCTACCGACCAAAGCGGTCGCCTAAGAAGATTGACAGGAAGAAGGCATTCCAGGGCGGATCCGGACCGTTTGGAGCCGTTTTCGGGGAGTGGTGAATAAAACTCATGCGTGTCCAGGACAATGGAGGGCCGAGGTGTGACGTCAAAGCCGGGCCCATCATTGCTGGATCCATCACACAGGGTAAGTATGTCCAGGGCTGGTCTACTTCTGCTTGAATTTTTTTTTGCTTAGTAGGGCTGCACAAGCGTTCGCAGTCCTGCTAAACTAAAATACACTGCCCCATAGGCATGTTCTAGTTGATCACAGCAGCAGCAAAAAGTTGCTGGCTGCGATCAACTCGGAATCACCACCCATATCTCCAGAAGGATGTAAATACATTTGTATATTTAAATACATTAGAGAGCATACAAAGAAGGGCAACTACATCATAAAACTTACCTGGAAAGACTAAAAGATCTTAACATGTATAGTTTAGAGCAGAGAAGGGAAAGAGGGGACATGATAAAAACCTTAAATTATACCAAAAGTTTTATCAAAGTACAGGAGGTAAACATTCTTCTAAAGAGAAGCATTAGAACTCAATAATTAAAAGAAAAATTACTTCACAGAAAGGGTAGTGGATAATTGGAATAGTCTTCCATCAGAGGTGGTAGAGGCTAAGACAGTCGAGTAATTTAAACACCCTCAGGATAGGCATATTAAATATCTTTAAAAAGAACTAAGCATCAAAAAGGGTTAAGATTACCGACAGGATAAAAAAAGGGGCAGACTAGATGGGCCAAGTGGTTCTTCTCTGACGTCAAATTCTATGTTACTGTTGCCTGCAGATACTCATAATTGTACCACTCTCCAGCCCTTCGGTGAACAAACTGCCTTCAGTTACAACCCAATAATTCTTAAATTTTGACTCATCAGTACAGATCACTTGCTGACATTTTTCTGCACCCCAGTTCCTATGTTTTCATGCAAAGTTGAGTCACTTGGCCTTGTTTCCACATCGAAGGTATGGCTTTTTGGCTGCAATTCTTCCATGAAGACCACTTTTTGCCAGACTTCTCCTAACAGCAGATGGGTGTACTTGGGTCCCACTGGTTTCTGCCAGTTCTGAACTGCTGGCACTGCTGAACATTGTCGAAGTCAAAAATATTACATACACATCACATACAAACAGATGGGTCGCTGTGCGTGAACATACATGCAGCGTGAACAGTGATATATGGTAGCATACGCATGCACACAGACAAGCCACAAAGATATATTCAACCACACATAAATTAAACATGTCAAGCACCAGACATTATAATGTATTTATATAATAGAGTTTAACATCAGCTATATATGTATTATTGGAATGGAATATGATAAACATTTCATGCTTGGTGTCAAAATGATCAGGGGAATGAGTGTGTTGGAATGAGTGTGTTGGTTTGATGGCAGTGGGTAGGTTGTAGCACATTGCAACAATTAGTTATGATTGAATGTATGAATATGAAGCCACAATTCAAAAGGGAACAAAGAACTTCCTGAAAGACAGCATGGCTAATCTTTATGATGGCATCTTCAAGGCTGGACGTTGCTTGCATATGAACTGACCAATGACACATCATGAATGAGAGATCTCCCTCCCCTGGACCAATAACAGAAGACTCAGTCCCAGACATGTACTTCCCCCAATACACAGTATATAGGTATTTCCCCTCACCCAAGAAGTTCTGTTTTTTGTTGCTGTTGGTGCAGATTCAAAGATGGAGCGGACTGTGCATTGAGCAAGGGATAGGGTAAGTATGTTGGCTGTGATTGATCCTTATGTAACTACAACTGCTTCTTTTGTAATTGTAACTCTGTAACCATATATATACTGTACATGTGTTATATTGTATGCATACCCTTTTAATATCAAATATATATATCTCTGAGCGTTGGACCTCAGTAATACAATGTGTGCGAGTGCTTATTTTCTCTTAAGGGATGTAGTGTTTGCGATGTACAGCGCACTTTTATCGTATATGGAAATAAGATGCGCCTTGCGTCCGCAGCATATATTAACTCTGGCATTTTAAATATTTATTAGAAATAATCAGTAATTCTCAACATCTTCCAATTTCAAAGGGAAGTAAGCATGATGTGTCTTTCATAGTTACATAGTTATATAGTTGTTGAGGTTGAAAAAAGACAAATGTCCATCGAGTTCAACCTGTATTATAATTTTTATATTAATTAAATGCTGTATCCCTGGATATTTTTTTCCGCTAGGAATTTATCTAATCCATTTTCAAACTTATTATAGTCCACCATTACTACCTTCTCTGGCAGAGAATTCCAAATCCTTGCTGTTCTTACTGTGAAGAACCCTTTTCTCCATTGAGTATGGAATGTTATTTCTTCTAAACTCAGGGGGTGTCCTTGTGTCCTATGTAGTGTTTTTTTGATAAACAAATTGTTTGATAAATCCTTGTATTGTCCCTTAATGTATTTATAAATATTAATAATGTCCCCTCTCAGTTGCCTCTTTCCTAGTGTGAACATATCTAACCTTTTAAGTCTTTCCTCATAAACCAGTGCCTCTAACCCCTTAACCAGTTTAGTGGCTCGTCTCTGAACACTTTCGAGTTCCAAGATATCTTTTTTATATATATTTTTCATCTGATACACTAAGTTTCCTTGGCCGAACACTGCGTCTATGGTCATCAACGTTGCTTATTTCATTGTGCTTCAATGCTGAGAAATACAGGCAGTTACTTAACCATCATGCAATACCATCAGGGAGGTGTCAACTGGCTGCAAATTTATTCTGCAACAGGACAACAACCCCAAACATACAGCCAAAGTCATTAAGAACTATCTTCAGTGTAAAGAAGAACAAGGAGTACTGGAAGTGATGATATGGCCCCCACAGAGCCATGATCTCAACATCATCATGTCTGTAAGGGATTACATGAAGAGATAGAAGGATTTGAGCAAGCGTACAGCCACAGAAGATCTTAGTTCTTCAAGATGTTTTGAACAACCTCCCTGCCAAGTTCTTTCAAAAACTGTGTGCAAGCAGGGCCGGATTAAGCCTTTTGGGGGCCCGTGGCACCTAAGAGAGGGATCCCTCATATCAACACTGCCTCCCTGGTGTTGTGGTGCCCGCTGTATGTGTGCCTCTTCTTCCTGCACCTCCATGAATTCAGCAGTGCAGGTCATATATATATATATATATATATATATATATATAGATATATAGATATCTATGTATATAGATAGCTATCTATATGGATGGATATATCAGTCAGTCCAGCCTCCCTCTCCCTGTCACCAACCTTCAGATGCACAGCGCCAAAGTCTGCTTGTCATCGGCGCCAGCGGAGTAAGGGAGTGAGTGAGAGCAAACAGGTACAAGTTACTTCTCTCCAGGCTCCTCCGCCGCAGCAGCTCCCTGCGCTGCTTTGGACAATTGCGGCGATGCTGCTGAGTGTTGATGGTGACAGAGCTTGGAAAAGTGGAGCTCGTCCCTGTGCAGCAGCTCCGGTGAGGGGACACCTGACAAGGAGGGCCCAGGGTTACTGACCCCCTAGCCCAGTGGTTCTCAACCCCGGTCCCCAAGTACCCCCAACAGTTCATGTTTTCCAGGTCTCCTCACAGGATTGCAAGTTAAATAATTTGATCCACCTGTGGGTCTTTTAAATTGTGTCAGTGAGTAATGAATACACCTGTTCAACTGCTAGGTGACCTGGAAAACATGAACTGTTGGGGGTACTTTAGGACAGAGGTTGAGAACCACTGCCCTAGCCCACCCCCTTCCGGCTCGATGTGTGGCTCGGCTGCCCGCAATCTCCTCTCCCACCACGGGCCGTCTCCTTCCTGCAAGTCGCACAGGCAGTCAGAGAGCTGGTCACTGGAAGTACAGCACATAGTAGGCGCGGCGCTGTCAGTATGACGGCTGCTAGTACCTGCTGTCACGGCTTTGCAGATCGGTGTTTAAGGACCGATCTGTAGTGTGCGGCGGGGGCCCTCTTAGATTGGGGCATCGGGGGACTTACCCTGTGACCCCCCCTTAATCCGGCTCTGTGTGCAAGTCTACCTAGAAGAATTGATTCTGTTTTAAAAGTGTCACGCTTGAGGGTTGGATCTGGCTTGCTCCAGCTCTTGCTCACAGGGGCCGATTCAGATCTGATCACTAGGCTGACTTTTCTCACAGCCTACGATCAGATCTGAACTGCCCATGCGTATGCACCGCAATGCGCAGACGTGATGGACTGCAGCAACAGGGATCACCCATAAGCGACGGGATGGTGCGAAATTTCTGAATGCATCTGCGATCGCAAGGAGATTGACAGGAAGAGGGCATTTGTGGGTGTCAACTGACCGTTTTCAGGGAGTGTCTGGAAAAACGCAGGCTTGTCCAAGCATTGGAAGGGAGGGTGTCTGGCGTCAAATCCGGTCCCGGACAGACTGTAGTGATCGCAGCGGCTGAGTAAGTCCTGGGCTGCGCAGAGACTGCACAAAATCAGTTTGTGCAGCTCTGCTACACATGCGGTCGCACACTTGCACAGTTAAAATACCCTCCCCCTGTAGGCGGCGACTATCCAGTTGTAGGGCTGCAAAAGTCGCTGCCCAGCGATCAGGTCTGAATTACCCCCATAGAGTGATACTAGATAGTGGTACAGTAGGTTGGCACTGGAGAATTATTTTGGTGACTTGGAAGTGGATTGCCCGAAGGTGTGCCGGTTGTATGGATCCCGGCGTCTGTCTCTTGACTGCCGGGATCCCAACAGCTGGGATGTCATACTGATCCCCATGGGGTTATTACCACTTCTCCATATGCATGAAAAGGCATTGCATGAAGAAATCACAGATTTCTCCAGAGGCACATTTCTATTCTCCTAATAATGCTGCTGCCAGGGTGTACTGTCAACTTGCTAAGCGACAAAAGCTCATCTTTTCATCACTTATCAAATAACACTTATTAGGGTATATTTATTAAAGCTGGGAGAGAGATAAAACATACTTGCCTACTTTTGAAACTAGTTTCAGAGAGATTGTAGGTGTTACCAGAACGCACCTCGCTGCGCCGACTAGGGGATGTGTCATGTTCCGCATAAGTGCGTGTCTAGCTCCACCTATGGGCGTATCTATTTCCACTCAGGGGTGTATCCTGCAGTTGAAGGTGAAAACTATGTAGGGCAATGCACTCTGGGAGACCAGTAACTGAATGGAGGCAGAACAGGACATCTCAGAAGACTCCAGTGTATCACTCAGACTGGGAAAGGGCTGCGGTGGTGGGAGGAGCTTTGTGCCATTCTTATTCTGTGGATGAACAATATCTTGCTTTCACCTTTATAAATTGTTAAACAGCGTACAGAAACAGATGCAAGTGAAGCAACTGGAAGTGGAATGAAACTGCAACTGAACCGTAGCGGGAACCAGAATGGAACTGGAATCGAAGTGGAACTGGTATATAATTGGAGCTGGACTGGAACTGGTTGGTGTCTGAAACCAGATGGTGACTGGAACGAAACCAGATGATGACTGGATTGGAGGGGGCAGGTGACTGGACTGGAGTCAACAGGTGACCGGACTGGAACCAGTGTGGCACTCTGGGACTGGGCTGGAAGCAATATGGCACGCTAGGACTGGGCTGGAACCGGTCTAGCCCTCTGAGACCAGGCTGGAATTGGTATAGTACTCTGGAACAGGCTAGAACCGATATAGCACTCTGGGACCAGGCTGGAACCGATATAGCACTCGAGGACCGGGCTGGAACTGGTATAGCTGCAAAGTTCATAGAAGCTCAGTACAGAGCTTTTAGTACAATCTGTTTTTTATTAATGAAGAAAAGCAAGCATACAGCTGAGACTGTCAAGGCTGCAAATAGATACACACAAAGAACATGCAATATTCCATTGAACATAACTGTACAATCATAAATACAGTTGTCAGTATAAGAGCAGAGGATAAACAGGTAACATCAATACAACCGTATGGAGAATATTGATAAAAAAGAGAGAAGTAGGGAAGACAAAAGAAAGACAAAGAGAGGAAAGCAGAAGACAAAGGGAGGGGGGTAGGGAGCATGCTATGACGCTGACGAGAATCAGACAGGGGGGGAGGCAAGGTGGGTCTGGTAATCAAGTGTATTTTTAAAGGCCAACCAATTACTCCAAGTAGCGGTGAAATTTAACGAGGGTGATTTCATAAAGGACGACAGATCGTCCATTAACATATAATTGTCAATCCCCTGAAACCAGCGGGAGATAGGAGGGCAGGAGGTGGTTCTCCAATAACAGGGTATTATTGCTTTTGCAGCGTTCATCAAATGCCGAAGCAGTGAGGTTTTATAAAGTGAGATAGGCATCTCCATCAGGTTAAACAACCAGAACTCGGGTGTGTTGGGCAGTGTAAGGCCAGTGATTTTTGAACATACAGCACAACTCCACCATATGTGAAGAGGGGTGCCCGGTTCCTGGTTGCAGTGCCAGCAAGTGGAGGGTATGTTGGGATGCATCTGGTGAACCTGTACTGGACATCTATACCAACGAGCTAAGACTTTGTATTGGGTAGCTAGCACTTGGAGGGAAGATCAGGTAGCAAAAGTATGAGTAAAGCTACAGGTCCATTGGTCCTCCGTCAAATCTCTATGCAACTCGCTTTGCCAAGCCGAGACATAAGAGGGATGACCATCAGTCGCAACAGTGAGACATAAACAATACAGCTGCGATATTAGATGCCTAGGGGGGTTAGGAGTCAGGCATAAAGATTCAAATTTGGTGGGGGCATATGACAGAGCGCTTTTCCCAAAAGAATAAATAAAGTGTCTAGCCTGCAAATAAAACCAAAAAGGTATTAGCCGGGAGGCCATATTTCCGCTGGAGATCTTCAAAGGAGCAAATGCTAGAATTTGCGACCAAGTGGCAGATACGTGATATACCCGCATTTTACCAGGAGGGTAATCTATATGGCGGCATACCAGGGGGGAAATCAGGGTTGTTAAACAGGGGTGTAGATAGAGGAGTTCCTGATTTAAATTCCAAACGGTTCCTATATCTTTGCCAACAATGGAGTGTAGGGCTCAGAGTAGGGTTTGTAAGGCGAGGGCATCTAGACATCCACGGGATGACACCCGATGGGACAGGAGCTGCGTGACCCATGATAGGTGGCCATTGTTTCACAACAGGAGACTTGGACATCTCAATAATCCTAGCAAGGTGAATGGCATGGTAGTACATTAGAAAGCAGGGAAGCTGAAGGCCACCTTGAGCTCGGCTTCGAATTAAAGTGGCTCGAGATATGCGGGGTCCAAGCGATCCCCAAATGAATCGACCCACCATGCTCTGTAAGTCCCTAAAAAAGGAAGACGGTATGGTAATCGGTAAAGATTGTAGTAAATACAAAACTTTAGGGAGAACACTAATTTTTGTTACATTCAATCTACCCAACCAGGACAGCCGCAGTAGGGACCAATTTTGAAAGTCCACCTTAAGTTGTTTCAAAAGTGGGGGGAAATTAAGTTGGAACAGGGAGTCGGTATCAAGAGATAAGAGGATCCCTAGATATTTTAGCTGGGTCGGATGCCAGAGGAAAGGAAATGAGCCTTTAAGGCCGTCTACCATAGAGGGGGGCGCTGAAACATTTATTGGTACGGATTTTGCATAGTTTATTTTGAAATCAGAGACATGACTGAATCTGCTAAATTCATGCATAAGGGCAGGGAGAGAGGTCACCGGAGTAGTTATGGTAGCAAGAAGATTGTCAGCAAATAAGGCCAATTTATATTCGGAGTCACCAAGCCGGAGACCCCTGATATTCTCATTTGAGCGGATCGCCCTCGCCACTGCCTCCATACATAAAAAAAAAACAAGGGGAGATAAAGGACATCCCTGATGTGTACCATTCTGAATCACAAATGGATCCGATAAAGCCCCATAAACACGAACTTGCGCGGAGGGATTGTTATAAAGAGCATGTATCCTATGCAAGCAGTACGGCCCTAATCCTAGACGACGGAGAAGACCCTCCATGAACTGCAAATTAATCCTATCAAAGGCCTTCTCCGCATCTGTGGACAAAAGAATCATAGTCTCACCATCGCGGACGGCGTGATGGATAAGGTCAATGATTTTTGTTGTGTTATCCTTCGCCTCCCGTCCCCTCACAAAGCCCACTTGGTCCCCATGGATCAGAGTCGGCAAGAAGGAATTCAGCCTGTTAGCAACCCTTTTAGCATAGAGCTTGATATCATTGTTCAGCAAGGAGATGGGGCGATAACTGGAGCAAAGAGTGGGGTCCTTCCCCTCCTTGGGGATTATAGAAATATGTGCACCCAAAGATTGGGGGGGAAACACAGTCTCAGCGGTAATTGCATTATATGCTTTCAAAAATAGTGGCATGAGGGATGACTGGAAAGATTTATAGTAGCTCACTGGGAAGCCGTCCGGGCCCGGGCTTTTCCCAAGAGGGGTAGCAGAGAGGGCTAGTTCCAATTCCTCAATAGCAAAGGGCCGTTCAAGAAACTCTACACCATCACTTGATAACTGAGGGTAATCTACAGAAGAAAGATACTCATTGACCGCCTCCACAGATGAAAGGACGTCAGATGGAGATTGGGCCTGTCTTAAGTTATAGAGATCCATAAAGTAAGATTGAAAGGCCCTCGCTATTTGCGGAAAGGTATGGACCCCACTTCCCTCTGAGTCTTGAACTGAGTGGACATAAGACTTTTGACATTGAGATTTCAGGGCTTTTGCTAACATAGAGCCGGGTTTATCACCCCATAGATAAAATTTGTGGCGGTATCGCTATAGTTCAAATTTGTTTTTTCCCTGCATACGTTTTTTAAATGCTAGTCTCGCCTCAGTGAGATCACGCAGCACCTGTCCATCAAGCGACTGCTTGTGAGACAGCTCCAAAGATTGGATACAGGTCAAAAGCAGCCGTCGTTGAGCCTCTTTGTCCTATTTCAGCTGGGAACCCAATTGGACACATTTACCTCTAACTACGCATTTGTGTGCCTCCCAGACCATAACAGCGGACGTATCAGGCAAGTCGTTAAGGGAGATGTATTCAGTAATCGTTTGGAGTAAGCTGTCCTTAAGTCGTGTATCATGGAGCAAAGTCTCATTAAAATTCCATGACCACGGCCGTGCCTGGGTAGTAGGGAGACAAATGGAAGCAAATGTAGGAGCGTGGTCCGACCAATTAATCTGGCCGATACAACTATCAGTGAAGAACTGCAATTGTTTATGGTCCAATAAGAAGAAATCAAGACGAGAATAAGAAGCATGAGGGGTAGAATAAAAAGTGTAGTCCCTGACTGTGGGGTGGTGTAATCTCCAAAGATCAACTAACTGACTATCGTGTAGAAGTTGACGTACCCTACGATGGTCCCTGGAAGAATGATGCAGAGGCCCAGTAGAGCAGTCAAGTGCGGGGTCTAGTGTCCAATTAAAGTCTCCCCCTAGTAGTAAACAACCCTCCCTCAAAGGCTCTAAGAGTCGCATAACCTTGGTCAAAAACTTCCTTTGATGTTGGTTGGGTGAGTAGACATTAACCAGGGTATAAACTTGGTCAAAAATCTTACATTTTAGAACCTGGCATCTTACAGCTATTAAGACATGGTGGGAAGTGTCTGAGACAACTAGGTGACGAGATAGGAGTATGGCCACACCCAAAGACTTACCTAGAGGGTTATCACTACAAAACCGGTGGGGAAAATTACGGTTTCTAAGGGTAGGGGCAGCGTCCTGTTTAAAATGAGTCTCCTGCACAAAGGCCACGTCAACCCTCTCCGAGTAGAGTTCCCTCAAGAGAGTAGAACGTTTTTCAGGGATATTTAATCCTTTGACATTATAAGAGCAAAGTTTCAATGTCCTCGCTGTCAATGAGGCCATGGTAGATTGGGAAGGAAGCGCGGAAGATGTACAGGAGAACCCATTAGGAGATGTAACGAAAAATGGAGAGTCGACCCCACCAAGGGACCACAAGAAACAATCAAGCGTGAGAAGGGGGACGGGAAAAGGAGAAAGGGAAAAAGACAGACAGAAAGAATAGAAAAAGATAGAATCCAAGAAAACATACAAAGAACAACAAGAATCAAAATAAATGGAAAGCACAAATGTCCGCTATTGGATAGCACGGGTAAAACCTGTTCACCCATGAACCAATAAAAAGGTGCGGACTGACCCAACTGGGGCGTGACAGCTGCGACCACCACCCAGGGCTCCGAGAGCTACAATAGCTACAAAACAATAAACTAACGATGGCTAAATCCTGCAAAGAAAAGATTAATACAAAGTGTCCTGCTGGGGGTAAACCCAGAAGCAAAGAGCGGCATGTGAACCATGAAAAAAAAAAACAACAACAAAAAAAAAGGCAACACAATATAAGGGCAAAAACATGGCAAGGAGAAAAGACATTAACCAGCATGAACAACATAGCAAAACCTAATTGCCTAACGTATAAGAAACATACGCAGAAAATACTTAGTTCAACAGTCGACGTGGCTTCAAACCTTATAAGTAAATCCTGGAGCAAACAGCAGGAAGGAGTCCAAGAACTTCATACGGAAGAACAACGGCATTCAGGTACCCGGGGCCTCCGGGAGAGATTGTGGTGAAGCCTGGCCTTTCTTAGGATTGCGGACTGGTACCCAAGGTGCCCGCGCTGGAGGAGGTGTAGGAGGATCCAACCTACAATGTAGTTGTGTCCATTCTGAGAGGGGAGGCTTGTTGATGGAAAGGGCAGAACAAAAGCGATCCAAGTCATCCGGAGACTGCAAGCTAAGAGTACGACCTTCATGAGAGGCTTGGATGCTCAAAGGAAAGCCCTAACGAAAATGAATACTCTTGTGCTTTAAGGCATCCGTAAGCAGTTTAAGGAGCCGTCTGTGCTGAAGGGTATTCCAAGACAGGTGTTAGGCGCCGGGGTCCGCTCGTCTGCGCGGCCCGGCGCCTAGCAACTAGGGAAGCCGTGCGCGTACAGCCGCCGGCTCCCTAGCAACGCTAGACGCCGGGCGCGCTGAGCCGCACGGACCCTAGCAACGGGGACGCCACTGGCGGACCGCGTTCCCCGTTGCTGGGTCCTGTTCAATTAATAGGTGCACCTGATCTCTGGCCGTGCAGCAAGGCAGCTGCACGGCATTCATTCTAATCAGCTCTGTCAGCAGCTGATTGGAGGACTCCTGTTTAAATACACTCTCAGGGCTTCTCACAGACGCCGGTAATAGCTTCCTGCATGCTGTCTTTGTTTGCTGAGAGTCTGTTTCCAGTCTTGCTGTATCCGGTCGTTCCAGTCCTCTGAAGTCCTGTACTCGGGAGTTATCATCTCGTCCCTGGAGTCCTGACCGATCACCGTTTAACATCCAGTGGTGTTCGTGAGTCGCGGCTCTGCCGTGTGTAGTGGCTTGGCCGCTTTACCCTTTATTATTTGTGTTTGGAGCATTTTGCAGAGGGTTCCGCTTCCACAGGTCCACTCTGGTATCCGGCGGTGCCGGGTAGGAGTATTGGACAAGTGGATTTTGGTTGTCCTTTTCCCTGGCGGTTTTTCCGCACATACCTTAGGTTTTTTTAGTTAGCTCGTAGCCCCTGGCCTGTTGTTAGCTAGAGGTCCTCTTGTTATCATCCTGCCTCGGATTTCCCTTTGTCTCTCATTAAGACCGGGGGGCATCGGAGTTGGGCAGACATAATCCGCCCTTCAAACGCGGCTGCCAAGAGCTCAAGAAACCATAGTCTCGCAAGGGATTTCCGATAGCACGGGTGAGACAACAGAGTTAGGGCGCCAGGGGCTATTATTCTTTCCTGCTCCCGTTCCCAGCATTCCATTCCAGTGCTCCGGTCATTGTCATAAGATCTCCTCTGGCCAGGAGTGCTGGAATCATAACATTATTACCGGCCATACCAAAACTTAAAATTAAACAGGGTTTAATTTTTTCTTATTCAGTTTTGTGAGAGTTTATCGGCCTCATGAATCCTACAGGTTTAGGGCCAAATCCTGGTCAGCTCTTAGTCAGCCAGATTCAAGAACTTACTCAGATGGTTCAGGAGCTTTCTCTTCGGGTGAAGTCGCAGGAAGATCTTTTGCGAGCTTCCCCGAAGGTAGTTCCTGAACCAAAGATGCATTTGCCTGACCGTTTTTCTGGTGATAGGAAAGAGTTTTTTAATTTTAAAGAATCCTGTAAACTTTATTTTCGTTTAAGACCGATTTCCTCGGGTACTGAATCTCAGCGGGTCGGGATTATTATTTCTTTGCTCCAGGGGGATCCTCAGACCTGGGCATTTGGTTTAAAAGCAGAGGATCCGGCATTGTTGTCAGTGGACGCTTTTCTTGGGTCTTTAGGGCTCTTGTATGATGACCCTGATAGAGAGGCATCCGCTGAAAGTCAGTTGCGCGCTCTCAGACAGGGTAGAAATCCTGCGGAGGTTTATTGTACGGAGTTTCGCCGTTGGTCAAACGACTGTGGCTGGAATGACCCAGCCCTGCGCAGTCAGTTTCGCCTCGGCTTATCAGAGTCTATAAAAGACAGTCTCCTTCAGTACCCCGCTCCTGAGACTCTCGATAAGCTCATGGAGCTTTCTATTAAGATAGATCGTCGTCTCAGAGAGCGGAGGGCTGAAAAAGGAGCACCTGTAAGGTCAAGTCCGTGTGTATATTCCATTCCTGAGGACGTAGAGGAGCCCATGCAGATGGGTCTCTCCCGGCTGTCTCCTGAAGAAAGAGCCAGAAGGCAAAATTCTGGTCTTTGCCTGTACTGTGGGGGTAAGGGACATTTTTCTCGTAATTGTCCGAACAAGTCGGGAAACGCTTTGACCAGGTGAATTGTGAGGGGGTTCACCTAGGTCTGCAGCTTATCTCCTCGAATAACTCCCTTTTAGTCCCAGTTAAAGTTTCCTTTGGCAGCCTCGGTTCTTCGGTGTCGGCTTTTGTTGACAGTGGAGCTGCAGGAAACTTTATGGATTTAACTTGGGCTAAGGCCTTAGGCATTCCTCAGTTACCTTTGGGTAGGTGTGTCACCATGCATGGCTTAGATGGGAGTCCACTGTCCAATGGGGTTATTTCTCTCCGTACACCCCCTGTATTACTTACAGTAGGAGCTCTACATTCTGAAAAAATCGAGTTCTTCCTTACTCATTGCCCAGCAGTTCCAGTAGTTCTGGGTCACCCTTGGCTGGCCTTTCATAATCCCACCATTGATTGGCGGTCGGGGGAGATTTCACAATGGGGTACCTTTTGTGATAGGAAATGTATTACGTTTCCAGTCAGAGTAGCAGCTGCCATTCCTGAACTCATTCCTGTGGAATACCAGGAGTTTGCTGATGTGTTCTCCAAAGGCAATGCGGACATTCTGCCTCCTCATCGGCCGTATGATTGTGCTATTGAGCTTATTCCTGGTGCCGCATTACCAAAGGGAAGATTATATGCTTTATCCGGGCCAGAAACTGCGGCCATGAATGATTATGTTAAGGAGAGCCTAGGGAAAGGATTTATTAGACCATCAAAATCTCCTTTAAGTGCAGGTTTCTTCTTTGTGGTGAAAAAGGATGGCTCGCTTAGACCTTGCATTGACTTTAGAGCCCTGAATAAGATCTCAGTTAAAAATACTTATACTTTGCCGCTGATATCTGTACTCTTTGATCAGCTACGTTCGGCTGTGATTTTTTCTAAAATTGACCTTAGAGGAGCGTACAACCTCATCCGAATCAAATCTGGAGATGAGTGGAAGACGGCCTTCAGTACTCAGTCAGGTCACTACGAGTACCTGGTGATGCCGTTCGGCTTGTCCAATGCTCCAGCAGTTTTTCAAGACCTCATTAATGATGTGCTCCGTGACTTCCTAGGGAAATTCGTGGTCGTTTACTTAGACGACATCCTGATTTATTCTGAATCAATGGAACAACATGTTACCCAGGTGCGTCTGGTTCTTCAGAAGTTACGTGAGAATCATTTATATGCCAAGCTGGAGAAGTGTGAGTTTCATGTCACGGAGGTATCTTTTTTAGGGTACATTATTTCCCCTCAGGGATTTTCCATGGAACCAAAGAAGCTCCAGGCCATCCTTAGTTGGGCGCAACCCACCAATTTAAAAGCAATTCAGCGCTTTTTAGGGTTTGCGAATTATTATAGGAGGTTCATTCATTCTTTTTCTGACCTGGTTGCTCCCATTGTAGCTCTGACAAAGAAAGGAGCGGATCCTACCAACTGGTCGCGTGAAGCAGAGTTGTCCTTTCGGGCCTTGAAACAAGCCTTTGTCTCGGCTCCAGTCCTCAGACATCCCAATCTGGAATTGCCCTTTGTTGTGGAGGTTGATGCCTCGGAGGTTGGAGTGGGGGCTATCCTTTCTCAAAAGGATCCGGAGTCTCTGGAGTTACATCCTTGTGCCTTTATGTCCAGGAAATTCTCCTCCGCTGAATCCAACTATGACGTTGGTAATCGGGAGTTACTGGCGATAAAGTGGGCTTTCGAGGAGTGGAGGCATTGGCTGGAGGGAGCAAAACATACCATTTCAGTATTGACTGACCATAAAAACCTGCAATACATCGAATCAGCTAAGCGGCTTAATGCCCGGCAGGCACGTTGGGCTTTATTTTTTACTCGTTTCAAATTCATAATCACTTTCAGGCCTGGTTCCAGGAATACCAAGGCTGATGCCCTGTCACGCAGTTTTCTTCCGGTTCACAATAACAGTCCTGTTACTCCCATACTTCCATCTTCGGTCATTTGGGCAGGCCTCACACAAGATTTATTTACCCAGTTAAAACAGCTTCAACACCAAGCTCCTGGAAATACTCCTGCTGGTCGTCTTTACGTCCCTGAGTTTTTGAGAGCTACTGTTTTGACTGAATTCCATGATAACAAAGTTTCCGGGCATCCAGGAATCTCTAAGACTTTGGAGTTAGTCTCCCGCTCAGTATGGTGGCCTGGTCTTTCTAAAGACGTTAAGGAGTTTGTTTTTTCATGTCAGGTTTGTGCACAGCATAAGGTTCCCCGTTCCTTGCCTATCGGGGAACTTATGCCCTTAAATGTCCCTCTCAGGCCATGGTCTCATATTTGCATGGATTTTGTGGTAGACCTTCCCCTTTCAGCCGGATTCCGAGTCATATGGGTGGTAGTGGACTGTTTTAGCAAGATGGCTCATTTCATTGCTCTTCCCCGACTGCCATCTGCCCAAGGGTTGGCAGTTTTGTTTCTCCGCCATGTTTTCAGACTTCATGGGTTGCCTACTGATATTGTTTCTGATCGGGGTCCACAATTCATCGCACAATTCTGGAAGTGTTTTTGTGCTTCATTAAAGATGAAATTGTCGTTAACATCCGGTTACCACCCACAATCCAACGGGCAAACCGAGCGAGTTAACCAATCATTGAAACAGTATTTGCGTTTGTATTCAGCCAAACTCCAGAATGATTGGTCCGAGTTTCTTCCGTTGGCGGAGTTTGCTTACAATAATTCCTGTCATTCCTCCACTAAAGTGTCTCCATTCTTTTCAGTTTTTGGTTTTCACCCCAGAGCTAATTCTTTTTTTCATCATTCCTCAGTCTCCCCGCTAACCTTAACCTCCCATCTCAGAGCCATTTGGAAAAAAGTGCACCTTGCTCTCAGAAAAGCGGCCTTTCGAGAAAAGAAATTTTCTGACAGGCTCCGACGTCCTTGCACTTTTAAGGTGGGAGATAGGGTATGGTTGTCGACTCGTAACATCAGGCTTCGACAATCCTCGGCTAGATTGGGACCCAAATTTATTGGGCCATTTCTTATTATTAAAAGAGTCAACCCAGTTGCCTTCCGGTTACGTTTACCAAGATCTCTTAGGATTGGAAATACGTTTCATTGCTCCCTGTTGAAACTATACGTTTCTTCCAGTAGATTTCCAAGGAGGATCTCTCAGGGTAGATCTCCGGTGGATGTACATGGACAACAGGAGTTCTTGGTGGAGAAGGTTCTCGATTCCAAATTGTCCCGGGGCCGGCTTTATTTTCTGGTGCACTGGAGAGGCTATGGTCCGGAGGAAAGGTCTTGGGTCTTGGATAAGGATCTTCATGCCCCGAGGCTCAAGAGGGCATTTTTTCGGGAATTTCCTCGGAAACCTGGCTTTGGGGGTTCCTTGACCCCTCCTCAAGGGGGGGTACTGTTAGGCGCCGGGGTCCGCTCGTCTGCGCGGCCCGGCGCCTAGCAACTAGGGACGCCGTGCGCGTACAGCCGCCGGCTCCCTAGCAACGCTAGACGCCGGGCGCGCTGAGCTGCACGGACCCTAGCAACGGGGACGCCACTGGCGGACCGCGTTCCTCGTTGCTGGGTCCTGCTCAATTAATAGGTGCACCTGATCTCTGGCCGTGCAGCAAGGCAGCTGCACGGCATTCATTCTAATCAGCTCTGTCAGCAGCTGATTGGAGGACTCCTGTTTAAATACACTCTCAGGGCTTCTCACAGACGCCGGTAATAGCTTCCTGCATGCTGTCTTTGTTTGCTGAGAGTCTGTTTCCAGTCTTGCTGTATCCGGTCGTTCCAGTCCTCTGAAGTCCTGTACTCGGGAGTTATCATCTCGTCCCTGGAGTCCTGACCGATCACCGTTTAACATCCAGTGGTGTTCGTGAGTCACGGCTCTGCCGTGTGTAGCGGCTCGGCCGCTTTACCCTTTATTATTTGTGTTTGGAGCATTTTGCGGAGGGTTCCGCTTCCACAGGTCCACTCTGGTATCCGGCGGTGCCGGGTAGGAGTATTGGACAAGTGGATTTTGGTTGTCCTTTTCCCTGGCGGTTATTCCGCACATACTTTAGGTTTTTTTTAGTTAGCTCGTAGCCCCTGGCCTGTTGTTAGCTAGAGGTCCTCTTGTTATCATCCTGCCTCGGATTTCCCTTTGTCTCTCATTAAGACCGGGGGGCATCGGAGTTGGGCAGACATAATCCGCCCTTCAAACGCGGCTGCCAAGGGCTCAAGAAACCATAGTCTCGCAAGGGATTTCCGATAGCACGGGTGAGACAACAGAGTTAGGGCGCCAGGGGCTATTATTCTTTCCTGCTCCCGTTCCCAGCATTCCATTCCAGTGCTCCGGTCATTGTCATAAGATCTCCTCTGGCCAGGAGTGCTGGAATCATAACAACAGGTCAGGGAAGATTTGGACTTTGGAACCACTGAATTCAATTCCGTCTAACTTCCTCGCCTTTGCCAGTATATCCTCCTTGACATGGTAATAATGGAGACGACAGATAATATCTCTGGGAGCTTCAGAGGGAAGGCCTTTTGGACGCAGCGTGCGGTGTGCGCGATCAAAGAGAATGACATTGTCCGGTTCAGCATCAGTGATTTCGTTAAAACTCTTGGTGAGCACGTCCACAATGCCTGACCCTTGTACACCCTCAGGGATGCCCCGTATCCGAAGATTGTTTCTTATCCCCCTGTTGTCCAAATCGTCCATACGACGCTGAAGTGCCCGGAGTTCTTGGGCATGTGTAAGAACAGTATCTGGTAAGAATCCAAATCATCGACATGGTCTTCCACGTCCGACACACGATGAGTCATTTGGAAAAAATCGGCTTGAAGTGCTGAGACCTCTGCCTTAACTGTAGCGCTAATTCTCTTTTCCAAATCCAAAAAGTCAGATTTCGTAGGGAGATCCTTTTTGGTAGGAAGGGATCTAAGATGTTTTAAGAGATCGACCATGGTGAGTTCCGGAGAAGCATCAGACCCACTCTGAGGCAACGACGCCATGATGTCGGCTGTATCAGCAGGAGAGGAGTCAGCAATGGAACAATTATCGTCGCTCTGGGTGTCGTGTCCAGGGACAAGGTAACGGAGTAAATTAGACTGTGAGGTTGCGGATGCGGACGACTTGGTGTGAGACGTCCGCCCACTTTTCCTGGTTCTTCCCATCAAAAAGGAGACGTCCACATACGTAGTGAAATACAGCAGGACTAGGCGCAGGTAGAGCTATAAACAGAACATTAGTATATATAGGAGATCCCGGTCACGGCCACAGGACGCCCCGCCCCATACTGCGTGGGTGAGTTAGGGGGTCATGGCATTAGAATGAAACATGAGTGTCACAGCTGGAGCAAGGAGACATTGCACCGGGAATGAGCAGTAGTAACAAAAAAAAAACAACAAAAAAAATGGTGCTGTTGTAGGGGTCTCAGGGTATGCACATATCTTCTGGAGGGTGATAAATCAAATAAAAAGGAATATTTAGAGCACCACAGAAACAGTAGTAATGGAGGAGATCAGAGCTCCAAATCTTCAAAGTATCCCTGTAATCCCCTGCAAGAGGCTGGCAGGGGTAGAGCACAACAGAGCCTGGAGGGAGTTCAGGGAAAGCATGTAATCAGGAGCAGCAGTGTTTTGCAATGTGGTGCTGCAGTAGGACCAGGAGCAAGAGAGTGTGGGGGCCTGCAGTCCTTGAGGCAGGGCTCACCTGGCACTTTGGAGATGAGGAGAGCGAGGAGCGCACCGGATCTCTGCAAAGATGGCCGCCGGGCGTCCCGCAGCTCCGTCCAGCCACTGAAGATCCAGGTGATTCTATGCTGCGGGTGCAGGCTGGGACAGCAGGAGACCTCCTTCTGGGACGGCCAGCGGCAGCACAGATGCCAGGAGAGAGCCGCATCCTGAGATCGCGGCACCGGAAGTACACGCCTGCCCGGAGAAATCGAGGTCCAGAGGTAGGCTGCAGTCCGCGGGAGCGCCGGAGCTGGCTCCCCGACTCCGCGGCACAGACCAGACCTCACCAGGAGTGCAGGGGAGACAGGGAGGGCGGCAGCTATAGGAAAGGCACCCAGGGAAGGGAGATTTAAAGCCTTTAAAGTAATAGGCTGCAGGAGCCCACAGCAAACAGGACTGCTTCCCTCAGCAGCCAAACCACGCCCCCCTCAGTACAGAGCTTTTACTTCAGGAGAAGAGATGGTTGTACTGGCCTTTTGTGCTAGTCAGGAAGTAGAACTTATAGGGCTGAGCATGAGGTGATTGGATGCTTGGTCAGCTGGTGTTAGAGCAGTGTCCGAATTGGCTATGGAGAGTCAGCTGAATTCTTCATGGTTGTGTCCCTGCCTGGGTTTGGAGGGAACTCTGGAGTTCAGTCTGTGAGTCTAGATAATGAGTGAGAGCAGAGTCTGTGGAGAGACACACTTAGGATCAGGGCCGGTGCTAAGCTGTTCGGCGCCCCCCTGCAAACTATACCTTTGCACCCTCCCATACTTTGTTGCATACTGAAAAAGGGGTGTGGTTTCACAAGGGATGGGTGTGGCCACACAATAGTACCCTCATTTCAAATAACGCCACACAGTAGCACAATCGTATTCACATTACACCGCACGTAGTAGTGCTGCTTATAATGCTGCTTATACATAATGCTCCCAGTAGTGATGCTTCTTATACACATAATGCGCCCTGTAATAGTGCTGCTTATACACATTATGCCCCCAGTAGTGCTGCTTCCACATAATACCCCTTGTAATAATAACAACCAAGGTAGTAGTGCTACTTATACACATAATTCCCCACAGTAGTGGTGACGCTTATACACATAATGCTCCCAGTAGTAGCGCTGCTGACACATAATGCTCCCTGTAGTCATGCCACTTATACACATAATACCCATAGTAGTAGTGCTGCTTATACACATAATGCCCTCAGTAGTAATGCAGCTTATGCATAATGCCCCCTGTAGTAGTGCCACTTATACACATAACGCGCACTGTAGTAGTGCCGCTTACACACACAATGCCCCCTGTAAGAGTGATGCTTGCACGCGTACTTCCTCCTGTAGCAGTGATGATTACACACGTGACACCCCCTGTAGCAGTGACGCTTGCATGCATAACGCCCCCTGTAGCAGTGCTGCTTACATGCATAACACCCCCTGTAGCAGTGACGTTTAGACACATAATGCCCCCTGTAGCAGTGCTGCTTACACGCATAACACCTTCTGTAGGAGTGACACTTACACACATAATGCCCCCTGTTGTAGTGATGCTTTTACACCTAACACCATGTAGAGTGGTGATTACACACATAACGCCACCTGTAGTAGTGACGCTTTTACACATAGCGCCCCCTGTAGTAGTGACAATTACACACATAACGCACCCTTAAGTAGTGACGCTTTTACACATAGCGCCCCCAGTAGTAGTGATGATTACGCATATAACTCCCCCCGTAGTAGTGATGCTAACACACATTATGCTCACACAGTTACACATACACATACTTTATACATACACACACAGGTACACACACATACACATATATACAAACATACATACCCAGATACACATATATACACACTTTTACTCACTCACTCTCTTTCTATCCACTTACCTAAGGAAGTCTGGCTGGCCGGAGCTGTAGCAGCTCATCCTCCTATGTAGCAGGCTACAGCCTGGTCCTCTGTAGATTCGCCCCTTTTTAGGCCTCACACACTGCGCTGTATTAGAGGACGGGGAGAGGAGGCTTCATGCTGAACAGGGATGCAGAGCAGGGAGAGCGCCTCTCCAACCTACTTAGAATCATACATTCGGGCTGCTTAGGATCATACACAGAATGCTGTGCAGAGGTAGCATTTATAGACTTCACTGACAGCTGTGCACAAGGGGGGTCATTCCGAGTTGATCGCACGGTAGCAGTTTTTTGCAGCCATGCGATCAGATAGTCGCTGCCTAAGGGGGAGTGTACTTCAGCTTAGCAAGATTACAAACGCTTTTGCAGGGAAGCTGTTAACAACCTGTTTGTGCAGTTTCTGAGTAGCTCTGAACTTAGTCACTGCGATCACTTCTGCCTGTCTGGTCCCGGAAATTGACGTCAGACGACCGTCCTGCAAACGCCGTGGCACGCTTGCGTTTGCCTCAACACTCCCAGAAAACAGTCAGTTGCCTCCCAGTTACGCCTTCCTGCTGTCAATCTTCTAGCGTTCACCACTGCAAACTCCTCCATCATAGCTGCCGTCGCTGCCTAGCGACGTCCGCCCCCAGGCAACGACGCGCCTGCACATTAGAGGCCACGCGCATGCACAGTACGGACTCCTTCGCACGGCTACGATAAAAAGCAGTGTGCGACCGGGTTGGAATGACCCCCAAGGAGCAGAGAGACCAGCTGCTGAACACAGGATCCCACAGATACTCACACAGGGGAATTCTCATACAGGTGGCTAATCAGCAAGTAACACAGACTACAACTTGTGAGCTGCAGGAGTGATGGCAGAGGTAAGACACAAGACATGGGGAATTTTGTCAGGATTGTGACAGAAGGCAAAGGATGGTAACACCAAATATTGATTTGGTTTAGATTTCTTTTCTGTTCATTATTTTTGCATTTTGTTAATTGATAAAAATAAACTTAACACTTCTGTATTTGAAAGCATTCTTACTTTGCAGCATTTTTTCAACACCTGCCTAAAACTTTTGCACAGTACTATAAATATATATAAGACACAGGAGATTCAGCGCTCAATAAATCATGTAAATTATATTGCTCGGTTGCCTTCTTCCAAAGCAATGTAAAAATTCCAAAATCCCAGAGGATACAGACAGCAATCGGAGTCTTCTTAATAAGAAGCTTTATTTCTCTATCTTTCAGGGGACATGGCTCTTTTTGTCAGGAGATAGAATACAAATGCACAAACAGTTCACAAACAGTTTAAAAAGCACCCACACGCAGGTAGCACATCTGACATGAGTGGCTGGTTAGGCACACTAGAACAGATACAAAGGATTATAAATGAAAGTTCTTAAACAAGAACTGGAATTTTTGTGATCACCCCGCAAGCGAATGTTCAGGGACCTGCAGTAATTACGAATACCTCTGACTGATTGACAGACAGAGGCGTTCGCGGGGCGTCAACGCTCCATTTCGAATTAGACGGAGCACTGCAGGGGTGGCGGTGGCAGGGAAATGGGGGTGCAACGGGGGTCATGACGTCGGCTTTATCGGGGCGGCTACGTGTTGTCACACGCAGCCAATCCAATCTGAAAAATGGTGCCGGGCTTCATGCTGTTGCAGCCAGGCTGCGCCGGCAGGAGGCTTCCATAATTTCTGCAATCACTCTGAAATTGCGATCGCATCACAATTTAAGTATGATCGCAGTGGATGGGCGGCGTACAACATTCTGGACGGCCTTGCCCTGCAATGGGCAGCCCCTAGCATGCTAAAAAGCAGAATTTGCAATCCTTATTGAATGAGGTCCTCTGTTAGCTAAAGTTATGCATCTTGTTTAAAGTTGCAGTATATTTTGAGACCACTAGATGGTGCTTGTATAGGTATATGTCAGTGGTTCCCAAACTTTTTTAATCATGGCGCCCTAGAGCACAGGTTCTCAAACTCGGTCCATGTTTTGCAGGTCACCTGTACATTTTTAAAATGTGACCGTTGGTGATACACAGTGCACCTGCTGGGTGACATGGAAAATGTGAACCGTGTGTGGTCCTGAGGACCGAGTTTGAGAACCACTGCCCTAGAGTATCAGAATTTTTTTCACGGCACCCCTAGGCCAAAAGCTTATTTGAGAATTTTAGAAAACAATAAGTAAATTATGTTTATGAGCTTAAAGTGGTCCTGGGGAGGTGGTGGAACTCACCCCCCCCCCCCCCCACCCCAACTCTGAAGGGATTGTTGCAAAAAAAGGGGCATGGTCTCAAAAAAGAAAGTAGAAGCTACCCCCAGTAGTTATGCCCCCAGTACAGATGCCCCCAGTAGAAGCTGCCCCCCGTTGTTATGCCCCCAGTAAAAGCTGCCCCCTGTAGTTATGCCACCAGCAGAAGCTGCCCGCAGTACAGATGCCCCCTGTAGTTATGCCCCCAGTAGAATCTGCCCCCTAGTAGCGCCACCTTCACACACTAAAAAAAACCCAAAAACAAATAAACCACACAATACCCGCTCCTGCTTCCAGACCGCTGACCTCTGTCTGGTGCCCGCTCCTCTAAACTATGGGAGTGACATCATGACGTCTTTCCCATAGCGCCGCACAGCCGCACACAGCGGAAACCAGAGCTCAGAGTGAGCTCTGGCTGCCGCTGAGGAGAAGGTGTCGGCGCCCGCTGGTAACAGAACCTCAGCGGGCGCCCGACATCTTCATGTGGCTCACATTCTGGGTTAGGTGAGCTAGAGGAGGCAGAACTGCGTTCCGTCTCCAACTGGAACTGACGGAACGCAGTTCTGCCCCGTTCCGGCTCACTTTAAACTCTGTTTATGTGTCATCCTTAGTTTCTTTAGTGTGTTGCAGGACAATATTTGCTTCTGTTTGTCCACAAGCACTGGTTTTGTCTATTACTTTGACCAAAAATAGTTTGAATTGGTCCAGGACCACTAATCCAAGGCACCCCTGCTAGTGTCCAGAGGGACCCCAGGGTGCCTAGGCACACAGTTTGGGAACCACTTGTATATGAGCATCTAAGTGTCAGAAGAAAGGAAAAATTCTTATAAAGGTAATATTTGAAAATGTTGAAACTGATTGGCTAGAGATAAGGATAATAGGATTTTAATTACCTACCGGTAAATCCTTTTCTCGTAGTCCGTAGCGGATGCTGGGGTCCATATTAGTACCATGGGGTATAGACGGGTCCACCAGGAGCCATTGGCACTTTAAGAGTTTAACACTGTGGGCTGGCTCCTCCCTCTATGCCCCTCCTACCAGACTCAGTCTAAAAACTGTGCCCGAGGAGACGACATACTTTGAGAGAAGGAATTACACAGATAGTGGCGAGATTCATACCAGCTCACACAACATACAAATCCGGCCAACATGCCGGAAAACTCAGCAACAGCTGAAACAGTACTTAAAACAGTAAAGAACGCAGAACTTACCTAGAAACCAGGCAGTACTGAACAATAAAATCTATGCAGGAAACGAAGCACTAGGCGGGCGCCCAGCATCCTCTTTGGACTACGGGAAAAGGATTTACCGGTAGGTAATTAAAATCCTATTTTCTCTTACGTCCTAGAGGATGCTGGGGTCCATATTAGTACCATGGGATTTACCAAAGCTCCCAGTATGGGAGGGAGAGCGCAGAGGTTCCTGCAATACTGCTTGACCAAACTTGAGGTCATCAGAGGCCAAAGTATCGAACTGGTAAAACTTAGCAAACGTGTTCGAACCAGACCAAGCAGCAGCTCGGCAAAGCTGTAAGGCTGAGAAACCCCGGGCAGCCACCCCAGAAGAACCCACCTTACGAGTAGAGTGGGCCTTAACCGATTTCAGACACGGCAATCCTGCCGTAGAATACGCATGCTGGATAGTGAACCTGATCCAGCGCGAAATCGACTGCTTAGAAGCAGGACACCCAATCTTCTTGGGATTGTAGAGGACAAAAAGAGAGTTAAAGATGGACAAAGCAGAGATTTGGACCTTGATGGATCCCAATCTCAGGTCCACATCCACTCCCGCTTGCAGGAAAAGGAGAAACCGTCCAAGGTGAAACTCCACCGCAGGAAATTTTCTAGATTCACACCAAGAAACATATTTCCTCCAAATACGGTGGTAATGTCTTGACATTACCCCCTTCTTAGCCTGAATCAGGGTAGGAATGACTTCACTCGGGATACCTTTCCGAGCTAAGATCTGGCGTTCAACCGCCATGCCGTCAAACGTAGCCGCGGTAAATCTTGATAGGCGAATGGCCCCTGCAGTAGCAGATACTCCTGAAGAGGTAAGGGCTTTGGATCTTCCAGCAGAAGATCCAGGAGATCCGCATACCAAGCCCTCCTTGGCCAGTCCGGAGCAATGAGGATTGCCAAAACCTTTGTTCTTCTTACCAGCTGAAGAACCTGTGGAATCAGAGGAAGTGGAGGGAACACATACACTGACTGGAACACCCACGGTGTTACCATTGCGTCCACCGCCACTGCCTGAGGGTCTCTTGACCTGGAACAGTACCTCCCCAGCTTCTTGTTGAGGTGGGAGGCCATCATGTCTATGTGAGGAACCCCCCACCAACCGGTAACCTTCTCGAACACCTCCGGATGGAGGCCCCACTCCCCTGGATGGAGATCGTGTCTGCTGAGGAAGTCCGCTTCCCAGTTGACTACACCCGGAATGAAGATTGCTGGCATCACTACAGCGTGCCTTTCCGCCCAGAGGAGGATTCTTAAAACCTCTGACATTGCGGCCCTGCTCTTCGTTCCACCTTGTCGGTTTATGTAGGCCATGGTGGTCACGTTGTCCGACTGAACCTGAACAGCCCGATCCTGTAGAAGGTGTGCTGCTTGCACAAGGGCGTTGTACACGGCCCTTAGCTCCAGGATGTTTACTGGGAGAAGGGATTCCTGATTCAACCACCTTCCTTGGAAGGTTTCCCCCAGAGCGACTGCTCCATAACCTCTTAGACTTGCGTCCGTGGTTAAAAGGATCGAGTCCTGAATTCCGAACCTTCTGCCTTCCAGAAGGTGCGGAAGTTGAAGCCACCAGAGGAGTGAAAACCTGGCTTTCGGAGACAGGCGTATCCTCTTATGCATGTGTAGGTGAGAGCCCAACTACTGGTCCAATAGGTCCAGCTGAAAAGGGCGAGCATGAAACCTGCCATACTGCAGAGCCTTGTAGGCAGCAACCATCTTCCCCAGAAGGCGGATGCATTGATGAACCGATACCCGGGTAGGCTTTAAGACATCCCGGACCAATGATTGAATCACCAATGCTTTCTCCACTGGGAGAAATACCCTCTGCACTTCCGTGTCGAGGATCATTCCCAGGAAAGACAGCCTCCTTGTCGGCTCCAGATGGGACTTTGGAAGGTTCAGGATCCAACCGTGCTTCCTGAGCATCTGTGTTGTGAGCTCGATGGATCGCAACAACCTCTCCCTGGACGACGCCTTGATCAGAAGATCGTCCATATATGGAATTATGTTCACCCCCTGCTTGCTGCGGAGAACCATCATCTCCGTCATCAGCTTGGTGAAAATCCTTGGTGCTGTGGAGAGGCCAAACGGCAGCGCCTGGAACTGATAGTGATCGTCCAACAGTGCCTGATGCAGCGACCAAATGGGAATGTGGAGGTAAGCATCCTTGATGTCGAGAGACACCAGAAACTCCGCCCTCCATCAGTCCTGAGATGACAGCTCTCAGAGATTCCATCTTGAATTTGAACTCCCTGAGATAAGGGTTCAAAGATTTAAAGTTTAGAATAGGCCGTACCGAACCATCCAGTTTCGGTACCACAAAAAGGTTCGAATAATAACGCTTGTTCCACTGCTGAGGTGGAACTGGAACAATGACCTCTGACACCACCAATTTTCTGATGGCCTCCAGAAAAATTGTCCTGTCTGCCAGCAGAGCTGGCAAGCCCGACCTGAAAAAACGGTGAGGTCGGGGATCCTGAAACTCCAGCCTGTACCCCCTGGACACTATATCCAGGACCCAGGGGTCCAGGCCAGACGACACCCAGACGTGGCTGAACTGCCGCAGTCTTGCCCCTACCTGACCCTTCTCCAGGCCTAGCTGTCCACCATCATGCGGAGGACTTAGGGGTATCAGAAGCGGGATTCTGGGTTTGGGAACTTGTGGGAGCAGGTTTCTTTCCTTTGGCATGACCACCCCTAAAGAAGGTGTGTGAAGGCTTGTTCTTTCTAGGCCTCGCAGGCCGAAAGGACTGTGACGTGGCTGGCGTAAAAGGCTTCTTCGTAGCTGGTGCAGCTGAGGGGAGAAAAGGAGACTTACCCGCGGTAGCCATGGCAATCAACGCAACCAGTGCCTCCCCAAAGAGAGCCTGACCTGTGTAGGGTAGGGACTCCACGCTCTTTCTGGATTCCGCATCCGCAGACCATTGGCGTAGCCAGAGACCCCTGCGAGCCGACACTGACATGGAGGAGATCCCCGCAGCCATGGAACCCAGGTCCTTCATGGAATCCACCAGGAATCCTGCAGAATCCTGAATATGGCATAAAAATAAATCAACGTCACCTCTATCCAGCGAAGCCGACTCCTCCTGCAGAGTTATAGAGCACCTGGCAATAGCTTTTGCAATCCAAGCACAGGCGATAGTAGGCCGTAATATAGCCCCTGAAGCCGTGTAAATGGATTTTAGCGTAGCATCCACCTTGCGATCTGCCGGATCCTTCAGCGCGGTAGATTCTGGGACTGGCAACACCACCTGTTTGGACAGCCAGGAAATGGAGGCGTCGACTATCGGCAGGGACTCCTGTTTCTTTCTATCCTCCACTGGGAAGGGAAAAGCAACCAAGACCCTCTTAGGGATCTGAAATTTCTTTTCCGGAGTTTCCCAGGCTTTTTCAAAGATAGAGTTTAATTCTTTGGATGCCGGGAAGGTGAGGGGGGCTTCTTATTATCTGTAAAAAATGCCTCCTCCACCTGTTCAAGAGCTGTGTCAGAAATGTGTGTAAAACATCCCTTAGCTTCGATCATCAACTGAACCCCCTTAGCAAGTGATGCTGTCCCACTGGACACATCCCCGTCACCGTCTGCATCATCAGAGTCAGTGCCTGTGTCATCCTGCATAAGCATTGCAGGTGCACGTTTCTGAGAATGTACCGCAGGGGACACAGAGGAAGCAGTATCAGACCATAGAAGATTGCAGGACCTGAGTGGCATGCTCAGTCCTAGCAACCCTATCAGAAATCTGAGAAATAGTCCCCATCAGAGAGACTAACCAATCTGGCTCTCTGACTGGGATCTGCGCTACAACAGTGCAATCCTGATTACATGGAATGGAGTCCTCCTGGGAAGACAAATCCTCTGCAGCGTATGAAAGTGTCCCTAGACATGTTGTCACACACACCAAACACCCCACAAACACACAGGGTATTTACTAGACAAAGTTTCTCCCCCAAGAATGGCAGTGAGACACAGAGATTGGAGCCAACCCCCACAGCGCTATTATAGGTATAGGGAGACCCTAACCCGCGCTGACTGTGTCCCTTAATAGGAGACACAGTCTTTACACAGCCTCCTCTCCCTTCTACAACCCCCTGGTACCATACAGATTGTTGTAGGTGCTCTGGAGGGACCTGGACATCCGCTGGCGCTGTCTTCCCGCTCCTGAAGATTATACTGGCCTGAGGAAACTGTTCTGGCTGAGATCCGCGGACCCCGACAGGCAGGAAAAGGACAGTGTAGGGTAATGTGCAGGCGCTCCCACCCGTTAGCCGCCCTCTTCACACTGACCCCCCGCTTGCAAGGGGGGACAGTGACTAACTCGCAAACTTCTGCACTCTGAGGGGGTGGCGGCTGGCTGCCGGGGTGAGCGCTCCCCAGTGGCGGGGCGCAATCTATCCCCTCTGGGGCTCTATGTCCAGTCAGCGGAGGCAGTGGCTCAAGACCCCTCAGGAAGGACACTGCTATCCCCTCAGTCCCTCGATGCAGGGAGGCTGTTGCCAGCAGCCTTCCTGTAAAACACCAAACTCTACAAAAAAACTTTTCTAAAGAAGCTCAGTAGAGCTCCCCTAGCTGTGACCGGCTCCTCCGGGCACATTTTCTAAACTGAGACTGGTAGGAGGGGCATAGAGGGAGGAGCCAGCCCACACGATTAAACTCTTAAAGTGCCAATGGCTCCTGGTGGACCCATCTATACCCCATGGTACTAATATGGACCCCAGCATCCTCTAGGACGTAAGAGAAATAAGGATTCTACATTCTAAATAGATTTGTACATAGAGTGTGATATGGCATTGTAGCCAGACATTTTAGCAATACCTGCTGGCCTGGGACAAAATTATAGTTTTCCAATCACTCAGCAAACATTATTTTTAAAAACAAAGGAATATATATTTTAAACTATTTCAAAGTCTGACTTTTATAAGTTCTCATCAATATAAATAAAAACATAAGCTTATCAAGTGCTCACCAACCTTTTCCCTATAACACAGCAGATCCTGTGCTCCTGATTCTCTCTCTCCTCCTCACAACAGCTCCCTATTGCTTTGTAGACCCCATTAGAAGCACTAAGGAAGATGTAATGGAGAAGCCTGAAAGATCCTTTTTTTTTTTCTTTTCGGGATGAGATTTAATTTTCAAGCTTACTGTTTGCAAACTAATTGCATGTCAATGTACAAGGTGCAATCTATTTAATAAAGGAACAAATATCACACTTATAACACAATAAGATTAAACTACTAAAACAGTAGAACATTAATATAAAGATTCAGGGTCCTATGTATCGCAGCACTGCACGTCTTTGGACCCAGTCGCTTACAATGACATGCCTGCATCTGCTTAGCCACTCCCCTGTTACTCCCAGGAACGCCCATTGAATTCTACAGACCGTGCATACGATCCTGTTCTGCGTCTCTGCATCTCTGCTAACAATCAGGAAGCATGCGCTGTGAGACTGGGATGCATTCGCAGACTTAAAACAATGTTCAACTGCATACAGCATTGACACAGAATCAGACCCATACAGCCAGATGTGTTGAAGCCTGAGTTGGCTGGAGGTGTGAGTTCCCAGCTGAACTTGGATGTTTTAAAGCGGCAATCATGTACAAGGCAAAACCATGCCTTTACATGAGACTTAAAAAAAAAACTCTGAGATTGGCCGGGAACACACACCTTCGTCCAGAGGCGGATTGGCCATAGGGCTTACAGGGAAGATCCCCGGTGAGCCGACGCACCCGCGGGCCTGTTTTGTTTGAGGACATGTGGTCCTATTTATAGACATAATGAATAAGATGCAAAATTATTTGCATATATGAAAATTTCTTTGCCACTTAGCCTGTGATTGCAGATGATCTAGTGCAGTAATTTTCAACCTTTTTTTACTCGCGGCACACTGAACAATATTTTAAAATTGCCAAGGCATACCATAAGTTCCCCACAGAAAAAAACAAAACACACACATTGGCCCTCACAGTAAAAAAAAAAATCCACACATACATTGGCCTACACAGAAAAAACAATCACATTGCTCCCCACATAAACCATGTTGCTCAATACAAAAATCCTATTGCTACCCACATAAATCAATTACATTGCTCCCCACAAAATCATGTTGCTCACACATAAATCAATCACATTTCTTCCCACATAAATACTATTGCTCCCCACATGAATTATTCACATTGTTCCCCGCATAAATCCTTATTCTCCCCACATAAATCCTATTGTTCCCCACAGGAGAAATAAAAAAACAAATATTAGCCCCTACCGGTCAGCTGTCCTCCTTCCTGTCCCTCAGTGGCGGGGGTTGTTCATAGTGGATTGCTGCCAATACTGAGCAGCGGGCAGTCGGGCAGGTGTGAAAGTGGGTGGGCAAGTAAAGCTGTGTATGCAGGCAGGAACCGGAAGATGTGTATGCAGGCGGGTGGGCTGGCTGGGTGGTGAGATGTGGCGGCCGTGACCTATGATATTACACCGCCGCGTCTACAAGGCATAGGTCACAGCCGGAGCACGACTAATCCTCTGAGAAGAGCCCGGGCTAACAGTTCACTATGAAGGTGCAGGAAGCTGCTCTGGCTCCGCGGCACACTTTGCAGCTGGTCGCGGCACACTAGTGTGCCACGGCACACTGGTTGAAAAAGCCTGATCTAGTGTATGCTGTGTCTGCCTGCTTGGCTGACATATAAGATTGAGTGAATAGTGATTGGGATACGCGGCTGGTGTAATAAGCAAGACAATATATCTTTCTAAAGAATTATATAGTTTCCTAAATTCTAAAGGCGTATCCTATAATGTGCTCATAATATTTAATTTTATTTCCTTTTAACTTCCCCCTTGATGCTGGACATGTCCACTATCTGGAAAGTCTTGGGGGGAGGGTGCTGCTGCCATGGCCCATCTAGACCTTACACCTCTGGTGCTGCCCATGTGGGGCCACTAGTACAAATTTTCCAGGGCCGCTTTTTGTTCCCAATCCGCCCTTGCCTTCGTCCAACTTGGACTTTATTACATCTAACCCATAGGGCGAGATTCTAATGTTTATACAGCTGACAGCCACTAGATGGTGTCAAACAGAGCTATTCTAATGTAGCTCTGTTTGGGCACGATCGGCTGCCGGCGTCTACATTTCAGCTCGCACCAGTCAGGGATGGCGAGCTGAAATGTGTAAAAGTGATCCGTGATCTGGGCACTCAAACTGAACTTTTCCCAATCGCGTCCATTAGTTTAATCAGGTTTAGCTGCTTTATGCGGCTAAACCTGACACTAATGGGCACAGTCAGCGCGATAGGGGACATCAAATTAATATTGCTCCGGCCATCTCCCGTTACTTTAGACAGGAGATCACAGTAACATAGTTTCTGAGGTTGAAAAAAGACAATTTGTCCATCGAATTCAACCTGTTTATGGTCTCCAACGCGGTATTATTTTTAGGACTAAAATGATCTATTGTGAATATCGCCGTTGTGTTATTTTTTCTCTTTTGTTAACGATAGTGCGCGATCTACCCACCATAACCCTGTATATCCTTATCCATTAGGAATTTATCTAGTCCATTCTTAAAAGTATTGACCGAGTCTGCCATTACTACTCTCTCAGGCAGGGAATTCCAAACACGTATTGTCCGTACTGTGAAGAAACCTTTTCACGTCTGTGTGCGAAATCTCCTCTCCTCTAATCTAAGCGAGTGTCCACGTGTCCTCTGTTTCGATCTTATCAAAAACAGATCCTCCGCAAGCTCTGTATATTGTCCCCTTATATATTTGTAAGTGTTAATCATGTCCCCTTTTAATCTCCTCTTTTCCATCCCCTTAATCAGTTTGGTCGCCCGTCTCTGAACCTTTTCTAGTTCCAGGATATCCTTTTTGTAGTATGGTGCCCAAAATTGTGCAATATTCAAGATGTGGCCTCGCTAGGGATTTATATAATGGGAGTATAACACTCTCATCTCTTGTATCAATTCCCCGCTTAATGCATGCTAATACCTTGTTTGCCCTTTTTGCTGCATTCCTACTTTGGGTACTGCTGCTAAGTTCTATGTGAACACCTAAGTCTTTTTCCAGTACAGAATCCCCTAATTCTACCCCATTTAGTGTGTAGGTGGTATTTTTTTCTTTGCTACCAAAGTGCATTACCTTACACTTGTCTGTATTGAACCTCAATATCCATTTGGCTGCCCTTGCTTCCAGTTTAAATAAATCGTTCTGAAGAGACTCAGGATCCCCCACCAAATTTATAACCATACAGTTTGGTATCGTCTGCAAAAATTGACACCATGCTCTCTAGACCTACTGTTAGATCATTTATGAACAGTGCTTAAAGTGGTCCTAGAGAGGTGGTGGAACTCACCCCCCCTCCCCACGGCGCCCATGTAATAAAGGTATTGCTGAAAAAAAGGTGTGGTCTCAAAAAGAAAGGGGCGTGGTCACACAATAGTAATAATGCCCACAGTAGTAGCACCCCGTAATACACATAATGCCCACCGCAGTAGCGCTTCTTATACAATGCCCACAGTAGTAGTGCTCCTTATGCAATGTCCACTGCACTCGTAGTGCTCACAGTGGTAGTGTCCCTTATATTATAGACCCCATAGTAGTGGTGCCCCTTATGCAATGCCCGCAATAGTAGTACCCCTTATGTCCCCAGGAGTGATGCCCCTTATGAAGTGCCCCCTTTACAATGCCCTCATTAGTAGGGCCCCCAGTAGTAATGCCCTTAATGGTAAAGTCCCTGTGTAGTATTGCCCCCAGTAGTAATGTTGCCTGTAGTAATGCCCCCAGTTGTTTAGCCCCCTGTAGTTTATCCCTAGTAGTTATGTCCCCCAATGCTAATGCCCCTGCAGTTATGACCCCAGTAGTTTACCCCCCTTTAGTTTAGCTTCCCATTGGTAATGCCCCCAGTAGTTTAGCCCTCATGTAGTTTGACCCATATAGTTTAGCCCCCAGTAGTAATGCCCTAAGTAGTTGAGCCCCTGTAGTTATGCCCCCTGTAGTTTGCCCCCAAGTAGTAATAGCCCCCCTGTAGTTTACCCCCAAGTAGTAATGCCCCTGTAGTCATGCCCCCAGTAGTAATGCCCCTGTAGTTATTCCCCCAGTAGTAATGCCCTCCTGTAGTTTGCCCCCAGTAGTTAGCCCCTTTGTAGTTTGGCCCCTTGTAGTTTTCCCCCAGTAGCTTGCCCCTTGTAGTTTGCCCCCAGTAGCTTGCCCCTTGTAGTTTGCTCCCTTGTAGCTCGTCCCAGTAGTTTGCCCCCTTGTAGATGGCCCCCAGTAATAATGTCCCCCAGTAGTTGCTCCCCAGTAGTAATGCCCCCAGTAGATATGCACCACAGGAGAATGCCCCCAGTAGATGCACCTCAGTAGTAATGCCCCCAGTAGATGCTCCGCTACAAAAGAAAAAAAAACAGACAAAACACAGACCATACTCACCAAGCCCAGCTCCGTGTCCGGCCGCTGCATCCCTCTGGGCACCCGCTCCTCGGCACTATGGGAGAGACGTCCCAGTGACAGCGCCGGAAGCCGGAGCTCAATACTGAGCTCCTGTCTCTGGCTGCCGCTGTAGTGAGGGAGACAGGCGCACGCTGGTAACACAATCTCAGCGGGCGCCCGTCATCTCCCTGCAGCAATGGGGACACATCGCCGGGTTAGGTGAGCCTGAGGAGGCGGAACTGCGTTCCGTCTCCAAGTGGAACTGAAGGAACGCAGTTCCACCCCGTTACGGCTCACTTTAACCTGTTTATGAAAATGTTAAACAGTAGTGGTCCAAGTACAGACCCTTGTGGCACACCACTAAGTAGTTCAGTCCAATTTCAAAAAGTTCCATTTACCACAACTCGCTGCTCCCTATTATCTAACCAATTTCTAACCCAAGTGCATATTGTGCTCCCTAGCGCCAGTTCTTGTAACTTATAGATAAGTCTCATGTGCGGTACTGTGTCGAAAGCTTTAGCAAGGTATAAAAAGATTACATCCACTTCCTTACCCTGATCTAGGTTCACACTGTTTCAGAAAAGCCTAGTAAGTTTGATTGATGTGATCTATCTTTCACAAATCCATGTTGGTTCCTATTAATAACCTTATTGGCTTCAAGGAACTTCTGTATACTATCCCTTAAAATACCTTCCAGTACTTTCCCCACTATAGATGTAAGACTAACTGGTCTATAGTTACCCGGTTCAGATTTACTTCCCTTTTTGAATATTGGCACTACTTCCGCTATACGCCAATCTTTTGGAGTGAGTCAATGAAAATCAAATATAGGGGTCTAGCTAATTCGGAGTGTAGCTCCATGAGAACCCTTGGGTGAATTCCGTCGGGATCAGGTGATTTTGTTAATTTGTTAACTACTGGAAGTAGTTGTTGAATCAGTATAATCAGAGTGCACCTCATTACACAGGTTTTGTTCTACATTTCAGATATAGTTGCATGACTTGTTTTATGCACTAAAAGTCCTTTCTGAAACGAGGCTTCAATTTAACAACTGAAATGTATATTTACTTCAGAAATATGATACCACGGGGAAGCTGCAAGAGTTGCTGACACCGGGCCAGTGTCAGAACAGGAGACAAGCGCCCCAGCAATCAAGGCTCAGAGGGAGCCACAGATCAAGAGGAGCACCACACGGTCGCCGATTCAGGTGAGAGGAGGTTCAAATGAGCGGCAGAGACTGGGGCAAGTAGGCACCAGGGATAAGCAGAAGAGAGCACTGGAAAGGGTGTTTTAAAGTATGCCTGGACAGGAACTTGGGTCAATGGCGTCATCCCCCACACACACACCATTCTAGTTCAGGATTTTGATACCAGGGGGAAAACTGAGGGCAATGCTGGAGCGGACTGATGTCAGAATGGGAGAGATGTTACAGGTGTTCTCCATTGCTGAACCTGCAGAAAGTGGGTCCAGCAATCAAGGTACAGAGGAAGCCATAGGTCAGGAGTAGCATTGCACAGCCATGGATCCAGGCAAGAAAAGGTCCAAACAAATGGAGGCAACTGAGGCACAAGCAGACACCAGGAATAGTCAGGAGAAAGATGTCTAGATAGGGTGTTATAAAGAACACCTGGACAGGAGGTCAGGTCAATGGCATCCATACCTCCTAACAGTCCCGATTTTCTCAGGACAGTCCCGTTTTTTTGGGACTGTCCTGCTGTCCCAGCCGCAGGCTGCAGTGTCCTGCAGTGTGTATGTGTGGGTGAAGCAGGGGGGGCGGGGGAGGGGGGGAGGGGGGGCAGTTGGGAGGCTCCTGTCACTCACTGCTCTGCCTAGCAGAATAGCGGTGAATAGACGCAGTCTATTCACAGGAGACAAAGGGATGGGAAACGGAGGCGTGGCTCGCGATCATGGCACTCCTGCAAAGTCACGCCTCTTTTCTATAGGTCACGTAAACATTTTGGACGGTTAGTTCCATGTTCTTATCTTCCGATGTTGGGAGGTGTGGGCATCTGTTCCCCTCAGCCATACCCCTCTAGTTCTCGCATTTGATAGCGCACTATAAAGTAAATTGCATAACGAATGCCATAAGCGTGCGCAGCACATTTTATTAGTGGCTGCACCACCGGAGGGGCGTGTCTAGCACCGCCTATTGGGCATGGCTAGCAACAAATTTTGGGTGTGGTTAGCACTATTTTACAATTAGTTCAAGTGGGAGAGCATAAGAATGCAAAAATAAGGGGGAGCCCTGAATGGGATGCAGGCATTGGCACTGGCATGTGAACAAAGTTAATGTTACATAAAGCATTTTAACTGGATCGGTATTATATCCACATACAAATATATATAGATTCACATAAAATAGATTAACATAATATACATTGAAATATCCAGCGCCACATAAAATACATAAAATATTTTTTTTTTTGAAAAGCCAGATCTTAGCGGAGGTAGGAAACACAGCATTAGGATGATTTGTGTCAGTCTTTGTAGTGAATAAAATACTGACAAACTTAAGTGTAACATTTGCAGCATATCACTAAGCAGCTTTACAGTAATTTCTAGTTACCTGAGTGATGCCACACCATCATCTCCTGCCTGTGTCTCTCTGCCACACTATCATCTCCAGCCTGCATCTCTCTGCCACACCTTCTCCTGTCTGCATCTCTCACCATCCGCCTCACTTTGTTTCTCTCAACCTTCCCCTTCACTCTATGCCTCTCAGTCTTCCATCCTTCACTCTGTGCCTCTCAGCCTGCTTCCTTTTCACTCTGTCTCTCACATCCTCTCATCCTTCACTCTGCATCTCAGCCTGCTCCCCCTTCACTCTGTGCCTCAGCCTCCCCACCCTTCTCTCTATGCTTCAGAATGTTCCCCCTTCACTCTGTGTCTCTCAGCCTGCTCCCTCTTCACTCTGTGCCTCTCAGCCTGCTCCCTCTTCACTCTGTGCCTCTCAGCCTGCTCCCTCTTCACTCTGTGCCTCTCAGCCTGCTCCCTCTTCACTCTGTGCCTTTCAGCCTGCTTCCTCTTCACTCTGTGCCTCTCAGCCTGCTCCCCCTTCACTCTGTGCCTATCAGCCAGCTCCCCCTTTACTCTGTGCCTCTCAGACAGCTCCCCCTTCACTCTGTGCCTCTCAGCCAGCTCCCCCTTCACTCTGTGCCTCTCAGCCTGCTCCCCATTCACTCTGTGCCTATCAGCCTGCTCCCCCTTCACTCTGTGCCTCTCAGCCAGCTCCCCCTTTACTCTGTGCCTCTCAGCCAGCTCCCCCTTCACTCTGTGCCTCTCAGCCTGCTCCTCCTTCACTCTGTGCCTCTCAGCCAGCTCCCCCTTCATTCTGTGCCTCTCAGCCTGCTCCCCTTTCACTGTGTGCCTCTCAGCCTGCCTCCCCTTCACTCTGTGCCTCTCAGCCAGCTCCCCCTTCATTATGTGCCTCTCAGCCTGCTACCTCTTCACTCTGTGCCTCTCAGCCAGCTCCCTCTTCATTATGTGCCTCTCAGCCTGCTCCCCCTTCACTCTGTGCCTCTCAGCCTGTTCCTCCTTCACTCTGTGCCTCTCAGCCTGCTTCCCCTTCACTCTGTGTCTCTCAGCCAGCTCCCCCTTCACTCTGTGCCTCTCAGCCTGCCCCCCTTTCACTCTGTGCCTCTCAGCCAGCTCCCCCTTCATTCTGTGCCTCTCAGCCTGCCTCCCCTTCACTCTGTGCCTCTCAGCCAGCTCCCCCTTCACTCTGTGCCTCTCAGCCTGCCTCCTCTTCACTCTGTGCCTCTCAGCCTGCTCCCCTTCACTCTGTGCCTCTCAGCCAGCTCCCCCTTCATTCTGTGCCTCTCAGCCAGCTCCCCCTTCACTCTGTGCCTCTCAGCCTGCCTCCCTTTCACTCTGTGCCTCTCAGCCAGCTCCCCCTTCACTCTGTGCCTCTCAGCCAGCTCCCCCTTCATTATGTGCCTCTCAGCCTGCTCCCTCTTCACTCTGTGCCTCTCAGCCAGCTCCCTCTTCACTCTATGCCTCTCAGCCTGCCCCCTCCTTCACTGTCTCTCAGCTTTCCCATTCACTCTTTCAGCCTGCATCTCCCTTCCCTCTTTCTGCGTCTCTCAGTATCCTCCCCTCTCCCCCTCCATTCACTGGTAGCTTCCCTCATCTGAGCCAGCGGACAGTGAGGCCAGGTGCCGCATCCCTCGCTCCAGTAGTCAGACAGGGCGGGAGCCGTGATATAATGCCGGGCAGTGTAGTAGTGAGAGTGGCAGGCTCTCCGGAAGCAATTCAAATGCGGCACCAGCCTCTAGCCAATCAGGAGCCGCGGTCCGGCAGCCAATCGGGAGCAACGGTACGAGAGCTCCGATTGGCTGGGCGACCGGGAGCTGCATTTTAAGTGCCACCGGAAAGTCTGTCACTCTCGCAAGTGCCCGTCCATGTACTCCGCTGCCACCAGGGCCCCCTTGTCGGTCAGGGCCTGGGACAATAGTCCCAACATTTGTATCTGCTTGTGGGGGGTGCCAGACATTAGGTGGTGCCTGTGTGCACCAGGCATCCCCCCCGTGCGCACACCTATGCAGAATGCAATGGACATGATTTGACATCTCCAACTGCAAATCTAACTTTCCTCATATAAGACATGCACTTTCTGCTTCAGTATACTGTGCATTCTGCTGTACTGAATGTAGCAAAGAATCTTTTCTTATATCTGCAAAGAAAATAGTTTTGGGCCATATTAATAATTTTGCACCTCATGTGGCCAAACATTTCTTCCACTCACTGCATCAATTATTTTCTACCTAAGCAAAAGTAATACCTGTACTGTTTCAGTTAGTATTATGTTTTATTTGTCTCCAACTGTAGCAATCAACAAGTGGACATGTAACACATAACTAGTCATTTCAGTTGTATTTGATGCGTTACATGTCAGTTTGCCACTTCTGTACAATAGACTAATGAATAACATAAGCAAATTAATATGGAGAAAAAAAAATACATATTTAATAAACCTCCATTAATTCTTCCCTTAGCATTCTGATTAAACTTGATCAGCTGGTGAAATATGCCTCTGACTGTATTATACACCTTCTGATGTTTACAAAGATATTAAACGTGGGTACATAATTACGCAATATGCCACACATCGTAATGACCATTATACGTTATGCCACACACCATAATACCCATTATACATCCCACCCTATATTATAAAGGAGAATAGAGACTGCATTTACTAAGTATATTAGCCTGACCAAATAGGCTTTTTCTGAATACTGCTTTTTGGAGTGCTGGGAATTGCTATTCATAATAACAAATGCTGCTACCTTAACATCTATGGGGGTCATTCAGATCTGATTGCTAGGCAGCGATTTTTGCTGTTCTGCATTCAGATAGTCACCGCCTACTGGGGGAGTGTATTTTCGCTGTGCAAGTGTGCAATCACATGTGTAGCAGAGCTGCACAAACTGATTTTGTGCAGTCTCTGTGCAACCAAGGACTTACTCAGCCGCTGCGAGCACATCAGGCTCTTCAGGGCCGGAGCTGACTTCAGACACCCTCCCTGAAAACGTTTGATCCCGCCTGCGTTTTTCCAGAAAACGGTCAGTTGCCACCCACAAACGGCCTCTTCCTGTCAGTCTCCTTGCAAACGCCCATGCGAATGGATCCTCTGCAACATCCTGTCGCTGACCGGTAATCCCCGTTGCAGCCGGGTGACGCACCGGCGCAGTTCAGATCTGATCACCCGCTGTGTGAAAATGCACATCAGCGATCAGATCTGAATGACCCCCTATATAAGTAGCTGCTTTGTTGATACAGCTTAAGACTACCTTTTGAGCAGAAAAGTAACTGTGCTTTATAACAGTTGTAGAATAACCAGAGACAGATTTAGACCTCATGGGACCCTAGGCAAGATACCGGTTTGGGGCCACCTCCCTCAAACAATCCATAGGCATTCATGTACCAAAAATGCCTTGGTACACGCTCAGTCTACCGATAATTGCCCAAGTCCATGAACAATGGCATTGAGCACAAATCTGAATAAGGCCCTAGGTCTTTTGGTAAACCGACCACCCATATACAGTGGATGAAACCATTTTGTATGTCCAAACATTTCTCATCCTATCAAAGAACATCGCTTAAAGAACACTGTCACTAGTTCTTAATAAGTCTATAGGCTGCATTCTCAGGATTACTGATTCAAGATCTTGTATTTCTTGGATTGGACAGGATCTAGGTGTATAGATGAGTGTGTAATGAAGACTGCAATTCCACCTTACACAGCACTTGAAAACTGTATACTCTGAGCCTGGCTGAGGCAGGTGAGTGGAAAAGAGAGAGAGGCAGGCAGCAGAGGCTGGGCTGAAACAGGTGAGTATAATAGAAAGAGGAGGAAGTGTAGGCTGTGCTGAGGTAGGTGAGTGTAAGAGAGAGAGAGAGAGGAGGTAGTATAGGCTGTGCTGAGGTAGGTGAGTGTAACAGAGAGAGGAGGTAGTATAGGCTGTGCTGAGGTAGGTGAGTGTAAGAGAGAGAGGAGGTAGTATAAGCTGTGCTGAGGTAGGTGAGTGTAAGAGAGAGAGAGAGGAGGTAGTATAGGCTGTGCTGAGGTAGGTGAGTGTGACAGAGAGAGGAGGTAGTATAGGCTGTGCTGAGGTAGGTGAGTGTAAGAGAGAGAGGAGGTAGTATAAGCTGTGCTGAGGTAGGTGAGTGGAAAATAAATAGAGACACGCAGCAGTGACTAGGCTGAGGGAGGTGAGTGGAACAGAGAGAGATAGAGATGCATGCAGCAGAGGCTGGGCTGAGGTAGGTGAGTGGAAAAGAGAGAGAGGCAGGCAGCAGAGGCTGGGCTGAAACAGGTGAGTATAATAGAGAGAGGAGGAAGTGTAGGCTGTGCTGAGGTAGGTGAGTGTAAGAGAGAGAGGAGGTAGTATAAGCTGTGCTGAGGTAGGTGAGTGGAAAATAAATAGAGACACGCAGCAGTGACTAGGCTGAGGGAGGTGAGTGGAACAGAGAGAGATAGAGATGCATGCAGCAGAGGCTGGGCTGAGGTAGGTGAGTGTAATAGAAAGATGCATGCAGCAGAGGCTGGGCTGAGGTAGGTGAGTGTAATAGAAAGATGCATGCAGCAGAGACTGGGCTGAGGTAGGTGAGTGTAATAGAGAGAGGAATGCAGCAGAGGCTGGGCTGAGACAGGTGAGTGTAATAGAGAGGCATGCAGCAGAGACTGGGCTGAGGTAGGTGATTGTAATCAGTGGTGCCGAGGGAGGGGGGGGGGGGGGAGAGGGTACAAATTACCCGGGCCCAGATCTGATGGAGGGGCCCAGTGAGAGTCCAGAAGGGGCCCAGGCCCCCTCTCCCTTACCTGGCGGCAGCAGCAGCTGCAGCTCTTCTCCTCAGCCCAGCACACGCAGCTATGTACTAGGCTGCAGTGTGGCAATGGAGGTGCTTAAAATAGTATTTTTTTCTAAGGGCGCTTGACCACACCTCCTGTGATTAGGCCACGCCCCCTTAAAGTACCTGGGCCCGGCTCTCGACTTCCCTAAGTGTATTAGAGAGATGCATACAGCAGAGGCTGGGCTGAGACAGGTGAGTGTAATATAGAGATGCAAGTAGCAGAGGATGGACTGAGGTAGGTGAGTGCAATAGAGAGAGGCATGCAGCTGAGGCTGTACTGAGGTAGGTGTATAGGCAGCAATAGTAGGAGCAGGAGGGCATGGAGAGTCAAGTGTGAGGGTGTCAGTAAGAACAAGATGGGAATTAGTAACACGCAGGAGAAGTCTTATCAGATGAAGAATCAGGTGTGTGGCAGCAGTGCTCTTCGAGCGTGCAGAGCCAGGTGTGATGGGCGGGTGTGTAGGAAGTTAGTCGCAGTGACTCTTCTCACCAGCACTGCCTTGTCCTGCTCAGTGACCCAGCTCCGTCTCTTCCAGCCGAAGATATTGCAAATGTTGCTGTAGCCGGTCTCGCTTTTCATTCCTGTTTCCAGGGCCTCTGTGCTCCAGTACTACCAGCTTCTGTAGTGTGACATCATCCTTCGAAGCATGCTGGGAAATGTAGTCTGTGCTGGATGAATGTCCATCCACTGCGGTGCCGCCTCTATGGGCGATAGATTTGGGTGGGGTGCGTGTGTTCAAACTGAAATTTAAATTGCAGTGTAAAAATAAAGAAGCCAGTATTTACCCTGCACAGAAACAAACTAACCCACCCACCTCTAACTATCTCTACACATGTTATATCCATGGCTCAGCACAAATGGTTAAATCAAATTGCATAAACCTAAAACCTGGACCGTTGGGGTGCCTTGAGGACTGCGCTTGAGAACCTCTGCTTTAATCACTGCAGACTAGTTAAAACTTTCAGTATATATGCTGTGCTGGTAACTGGACAGCATTCAAAGATGTGTAAAAGCAGTAATACAGTACCTACAGTAGTGTGTGATTATTGCTTTACACATCTTTTAGTGCTGTTTAGTATCCAGCATTGATAATCTATTTAGAAAGGGCATCTAAGGAATTTGCTTCTCTTTAACGCAGTGCCTGGACCAATTTTTGTGTGTGAATAAAAAAATAAAAGTATATACTGTGTGTATATATATATATTTCCAGTTATTTATATAGCGCACACATATTCCGCAGGGCTTTACAGAGTCTATTTGCCCAATCACATCAGTCTCTGCCCCAGTGGAGCTTACAATCTATATTCCCACCACATGTACATGCATGAGCACACATTCAAACTAGGGTTAATTTGTGTTGGGATCCAATTGACCTACCAGTATATTTTTGGATTGTGGGAGGAAACCGGAGTACCCGGAGGAAACCCACCAAGTACGGGGAGAATATACAAACTCCGCACTGGTAGGGCCATGGTGGGAATCAAACCCATAACCTCAGTGCTGTGAGGCAGTAATTCTAACCATTACACCATCCATTTTATATATATATATATATATATATATATATATATATATAGTGCATCCAGAGAGTATTCACAGGGCTTCACTTTTTAAACTTTTTGTTATGTTACAACCTTATTCCAAAATGGAATAAAAGGAGATTTATGGTAGACTTACCATTGTTAAATCTCTTTCTGTGAGGTACACTGGATTCTACAGGGAATAACATCGGGATGTAGAGTTGGATCTTGATCCGAGGCACCAACAGGCTAAAGCTTTGACTGTTCCCAGGATGCACTGCACTGCCTCCTCTATAGCCCTGCCTCCAGGCACTGGAGCTCATTTTTGTTAACCAGTCCAATGCAGTAGCAGGTAAGAGAGACGGTAGATGTTAGTCACATAGAACCACATTCTAACGACAGGAGAAGGGACCAACGGCTAATGCCGTACAAACCCAAAGAAGCACCCTGTGGAATCCAGTGTACCTCGCAGAAAGAGATTTAACAATGGTAAGTCTACCATAAATCTCCTTTTCTGCAATGGGGTACACTGGGATTCCACAGGGAATAACATTGGGGATGTCCTAAAGCAGTTCCTCATGGGAGGGGACACACTGTAGTGGGCACAAGAACCCGGCATCCAAAGGAAGCATCCTGGGAAGCAGAAGTATCAAAGGCATAGAACCTGATGAACGTGTTCACAGAGGACCATGTAGCTGCCTTGCACAATTGTTCAGCGACGCGCCATGGCAGGCCACCCAAGAAGGTCCAACCGACCAAGTAGAATGGGCCTTGATAGCAGCAGGAGCGGGGAGACCAGCCTGCGCATAAGCTTGTGCAATCACCATTCTAATCCATCTGGCCAAGGTCTGCTTATTCGCAGGCCAGCCACGTTTGTGAAAACTAAAAAGTACAAAAAGGGAATCTGACCTCCTGATAGAGGTAGTCCTTTCCACGTAAAAACGGAGAGCCCATGACACATCCAAAGATCTTTCTTTGGAGGACAGACCAGAAGAGATGAATGCTGGAACCACAATCTCCTGGTTAAGGTGAAAAGATGATACCACCTTAGGCAAATAACCAGGGCGAGTTCGAAGAACAGCCCGGTCACGGTGAAAAATCAGAAAGGGTGGACGACAGGATAAAGCGCTTAAGTTCGACACCTTCCTAGCACAGGCAATAGACAACAGAAATATGACCTTAAGCGTAAGGCATTTAAGGTCCACAGACTCAAGAGGTTCAAATGGAGACTCTTACAGAGCATGTAAGATGACAGACAGATCCCATGGAGTCACAGGAGGGACATAGGGAGGCTGAATCCGTAGAACACCCTGAGTGAAAGTGTGAACGCAATTTTTCTCTGAAACCACACCGACGAGGCAGATATATGAACCTTGAGGGAGGCCAGATGAAGGCCCAAGTCTAGGCCCTGTTAAAGAAAAGCCAAAAGTCTAAAAGTTTTGAAAGTATATGCATCATAATTCTTAGCAGCACACCATGTGAAGTAAGAATTCCAGACCCTGTAATAAATCCGAGCCAAAGCCGGTTTACGGGCTTTCAACATAGTTTGATTAACCGCCTCAGAGAATCCCTTTGCTCTCAGGAGTGATACTTTAAGAGCCATGCCGTCAAAGCCAGTCTGGCCAGGTCCGGGTAGACACAAGGGCCCTGAAAGAGAAGGTCTGTGCGTTGAGGAAGTAGAAGAGGACGCTCTATCGAGAGAGAAAAAGGTTACCAATGGTGTCTGGGGCGCTAGATTCACTGGTCGTGCTTAGGTGGATTGTGAGCTGAACACGTGACTCTTAAAAGAAATGAAAATGTACACATAGCATAATACTGTATCACTGATTTCTAGTGATGTTGACACAATAAAGTTGGACTCGTACCAAAAGATGGATAAATTATGCTTTTGATGTGAAATCAATCACTGTAATGTCCACACAATGTTGCTCACACTTCACCCAAACGGTACAAAACCTCCCAGGTACACTCAAAATGGATGCATATATGGGAAGAAAAGCTCCATATAGTGTGATAACGTAACATAAATATGTCAAATAGAATGAATATTATGGAGACTCTTACAATCCAATAAAAGTTTTAAGGCACAAATGGGTCTCTTGATTATAGAACAATGGACACCGTCAATGGCTTAAAATCCTCATCATCCTGAGAGTTAAGGTTCACCCCGATAGGTTCCCCGAAGATATATGAGGAAAAAAGGGCTCCAAATAGTGTAACACCATTTATTTAAAACACAAATAAAAACATGAACATGGGCTGGTAATGGACTCTCACCATACAAAAGATGTTTCAAAGGCAAGTTTAACAGAAGATGGCCAGGCGTCCCCAGGAATCGTCATCAAACAAGCAGGTAAGTCGTTCCAATCACCGCCCAGTACCTCCACCAACGCGTTTCGATAACTAACTGTTATCTTTCTCGAGAGACCCCACAGGTCTGAGAACCAATGCCTTCTGGGCCACGCTGGAGCGACTAGAAGTAGTATTCCGCCTTCTTACTTAAACTTCTGTATTACCCTGGGCAGGAGTGACACTGGAGGGAACACGTATGGCAGCCGAAAGTTCCATGGAATTGCCAGTGCGTCCACGAACGCTACTTGAGGATCCCTTGTCCTTGCTCCTGAAAACCGGAACCTTGTGATTGTGTCAAAATGCCATCAGGTCTACATCTGGTAGGCCCCACTTGTCCACTAGGAGTTGAAAGACTTCAGGATGAAGACTCCACTCTTCGGCGTGCACGTCCTGACGACTGAGGAAGTTCGCTTCCCAGTTGAGGACTCCCGGAATGAACACTGCCGATATGGCTGGCAGATGGCATTCCATCCATTGGAGGATTTTTGACACTTCCATCATTGCCATGCGACTTCGAGTGCCACCTTGATGATTTATGTACACCACCGTGGTGGCATTGTCCGACTGTACTTGAACAGGCCTGTTCTGTACCAGAGGCAGGGCCAGAGTCAACGCATTGAACACTGCCCGCAATTCCAGAATGTTTATCAGGAGGAGTGATTCCTCCCTGGTCCACCGACCCTGGAGAGAGTGTTGCTCCAACACCGTGCCCCAACCTCCGTTGTCAAGGAGGACCCAGTTAGAGATCCAGAAAGGATGGCCCCTGCTCAACTGTTGGTCTTGTAGTCACCAGCTTTTGTGCTGTATTGGATAAAATTCTGATTTTTTCCTGAATATATTTTTATTATCCTGTTCTATATCAAACAACTTCACTATCTCATTGCCCTCTTGCTCTAGTTCTAAAAGTATCCCCAGAGCTACTTGATCTGTTGTATCCAAAAGGATGGGAAACTGATTATCCTCTTTATTTTTCAATATTTTATTTGTAAAATATCTTTTGCGACACAGATCCCTGGTAAACCTGTTAAGCTCAATAACTAGTACTTTATATGATGTTTTAGTATATATTTTTTTGTTGTGTGGGACGTGTTCCCTGCAATATATTGATATAGAGTCTATCTAGCTGGCTACAAAAGAGCATATATGCATGTACACCTGCAGCACACCTGCCTTCTATAATAAAGGAGAGAAGCTGATTGGAGGGAACTTTGTTTAAATATAGGTGTGCTCAGTGTTGGTGATTACCTTCTGATGAAACCGTTAAAATTTTATAACGGAGAAACGCGTTAAGGGCACTCTGCTAAGTGCTTTGAAAAATCCTTAATCCGGACCGTGAGACAGACCATATTGCCGCAAGCCCGGTTAATCAGTGTCACTGTGACCGACTGCAAAGTCTACCGTGCTGTCTTGAGCTCTGGAAATGAGAGGTCGGACGGCTCCAGCCAGGGAAATCCAGCGGCACGCTGCCGCAGCTGGGTGCCGGAACACTTGCCTATATCACACACTGGACCTACAGGCTTTGGTAAGGAGAAGCAGTACGGCATTAACAGGGAAATCTCAGCTACATGGTACTGCAATTAAGCGTTACGCATTGACATACCACGTTCTGCCTGTACAAACCGTAACAAGGATAAACTGAACGGTTGCACTGTGGGAGTGCAGCGGCAAGTCGCCACGGCTTTGGGCTGCTCCTCGATAAGGGTGGACGTAACATCTAGGTCGTGGAGAGGTGAGATTTAGCCCTTTATTGACTATCATTAATCCTGAGCTATGGTACAGTAGATGTGACCGTGGATGAAAGGACTTTTTCCCTGTGCGGCATTTTGAGTCTGTCAATTAAAACATCCACAGTCTGTTTATAAACATCTGATTAAGGGAGAATATTGCTGCTTTTCTCCCCCTTTATCTGAACACCAGTTGTTATTTTCAAATTATTGCTGCTAACAAATTTAATATCAGCTGTTGTGGATAAAGAATCTAGAACACACCGGTGTGGGACATTTAGATACAATTTAACCACAAAGTGGAAACTACAAGGAGTGTCTGAAGCCAAAACAGATAATGAGAGGCAGCTGCCAATAGTTATAACATCATGAACTGATATATTATCTATCAAATGATATCCTCCCTTGTAGCAATGTTGTAGCAATATTAATTACATTGGCCCTCATTCCGAGTTGATCGGTCGCAAGGCGAATTTAGCAGAGTTACACACGCTAAGCCGCCGCCTACTGGGAGTGAATCTTAGCTTCTTAAAATTGCGACCGATGTATTCGCAATAATGCGATTACTAACTACTTAGCAGTTTCAGAGTAGCTCCAGACTTACTCTGCCTGTGCGATCATTTCAGTGCTTGTCGTTCCTGGTTGACGTCACAAACACACCCAGCGTTCGCCCAGGCACTCCCACCGTTTCTCCGGCCACTCCTGCGTTTTTTCCGGAAACGGTAGCGTTTTCAGCCACACGCCCCTGAAACGCCGTGTTTCCGCCCAGTAACACCCATTTCCTGTCAATCACATTACGATCGCCGGAGCGAAGAAAAAGCCGTGAGTAAAAATACTTTCTTCATAGTAAAGTTACTTGGCGCAGTCGCAGTGCGAACATTGCGCATGCGTACTAAGCGGATTTTCACTGCGATGCGATGAAAAATACCGAGCGAACAACTCGGAATGAGGGCCCTTGTTTCAATAGCCTTTTTAGCAACAAAATGCTTAGGTCTATGTACAGCACCGGTAAGAGTGTAAATAGACTTCAGGCATCCCTCCACACGCTTATCTGTCAGTTCCTTCAGTGAGGTGACAGTGGTGACAGGCAGAGTAGAGGACACCACAAGACGGGCGACATGAGAGTCCACCAGCGGTGGAGTTTCCCCCTTGTTGCTCAACTCCGCAGGGATAGGATAACGAGCTAGCATCTTTTTAGACAGGGAAAACTTATTTCCTGGAGAAGACCAGGATTTCTGACGTATGTCAATTAAGAGGTCAGAATGTGGTAAAACTACTTTAGCAACCTTCTGACTTTTAAACTTATCAGGTTTCTTAGATGTAACAGGAGGCTCAATGTCATCATCAATTTGAAGAATCAGCTTGATAGCCTCCACAAGGTCAGGAACATCAACCTGGGTTGCAGATTTCTCATCAGAAGCAACTGTATCAGTGTCTGACGGATCAGTATATTCCCCATCCTCATCGGAAGAATTATCCAAAATATTTGTGGATTGTGAGGAAGAAATGGCCCGCTTAGAGGACCTCTTGGCCCCAGAGGGACGTGGGGTGGACTTCCGTCTAACCAAAGTCTGATTTAATTGCTGTAACTGGGTAGACAAAGTATCCGCCCATGGCGGATTAACTACAGGGACAATATGTGGCTGTAATGGCATGAGACGCGTTACAAGCGTAGTCAGCATATTTGAAAAAGCTGCCCAAGGTGGGCCTTGATTGACTACAGGTGCCACAGATGGACTGGGAGATGTATGACCCCCAGTGCCTGAACCAGCAGCTAACACTTCCCCCACTGGTGAATCTGTGACGACAGCACTGCATGAGGCAGGAGCGTCCGCGGTTGTCCCACCCTGTGTAGCAGACATCATGTGGGATGTAGCCTTAGGATGTTATAGTACAATATAGCCAGACAAACACAAAAAAACCCAGCAAAAAATCGCCTGTGTTTTGTGACAGTAAATACAGAGAGCACAAATAGAGGATTTATGTGGTGTGGGGTGACTGAAAAACACAGTGAGAAATACAAACAGTATACCCTGTGTAGCTCTATATATTATATGAGACCCTGATGCACCTAGTTCCGCAGGGTACAGAATATAGTTATATCAGACGTGTGATACACAAGAGTGGAATCCACACAGCAGCTATAGGCACACTCAGTCACAGGTACAATGCAGGAATTATCACATATAACAATAAAACTGCACTGGACTAGTAATTACATATAGGTAGGTATGTATACAGATATTACAATGCACAGTAAACACTGGATGTACATCACAGAATACTTGTACTAAATATTCAGATAGCAGTACACTTGTTCTTAACTAACACTGTCTAAAAGGACATGTAGAATACTTAAGTGTCTGTAAAAGCACAGCGCTGATGATACAGGCGGCTTTACAGAGGAGACAGTGCCCAGCAGTCCCGGAGATCAGCCCAGCTGTGTAATGGCGCCAAAATCTCTTCATGGAGTGAGGCAGAGAGAGAGAGAGATGCAGCTCCAGGGCGAAAACACCAGCAGTAGATGGCACCTGGTACTGGGGGAGGGGCTACAGGTCAGCACCTTATCCCCTCTGCTAGACTTCACCAGCGGGTACTGTGGAGCCTTTTGCAAATGGATTTTAAAAAATCCGACCTGTGCTCCTTGCCCTGGTGGATATAGTGGGGTCCCTATGCGGAACAGTGTCCACACCATCGGCGCGGTCCATCTCCTGGGACCGTGACCGGATCGCGATTTACCTTACCTCCCCACTTCAAGTGCAACCACGCGATCCTGGAGAATAACAGCGGTGGTGTGCCTGAAGAAAACCGGTGTGTCTCCGCTGCAAATACCCGGGAACCAGGCTGCAGGAGTATGCAGCGTTGCTGAGGGAGGTGATGGAGCTGCAGCATGTCAAAAAGACATAGAAAGTGCTGTGGCCCTTGAAGTCTTCTAAAAAAGCTCTTTTCAGGGCTGCCTAGCGCAGCCCCACCTGTTAGTGACCTGCACTACAGGCACCAACTTACAAACTGAGCTCCAGTGCCTGAAGGCGGGGCTATAGAGGAGGCGGTGCAGTGCATCCTGGGAACAGTTAAAGCTTTAGCCTGTTGGTGCCTCGGATCAAGATCCAACTCTACACCCCAATGTTATTCTCTGTGGAATACCAGTGTACCCTGCTGCAGAAATTTATCCCTCAAAATTCCACACATAATACCCCATAATGACAACGTGAAAAAAGTTTTTTTGAGATTTTTGCAAATTTATAAAAAATAAAAAACTAAGAAATCACATGTACATAAGTAATCACAGCCTTTGCCATGAAGCTCAAAATTTAACTCAGGTGAATCCTGTTTCCACTAATCATCCTTGAGATGGTCCTACAGCTTAATTGGAGTCCACCTGTGGTAAATTCAGTTGATTGGACATGATTTGGAAAAGCACACACCTCTCTATATAAGGTTCCACACTTGACAGTGCATGTCTAAGCACAAACCAAGCATCAAGTCAAAGGAATTGTCTGTGGACCTCCTAGACAGGATTGTTTCAACGAACAAATCTGGGGAAGGGTACAGAAAAATATCTGCTGCTTTGATGGTCCCAACGAGCACAGTGGCCTCCATCACCCATAAATGGAAGAAGTTCGGAACCACCAGGACTCTTCCTAGAGCTGGCCTGCCGTCTAAACTGAGCGATCGGGGGAGAAGAGCCCTAGTCAGGGAGGTGACCAAGAACCCGATGGTCACTCTGTCAGAGCTACAGCATTCCTCTGTGGAGAGAGAACCTTCCAGAAGGACAACCATCTCTTCAGCAATCCACCAATCAGGCCTGTATGGTAGAGTGGCCAGACGGATCCACTCCTTAGTAAAAAGCACATGGCAGCCCGCCTGGAGTTTGCCAAAATGCACCTTAAGGACTCTCAGACCGTGAGAAACAAAAATCTCTGATCTGATGAGACAAAGATTGAACTCTTTGGCGTGAATGCCAGGTGTCAAGTTTGGAGGAAACCAGGCACAGCTCATCACCAGGCCAATACCATCCACACAGTGAAGCATGGTGGTGGCAGCATCATGCTGTGGGGATGTTTTTCAGCAGCAGGAACTGGGAGACTAGTCAGGATAGAGTAAAATATGAATACAGCAATATATAGAGACATCCTGGATGAAAACCTGCTCCAGAGCGCTCTTGACCTCTAGACTGGGGCAACGGTTCATCTTTCAGCAGGACAACGACCCTATGCACACAGCCAAGATATCCAAGGAGTGGCTTCAGGACAACTCTGTGAATGTCCTTAAGTGGCCCAACCAGAGCCTAGACTTGAATCCGATTGAACATCTCTGGAGAGATCTGAAAATGGCTGTGCACCAGCGCTTCCCTTCCAACCTGATGGAGCTTGAGAGGTGCTGCAAAGAGGAATGGGCGAAACTGCCCAAAGATAGGTATGCCAAGCTTGTGGCATCATATTCAAAAAGACTTGAGGCTGTAATTGCTGCCAAAGGTGCATCAACAAAGTATTGAGCAAAGGCTGTGAATACTTATGTACATCTGATTTCTTAGTTTTTTAATTTTAATAATTTTTCAAAAATCTATGTAATGCGATATATATATAGGCCCCCTGTACTGATTATAAATGGGAAATGTGTAAATGTTTAAGGGGAATGTAGTGTTGTTCAGTACTAGTATTGTAACATTGTATATGAGTGTTTTGTCATTGGGTATCCACTGAAGGAATGGATGCTGTAGTGGAGGTACAAGGGCCCCCTTGCATGTGGGGACTTGAGAGACTCTTCTAGATGCCCTCGAGAGGAGATCGTTGGGGGAGCGCGAAGAGAAGGGGACCTAACGGTTCAGCCGTGAGGAAGCTAGAGACTGGTGACGCAGAGACCGGAGCGTCTAAGTACCTTGGTGAGCGGCTGGGCCGGAACAACGGAGCACGAACACTGGCATACGGCTATACCGCTGCAGCGACCACGGCATCAGGGGACCCGGAGTCGGGGAAATAGCGGAGGAGAAAGACGGACTCCCTACAGGAGAAACATCCATCAGAGCCGCCCAGGGGGAGGAGCTATTCAACGGAGGTCTTCTTTCCACTGATCTCTATGCAAGGAGGCGTGAGTAACCGCTGAGAGGCCGCCTATTAGGAGGAGGACCCCATAGAGATAACCACCCTTCCTCAGTGTCAGTGTCAGCCAGCATACCCAGCCGAGGGAGAGAGACATATAATATCTGGGGGAGAGTACAGAGCACCCCAGTGGTACTGCTTCACTGCACAGAGTTATATATATATGTTAGCAGAGGTACAGCAGCCTATACAAAAGTTACCCCTGCCAATCCCCTATGGCGGATATGATATCACAAGTCACCCTCTGAGTGAATATTGTAGGGAGATTAGGACTCTCCATCCATTAGATTTTAATGCCTAGGAGGAGCATCAGCATTGGAGGTAGGCAAGGAAAGTGAGCCTCGGCCAATAGGGTACTGAACTATCCACCCCGATTGGGGTCTTAGAAAAATATAGCTCTATAGCTCTATACTGCCTAGCTCCACCTTATAGGAGAACGTCCATATTGAACTCATGCAACGGTATATCTATGCATGGCATTATTTAGATTGAATTGTATAGTGGATACATATACAACATCCCGCCCCGAGAGGATCAGCATTACAGGTTTGGAGATATACAGAGAGCTGTCCAGATCACTTAGGTGACAGTTGATATTTATTACCCTGCAGGGGCCAGTTCACTGACGGATACAATAGGAGATCTAGGAGAACTTCACCCTTTCCTATGACCACCCTATGGAGATATAATTATAAACGTCAACACACAGGAAACAGCTACTACTTAACATATTCTACAGGGCCCCAACGTGTGCACCAACGAACCATGCAAGTGTAGGGGATGGACAGAAAACTATTGTTGCTATTGCACGCGTCTCAATGATAAAGATACTATTCGGGTCACGGGTGTTGTTTCATGTCTAACCTGTTTCCTATGTTTTTTTTGTAGTGCATGCAGAAATTAATGTATACACAGATAGTATAATATTATTAACATGTACTGCGAAATAGTTATAACTGTGAAAACCAAAATATACTTACTAATTGCGGATTAGAAAAGTGATAGTATGTTATTCATATTTACTTAACTTACCTTTATATCGGAATTCCGGAGAAGCTCATTAGAACGGGTCTGGAAGACAATGGTAAAGAAATGAGTGGATTGGAGAATGGCGCCCTTCTATCTCTACATAAAATGTGATCTTTATAGATATAAAAGAGTAGGTCAACGATATACGTTCCTTTATGTGGCTTGTATCATCAGCATGTATTATGTCAGATTCCTCTTCTATCCACACAGCATTCTTTCTTTTGTTCAATTTCCTCTCGGATAGTAGGAGAACCGGTCAAAGTTCTCAAACTCGCATAGATGTAATGGCAATCACAGGCAGCCACCCGGGTTAACAGCTCCCTGGAACCGGCAATCACCCTCGTCCACAATCGTCTGGATAGTCCTCCTCACAACACCAACGCGTTTCAGGTCTATTCCAGACCCTTTTTCAAGGTAAGTGTCTTTATTGTCTGGAAGACAATAAAGACACATATAGGTAATGTTAAAGGGAAAGTATATGCTGTATAACCCTTGCTGTATAAAACAAAATTAGTATAACTTCATACTAAGGGCTTTCCCAAGCTAGCCCACCCCAAAATCGTTTGGGTAGAGGCACACCTTAGACTTAATTATTGGTACCCTCATTTTTCTTTGGAGTCAGGAGTAGAGGGGTACATTTGGAGGCACTGCTGAGATATTAACTACCCAGGATCCCCAGGGTACTACCCCAATAAAGGAAATATCATGGAAAAAGTGACCAGTGCTGATATTTATAGGTGGTGTCGGGAGAAGGGGGTAGAACCCTCATGCAGTTTTGGGTTAGCAGGAAAACTGTCTATGGTCAGTGATAAAACCGTCGTTCGGGCTGTAGGACATTTATATGGCCTCAGCCATCCCTGCCCGGTAGATCGGTGGAAAGGGCAGAATGGAGACACATTTGCTCTGTTGATGAGCAATAGACACCCTTTAGATCCAACCTTAATACCAAGTATGTTGGTAGTGGAGGGTGTCCCCGGAGGCAAGATTCAGTTGGTATGGCCGAAGAGTATGGAGGAAGAAGCTACGTCTGAGGAAGATAGGGGTAATGGAGTTTCAGTCACGGGGGAGTGCTCCTACACTACTAGAGCTATGAAGGAACCCCCTGAAAGTACAGTTGAACCCCTTGGGACCGGGGTTGAGACAATGGTGGATAAGATGGTCAGCCAACTCGAGAGATGGCACTATGAAGGTGGCTATCGCCGGTTAAGGATTTTCTCTGGAATTTCACCTGTGCCAGCTGGAGAAGAAACCTATGATACCTGGAGAGAGGCAGCTATTCAACACTCGGAGGAGTGGCAATGCCCTGAACATATTAAGAAGCAGCGTATAGTAGAAAGTCTTCGGGGACCCGCTATGGGGGTGATCCAGGCTACTCGGCGCAGTAAATCGACAGCTACACTTCAAGACTATATTGAAGCTTTAGATTTTTCCTATGGTACACTAGAAGATGTAGGAGATCTGCTATCAAGATTGCATCGTACCTATCAGGAGCCAGGGGAAACACTGACTCAGTAGATTTACAGAGTTGATAGGTTGATTTACAAAATTGTGGAAAAAGGCGGTATTGCTAAGGAGACAGTGGATGAGAGCCGAATGAAACAAGTACTGAAAGGAGCTCTGACCAACAATCCAGTGGCACAGCGGCTTAGGTGTACCCGTACGTCTGGGCCCCCTCCCTCATTGACCGAACTAGTAAAGGAAGTTAAGCTAGAGGAGGTGCAGACAGAGACTAGAGAGAAAACAATCAAGAGAGTTAAGGCTATAATCCCTGCTCCAACTCCTACCGTTGTAGATGACAGATTGTTTAAATTACTAGAGGACCAAAATAAAAAAATAGATCAATTAATCGCTCTCCAGAGCCAAGCCACATCTAGGCCCTCCTGGCCCTCAGAATCGGGTATAGGAAGGAGTTGTGGAAGGGGCAGTCGAGGTCCCATAATATGTTATAGCTGTGTACAGCCCGGGCACAGATCGTTTGAATGTCCAGTGACGGTAACAGAAAGGAAAGAAAGATCACAGCAATTTGGTCGGACACGAAATGACCAGTTGGAAAACTCCAGCAGGAGTACTGTGAACCCCTCACAGGCTCCCCAATAATAAATGTGCGAGCAATGGGGAGTGCCCAGTGGTCCGATACCATCCCTGATCGATTAATGGGGCAGGCACCACTAGTAAAAGCCCTGATAAATGGCCGTGATTGTATGGTACTGATGGATAGTGGGTCGCAGGTATCAATCGTAATCGAATCATGGTATCAGGAGAATTTGTCGGATGTTTCCATCCAACCCCTTAGTGGGCTCACGGTCTGGGGTCTAAGCGAGCAGAAATATCCATACTTGGGCTATATTGTAACCCATATTACCCTAGAACCAGGACTCATTACACCAAATGAGTCTGTATTACTGGTCGCCTTGGTCTGTCCTGATTCCCCAGGGGACAATGGCCAATTGTCAGCTATCGTGGGAACCAACACTCATATCAGGCCCGGCGCTACCCGCTCAGCGAAGGGATGCAGTGCAGGGAGGCGCTGGGACGGAGAGGCGCTCCCCATGCTCTGCATCCCTTCCCTGCTGCGCCGTCCTGGCGCCCCTGCTGCTGCTGCTGTGTCTGTCACTGTAATGACAGTCACTGGCAGCGATGCCTGCAGCGTGAAAAGCCTCCTCCCTCCCCTCCCCTCACCTGTGTGACAGCGGCTGTGTACGGGACGGAAGGGGGCGGGGCTAAACGGGATGGAAGGGGGTGGAGCTAAATGGCCCAGAAGGGGCGGAGCTACACGGACCAGGCTGCTGTACCGAGGGAGACTGGCTTAGGTAAGTAGAGGGTGAGAGAGAAGTGTGTGTTTGTATATATGGTGGGTGTGTATGTGTGTGTGTGTATATGGTGGGTGTGTGTGTGTGTGTGCATACGGTGTGTGTGTGTGTATATGGTGGGTGTGTATGTGTGTGTATATATGTGTGAATTGTGTGTGTGTGTGTGTGTGTGTGTGTGTGTGTGTGTGAGGTATGTCTGTGTACGCACACTTTATGGATGGTAGTACTGGGGGGGCATTACGTATAATGACGCTATTACTGGGAGGGGGCATTACATGTAAGGACGCTACTACTACTGGGGGGCATTTTGTGAAACAACGCTACTACTGGAGGGGCCATTACGTATAAGGACGATACTACTACTAGGGGGGAATTACGTATAAGGACACTACTACTACTGGGGGTGCACAACGTATAAGGACGCTACTGCTACAGGGGGGCATTACGCGTAATGACGCTACTACTACTGGGGGGGCCATTACGTATAAGGACGATACTACTACTAGGGGGGAATTACGTATAAGGACGCTTCTACTACTGGGGGTGCACAACGTATAAGGACGCTACTGCTACAGGGGGGGGCATTACGCGTAATTACGCTACTACTACTGTGGGGGGCATTACGTATAAGGACGATACTACTACTAGGGGGGAATTACGTATAAGGACGCTTCTACTACTGGGGGTGCACTACGTATAAGGACGCTACTGCTACAGGGGGGGCATTACGCATAATGACGCTACTACTACTGGGGGGGGCATTACGTATAAGGACGATACTACTACTAGGGGGGAATTACGTATAAGGACGCTTCTACTACTGGGGGTGCACTACGTATAAGGACGCTACTGCTATAGGGGGGGCATTACGCGTAATGACGCTACTACTACTGGGGGGGGCATTACGTATAAGGACGATACTACTACTAGGGGGGAATTACGTATAAGGACGCTTCTACTACTGGGGGTGCACTACGTATAAGGACGCTACTGCTACAGGGGGGGCATTACGCGTAATGACGCTACTACTACTGGGGGGGGGGGGCATTACGTATAAGGACGATACTACTACTAGGGGGGAATTACGTATAAGGACGCTTCTACTACTGGGGGTGCACTACGTATAAGGACGCTACTACTACTGGGGGAGCATTACGTATAAGGACGCGTCTACTACTGGGGGCGCACTACATATAAGGATGCTACTACTACTGGGGGGGCATTATGTATAAGGATACTACTACTACTGGGGTGCATTACATATGACGCTACTACTATGGGTGGGGCATTATGTATAAGAGGAATAAGATTGTGCTACATTGTGGCGTAATTTTAAATGGGGGTACTATTGTGTAGCCATGCCCCTTACTTGTGAGCCCACACCTCTTTTCCCGGCGCGAATATGGGAGGGCGCAAATTTATAGTTTGCAGGGGGGCGCCGAACACCCTAGCACCGGCCCTGACTCATATGTTCAGAAACCTAGGAAAGTGGTGTGAAAAACAAGAACGAGGACACCAGGTAGAGCCGAGAAACTCGTTAAGTCTGGGTAGAAACCCATGTCATCTAATAGAGAGCCGTATCCACCTAGCAGTTGCTGACTTCCCTCAAGAGACCGACCAAGTATCCACCCTTGGGAATATCGATTCTTGTTTTCAGGGAAGCGACGTCGATAGTGAAAATAAACACCTATTAATGTAGCAGCTGCGTTTAAGAGAGGAGGTGTTTTCCAAAAGTGATTGGGACTTGGGGACGGCCTCTGGAGTGGAACATCGCATCAAATTGACTGATAACACACCGTTTAGGGAAAGATCGCGCAGATTGGCCCCCGCTGATTTCGAGGATGTGCGGGTGCATCTTCGTAATCTGCTGGAAAACAAACGTTATTGCAGATTCCGAGAGCCAGTATGCCTCCCCTATTGTGGTGGCTCGAAAGAAGACTGGAGAAATTCGTTTATGTATAGACTATCGCACTTTGAATAGTCGGACTGTGCCGGATAAATACACTGTGCCAAAAGTGGATGAAGCATTGGA